>NC_079216.1:545000-898750 GCF_029633865.1 Lampris incognitus | reverse complement strand
CAGGTACTTCAGTGTACCTGAATCACCCGAAACTAAAACAGCTGTTACACAGCTGTTCTGACCACAGTGCCGCACATGGAATGTGATTTAAACTCGTGCACTTTTAACACAGTTTCCCAATGCAAGTCCTAAAGGGTCTTTGCGGAACAAGTTGGGAGGTTTTATTTTTCAGATATTAAACATGTTTTCACAACATCCATCATAGATGTTCTCATCTACCACAGAGTCCCATCGAACCCCTGCGTCACGTAAAGTGCCGTGTCTGAGTACGATGCACACGTGTGACTGTTTTACACCATCACAGTCACGTGACAGGAAGCATGTGAATGTATTATGTGTTCAATGGTGACATAGATGGAAGGTGTGGCTGTTTCTGAAGCGGATGTCTCCTTCATACGACCAGCCGGACGAACAACCAGTTTAAAACCAACACGAACAACATTAGATTAAGGTGGATGCTGGTTGCAGCTGAACTCTCCTTGCCGTCCCATTTCTCCACCTGCTCCTCCTCCCAGTCAGATCTCCACCTCTCCTCCTCTTTCTCCCTCTCCACCTCCTCCTGTTCTTCCTCCACCACCTGGTTCAGGCTGTCACAGTGCTCCCCACTGTGTCCTTCATAGCAGTGACAGTGGAACCGCTCCGACAGCAGCTGAAGGTCATGTTGGGAGGGCCAGCCTGTCACTGTGAAGTCTATTTCTCCAGACGGCTGGATGTGGTAGCTGTTGGCATTAAGGTGGAGGTAATGGTGGGCACGTGGATTGCGGCGTATGCACCGCCCGTTGTTCTGGCACAGGAAGTCACTGCAGAGCTCAGCGGCACGCGTCACATTGGTGATGTACTGCCCCAGGCGGTGACTCAGGAAAGACTTCACCTTGGTGCAGTTGAACTGCAGAAGAAGAAAAACCTTTAGGTAATAATAGATATCATTTATACTCAGCAGAACTCCCTCTCATGTCTATGTGAGACATATCTATCTAAGATCTATATGAAACACAGCTATGTGAGATCTATATGAAACACAGCTATGTGAGATCTATATGAAACACAGCTATGTGAGATCTATATGAAACACAGCTATGTGAGATCTATATGAAACACAGCTATGTGAGATCTATATGAAACACAGCTATGTGAGATCTATATGAAACACAGCTATGTGAGATCTATATGAAACACAGCTATGTGAGATCTATATGAAACAGCTATGTGAGATCTATATGAAACACAGCTATGTGAAATCTATATGAAACAGCTATGTGAGATCTATATGAGACAGAGCTATGTGAGATTTACATGAAGCATCTATGTGAGATCTACAGTTAAGGTCAAAATTATTAGCCCCCAAGGAACTATGGAACATTTCCCTAAAATTCTGCCCAATGTTTGCATCGTTCATAAAACTTTACATAGTAAAACATTCATCAATGTTAAGGCCCCTATTTGGTACATTTTGGAATGTAAAATAAATCTTCAGGTTTGCTTTATATCAAATGTAGTGAAAATTGAGGTGGTCAAAATTATTAGCCCCCATCTGATTTTTTTGCTTTCAAAACACACCTGAGCAATCAATCAGCTTTCAAACCACACCTGAGCAATCAATCAGCATTGAACTTTACTTAAGGGACTCCAATGAACACGGCTAGTGGCACTTGAACACTTGATTGGGAGGGACTACTCTTAAATTCTTGGTAAGAAGTAATTTCATCATGCCAAAAAGTAAAGAAACCAGTCTGGAACTGAGAAAGAAGATAGTGGATGCTCATCTTAAGGGGGAAGGCTATACTGCCATTTCCAAGCGTTTCACACTGTCTAGGACAGCTGTGCATTGCATCATTGCAAAGCACAAGGAGACAAATTCTGTTAGAAACAAACCTGGCGTGGTCGAAAGTGCAAGATTTCAAAAACTTTGGAGAGGAAAATAGTCAGAGATGTCAACAACAATCCACGGATCTCTGCCAAGATGATTGTTGCTGAACTGGCCTCTTCTGAACTTGATGTTTCAAGGAAGGCTGTTGTGTTGTCTTCATCGTGGTGGGCTTCGAGGTCATCATCCAAGAAAAACTCCATTGCTCACACAGCGGCACATCAAAGCCAGACTGAAGTTTGCCCGTGAACATTTGAAACATGGGCACACGTTTTGAAAGTCTGTCCTTTGGTCTGATGAGACTAAACTTGAGCTGTTTGGGCACATGGATGTTGCTTTTGTTTGGCGAAGGAAGGGAGAGGCCTTCAACCCTAAAAACACAGGTGCCACAGTTAAACATGGTGGTGGGAGCATAATGCTGTGGGGCCGTTTTGCTGCTTCAGGCACAGGGAACCTTGTTGGGGTTCATGGGATCATGAAGAAAGAAGATTATGTTGACATTTTGAAGGCTAATGTAAAGAACTCTGCTGCCAGTCTAGCTTTAGGTCACTGCTGGGTCTTCCAGCAAGATAATGACCTGAAGCATACATCCAAGTTGGTCCAAAACTTTTTGAAGGTACACCAAAACCAAGGTCCTGGAGTGGCCCTCTCAAAGTCCAGATCTCAATCTTATTGAGAGAATCTGTGGCGGGAGCTCAAGGTTAATGCCCATGCTGGAAAACCACGCAATTTGGATGAGCTGGAACAATTTGCCATGGAAGAATGGGCTAAGATCCTTCAAGAGACATGTGCCAACCTAGTTAGGAACTACCATAAGAGGTTGTTGTCAGCTGTGAGTCAGAAAGGTTACATTATTGACTATAAATTGTCAGAGGGCTAATAATTTTGGCCTTGTCATTTTTGTTTATTCTTGTTTCAATTCAGCACATCAGTAGAATACCTTAATCAAGCTTAGTGGAGATTTTGTCTTTGTTCTTTCGGAAGCAATTAAACTACAAACACTTTTGCTAAGGTCATTTCCATGGAAAAGTTAATGGTTTTGTTTGATTTCATGAAGGGGGCTAACAATTTTGACCTTAATTGTATATGAAACAGCTATGTGAGATCTATATGAAACAGCTATGTGAGATCAATATGAAATAGCTATGTGAGATCTATATGAAACAGAGCTATGTAAGATCGATATGACACAGAGCTATGTGAGAGCTATATGAAATAGCTATGTGAGATCTATATGAAACAGCTATGTGAGATCAATATGAAACAGCTATGTGAGATCTATATCAAACAGCTATGCTAGAGCTATATGAAACAGCTATGTGAGCTCTATATCAAACAGCTATGCTAGAGCTATATGAAACAGCTATGTGAGATCTATATCAAAAAGCTATGCTAGATCTATATGAAACAGCTGTGTGAGATCTATATTAAACAGCTATGTGAGATCAATATGAAACAGCTATGTGAGATCTGTATCAAAAAGCTATGCTAGAGCTATATGAAACAGCTGTGTGAGATCTATATCAAAAAGCTATGCTAGAGCTATGTGAAACAGCTGTGTGAGATCTATATTAAACAGCTATGTGAGATCAATATGAAACAGCTATGTGAGATCTATATCAAAAAGCTATGTAAGATCTATATGACACAGAGCCATGTGAGATCAATATGAAACAGCTATGTGAGATCTATATGAAACAGCTATGTGAGATCTATATGAAACAGCTATGTGAGATCTATATGAAACAGCTATGTAAGATCTATATAAAACAGCTATGTGAGATCTATATGAAACAGCTATGTGAGATCTATATGAAACAGCTATGTAAGATCTATATAAAACAGCTATGTGAGATCTATATGAAACAGCTATGTGAGATGTATATGAAACAGCTATGTGAGGTCTATATGAAACAGCTATATGAGATCTATATGAAACAGCTATGTGAGATCTATATGAAACAGCTATGTGAGATCAATATGAAACAGCTACGTGAGATCTGTATGAAACAGCTACGTGAGATCTGTATGAAACAGCTACGTGAGATCTGTATGAAACAGCTATGTGAGATCAATATGAAATAGCTATGTGAGATCTATATGAAACAGCTATGTAAGATCTATATGAAACAGCTATGTGAGATCTATATGAAACAGCTATGTGAGATCTACATGAACCAGCTACGTGAGATCTATATGAAACAGCTATGTAAGATCTATGTGAAATAGCTACTATGTTAGGTCTATATGAAACAGCTACTATGTGAGGTCTATATGAAACAGCTATGTAAGATCTGTATGAAACAGCTACACTATATGTACAAATGTATTGGGACACACCTCTTAATCATTGAATTCAGGTGTTTCATTCAGACCCATAGCCACAGGTGTATAAAATCCAGCAGCTAGCCATGCAGTCTGCGTTTACACACGTTTGTGAAAGAATGGGTCATTTCTGAAGAGCTCAGTGAATTCAAGCATGTTACTGTCATAGGATGCCTGTTCTGTAACCCTCATGCGCCCTGCATGAGCTGGCAGACAGATAAGTCCTCCCCCAATCACCACGATGACGGCGGCATTCAGTTCAACTTCTTTTAATAGTGAATTAGAGGTAGGGTAAAATGACAATACTGTCAAAGGCTGAAATGTAGCAGGATGTTGGCGAATACTGAAGCCATGAGGAGATGATCTGCCATGCTCTCGCTTATCCTCTACTGCGAACTACCATGAGATTACCTTGTTTCCGCGAGACTTCACCAGATGACATCATCAGCACTGAGGTCTCTTAAAGAGACAGTATTTACTGAATTCAACTACACAAACTTCTTCTCGACTACTGACAGCACAATGCCACCTTTGCAATAAGTCAGTCCGTGAAATTTCTACCCTGCTGGATATTCCACAGTCAACTGTAAGTGGTATTATTGAAGAGTGGAAGCGTTTAGGAACAATGGCAACTCAGCCATGAAGTAGCAGACCACGTAAAGTCACACAGCGGGGTCAACGAGTGCTGAGGTGCATAGTGTGTAAAAGTTGCCAACACTGTTGACTCAATAACTGCAGCGTTCCAAACTTCCTCTGGCATTAACATCAGCACAAAAACTGTGTGCCGGGAGCTTCATGGAATGGGTTTCCATAGCTGAGCAGCTGCATGCAAGCCTTACATCACCAAGCACAATGCCAAGCGTCGGGTGGATGGTGTAAAGCACGCTGCCACTGGACTCTGGAGCAGTGGAAACGTGTTCTGTGGAGGGACGAATCACGCTTCTCTGTCTGGCAGTCTGATGGACGAGTCTGGGTTTGGCGGATGCCAGGAGAACGTTACCTGCCTGACTGCATTGTGCCAACTGTAAAGTTTGGTGGAGGAGGGATGATGGTATGGGGTTGTTTTTCAGGGGTTGGGCTAGGCCCCTTAGTTCCAGTGAAGGGAATCTTAATGCTTCAGCATACCAAGACATTTTGGACAATTCTATGCTTTGTGGGAACAGTTTGGGGAGGGCACTTTTCTGTTCCAGCATGACTGTGCCCCAGTGCACAAAGCAAGGTCCATTAAGACATGGTTGGGTGAGTTTGGTGTGGAAGAACTTGACTGGCCTGCACAGAGCCCTGAAGTCAACCCCATCGAACACCTTTGGGATGAACTAGAAAGGAGATTGCGAGCCAGGTCTTCTCGTCCAACATCAGTGCCTGACCTCACAAATGCTCTTCTGCATGAATTGGCAAATATTCCCACAGACACACTCCAAAATCTTGTGGAAAGCCCTCCCAGAAGAGTGGAAGCTGTTATAGCTGCAAAGGGGGACCAACTCCATATTAATGCCTATGGCTTTAGAATGAGATGTCAGAAAAGCTCCTGTAGGTGTAATGGCCAGGTGCCCAAATACTTTTGTCCATATAGTGTATGTGAGATCTGTGAAAAGGTGCCAAAGGTGTTTGTCTGTTAAATCTGCAAGTCTACTTTGATGAGTCAGACATTTAGATTGATTTCTGTTAAAGCTATGATTTCATTTTTCTTTCCAATTGTTTATTTGTTCTGTGCTTTAATCTCAGAGTACATTGGGACTCTGTATAAATTTCAATAAAAAGTTATTTATGTGGTGTACATGAGACAGAATGACTCAGTTGTTTCTGAGAGTTTTTGGCATATTTGTCATTTTAACAGACTTGAAGAACCCACATATTTTGGTTGTGTCCACATATTCAACCTGTTTGGGAACAAGTGGGATGTTTGATCTCTCGGACCTTGGGCTTTAATATTGATGTGTCTTTCTCCTCTCTGTATCTTGGAGTTCCTCCTAAAAACTTATGTAAAGGTGATGCCTATCTCCTGAAAAATGCCCTAGTAGCATCTAAAAAAGATGTCACCAAATGTTGGCTGCAGAGAAATCCTCCAAATATGGACCTTTTTACTGGAATTGTGAAGTATATATGCTCCATGGAAAAGATGACTTTAGCTCTGTGTCTACAGAGACACAGGGGAAAAATACGGGGGAAAATGGGATTGTTGCTTAAAGGAAACTTGTTGATTCGGGGTTTTTTTCCTGTCTTATTTGTCATGAGGCAACATTGCTGAAGTCCCTGTGTGATGACCTGCACCTGAATGTCTGTCTGTCTGTGGTGTTGGATGATAAAAAGTAAGACCTCTTGTTCTGTACTTTGTTTGTATTTTAAATGCTGTTAAAAACAAAAAGTGTAAAAAAAAAAAAAACAAAACACTTCAACACACTTGTGTGACTGTTGCTCATCCCCTCTGCTGTGTTTCCATTGTTTAGTCTGAGCCGGTTGTGTTTCTCTGTGGGGGATCATGGTATGTTATCGTCTACAGTTTATATTGCATCTTATTGCAGACCACTTTTCAAACTGGACAGAACAAACAAGTTGAACATCAGGGAAGGGAACAGTTAGACAAACGTTATTGTGACGTAAAACGGTCAGATACAGCGATAAAGAGGTTTTGATGAAGTTTGTCTGTGTTTCCTAGCTTTGGGCCGTGAGTCTTTATAGCGGTGTAACAAACACTCTAAATGTCGGTGGTTTGAGAGTCAACCCTACACTAGGACCACATGATGTCAACCAGCGACTGTCTGCTGCCCGAAATAGATCAACAAGTTTGAGGAAATAAAACGCTTCACACATGAAAACCCTTTTTATGGGCTTGCAGCTCTGTTTGTGCCGTCTGAGGTGCTACATGTGGTCTTTCAGCTCTCCTGGTGCTAAACGTGAGTAGTAGACATGTGTAGTTCATAACATCAGAGCTACGTAGTAAATATCAGAAGACTGACTAAACCCCAGAGTACTGTAGTGCGTTTGCTGACATCTCCAGGTTAAAAACCAAGAACTGGGGCATCCGGGTAGTATAGCGGTCTATTCTGTTGTCTACCAACCCGGGGATCACTGGTTCGAATCCCTGTGTTACCTCCAGCTTGGTCAGGCTTCCCTATAGACACAGTTAGCCGTGAACTGGGAACTGGGGGGAATAGCGTGATCCTCCCACATGCTACGTCCCCCTGGTGAAACTCCTCACTGTCAGGTGAAAAGAAGCGGCTGGTGACTCCATGTGTATCGGAGGAGGTATGTGGTAGTCTGCAGCCCTCCCCGGATTGGCAGAGGGGGTGGAGCAGAGACTTGGATGGCTCGGAAGAGTGGGGTAATTGGCCGGATACCATTGGGGAGAAAAGGGGGGGGAAATCCTCCCACAAAAAAAAAAGAAGGTTAAAACATGGCAGGCTGGTGCTGTATGCTGTGATGTAAGCATAGCAGGATAAACATAGTTGCAGCTAATAACATGAATAATGGAGGTGTGGTAAAGAACCAGCACCGAAAGGACTACTGACAGTTGTTGGTGCTGGCTCTGTCTTCTGTCTGTCAGTGATGATAAATCCAGCAGACCCATTATTCATTTCTGATGTTGGAGTATTGTTGCTGGTGTTGTGTTGTCAGTGTGTTGTTGTCGAGGTGTCGGTATATTATTGTTTGTGTCGGTATTGTTTGCGAGTTGTTGGTGTGTTGTTGTTGGTACGTTTTTGGTTTTTGTAGTGAAGAGGACTGGATGAAGACTTACTCTGGATGAGGTCAGGTTCAGATCTCCCCAGATCACGAAACCAGCGGCACCCAGAGCGGCACTCTCCCCGATGGTGTGGATCAGGTCTTTCTGTAGGAAGCACATTCCATAAGCAGCTTTTACATCAACACATGTGATTCCATTCAGAACAGAATCACAACAAATCCCGCTGACCTTACATGAACCCCACCCCATCATCATCATCACTTGCTTCCTGTACTAGTTTATACCAACATCCTGTAATTTAGAGCAGACTGGGATGGGACTTTTAACACTTTGTATGAAATGAGTCTTCTGAAAAACTTGAGACCGTGTTGGACTTGATAATACTACAGAGTTAAATATCTTATCTGTATTCCAGAAATACTGAATTACTACATTATCTTTATTAACTGTCTTTTTAACTGTTGGAGGGACTTTGTAATGTGATGTAGCGAGGACCCCCCCCCCCTTGTCTCCCTGTCTCTCTCTCTCTTCCTCCCTTTGGAATTTCACCAGAGATAAGTGAGCCAAGTCTTTTCATAGACAGAGTTTGCAAAGTGGCCTTCGACCCAACCCACATAAAGACATCAACCAGACCAGAGGACCTTCCAGAGGGATCATGTGTTTGACACAATGATCCAGTTTATAGCAGGACAGAAGAACACTTGCCAACCTTTACAGGTCATCTTCACTGTTGATCACAGGAAGGAGAGTTAATGCATCTCCACACAACACCACAGCTCTTTTCCACACAAGAGGAAGAACTTCCTCATCTCTCGTTGGTGATGATGGCAGTTGTGTATTTTTCTCTTAGTCAGGACAATGACTTGAGTTAATTCAAGTTTCATTCTCTCCTCTCCTCTCTCTCTCTCTCCTTCTCTGTTTCCTTCTATCTCTCTCTCTCTGTCTGTTCTCTCTCTCTTTCCTTCTCTCTCCTCTCCCTCGCTCTCTCACACCTTTGTCTTTCTCTCCTCTCTCCTCCCTCCCTCCCTCCCTCCCTCCCTCTCTCTCTCTCTCTCTCTCTCTCCTCTCTCTCTCTCTCTCTCTCTCTCTCTCTCTCTCTCTCTCTCTCTCTCTCTCTCTCTCTCTCTCTCTCTCTCTCCCTCTCTCTCTCTCTCTCCTTCTCTGTTTCCTTCTATCTCTCTCTCTCTGTCTGTTCTCTCTCTCTTTCCTTCTCTCTCCTCTCCCTCGCTCTCTCACACCTTTGTCTTTCTCTCCTCTCTCCTCTCTCCTCCCTCCCTCCCTCCCTCTCTCTCTCTCTCTCTCTCTCTCTCTCTCTCTCCTCTCTCTCTCTCTCTCTCTCTCTCTCTCTCTCTCTCTCTCTCTCTCTCTCTCTCTCTCTCTCTCTCTCTCTATCCCCACCTGTCCCTTCCTCTCTCTCTCTCTCTCTCTCTCTCTCTCTCTCTCTCTCTCTCTCTCTCTCTCTCTCTCTCTCTCTCTCTCTCTCTCTCTCTCACACACACACACACACACACACACACACACACACAAAAACAATCTCATGAACAGCCCTCCTTCATATGTGTTAGATGTTGTTGAACTTGCCTGAGGTCATGAATTCAAACATTCCTCAGAGAGCTTTACAGTAACTCTGATTCTCTACATGTCTGACCCTCTAGTAATCCAGCTAGTATTACTCTAGTAACCTCTAGTAACCCAGTTAGTAGCAACCTCTAGTAATCCAGCTAGTATTACTCTAGTAACCTCTAGTAACCCAGTTAGTAGCAACCTCTAGTAATCCAGCTGGTATTACTCTAGTAACCTCTAGTAACCCAGCTAGTAGCAACCTCTAGTAACCTCTAGTAACCCAGCTAGTAATCTCTAGTAACCCAGCTAGTATTACTCTAGTAACCTCTATTAACCTCTAGTAACCCAGATAGTATTACTCTAGTAACCCAGCTAGTATTACTCTAGTAACCTCTATTAACCGCTAGTAACCCAGCTAGCATTACTCTAGTAACCCAGCTAGTATTACTCTAGTGACCTCTAGTAACCCAGCTAGTATTATGCTAGTAACCTCTAGTAACCCAGCTAGTATTTCTCTAGTAATCTCTAGTAACCCAGCTAGTATTACTCTAGTAACCTCTATTAACCTCTAGTAACCCAGATAGTATTACTCTAGTAACCCAGCTGTATTACTCTAGTAACCCAGCTGTATTACTCTAGTAACCTCTATTAACCGCTAGTAACCCAGCTAGCATTACTCTAGTAACCCAGCTAGTATTACTCTAGTGACCTCTAGTAACCCAGCTAGTATTATGCTAGTAACCTCTAGTAACCCAGCTAGTATTTCTCTAGTAATCTCTAGTAACCCAGCTAGTATTACTCTAATAACCTCTATTAACCCAGATAGTATTACTCTAGTAACCCAGCTAGTATTACTCTAGTAACCTCTATTAACCGCTAGTAACCCAGCTAGCATTACTCTAGTAACCCAGCTAGTATTACTCTAGTGACCTCTAGTGACCCAGCTAGTATTATGCTAGTAACCTCTAGTAACCCAGCTAGTATTACTCTAGTAACCTCTAGTAACCCAAATAGTATTACTCACCAAACAATTTTATGAACAATGATCTAGGCCCCATAATTACCCTATTTGTCCCAATATAAAACAGGTCTTTTGTTTGTTGTAAATACGTCTGAAAAAGTGGGGTCGTCCTATATTTGGGGTCTAGACTAGAACGACCAAGACGGTCATTATGAGGGTTTTGGATTTTTAAAGTTTAATAACTTTTTGGGGGAAAAAAGATACAGAGCTCCCTGAATTCTCGTAAAACTGCATATATTTGCAATAGAATGAGTTTTAGATTAATCTCACAAAAAAGTTATGATAAGATCTTCCTAAGACGACCATGAGCGGTCAACATGACCGTCTTGTAATCTGCGTGTGATGGTGTGCGTCATGTCAGTATTTATGTGTGTTGGTGACATAATTTCCTATGTGAAGTTTGTTGCTGTGTCTTAGAAACACATTAGCATCCTCCAGTGCAGACAAATAGTCTAAACTTGATGTGTGATGATGTCCAACATGTCTGGTTACAGATGCACCATGACTACCAGCGAGGCCTTGCAGTATTTACAGGCGTTGGACAGTGGCCATTTTAAATTGTTTAAAAGTAGTGTTAAAGTTGTTGGAATGTTAATTTTGGTGTCAGTTAGTTTCATAACAGACATACTAACATATGTAATGCATTAACTTCTCAGCTGGGTATTTATCTTGACACAATATAGAGTGTAACACCGGCCGCCATGTTGACGCCCATGGTAGTGTTAGGTAGCAGTTAAGTCCCACTCGTTCTGGTGGTAAATGTTCATATACGTTCACAACAACAGATGGAGCTAAATATCTGTAAAACAAGTGTCCCCCTCCTGACTCAAGCCAGCCTGCTAGCCTGTTTTTGACGGGACCGGCCAGCGGGGCGAATGTCCCTGAGTGACTGACTGAGTGATCACTTTGACACAGTTGGGCCGCTGGGTCAGGTGACCAACAACAGTTCCACCTAGCGGCAACCAACGACATCAGACAAGTTACAAGCTTCATTGGCCAACCAATGAAGTTGCTTGTAAACACAGAAATGGGAGTTTCCCTTTTGGTCGTCAATCAGCGCCGCAGTTTGCTGATGAAAGTAACATATTGCTACTGTGATACTGCTGTGATACTACTGTGGCTACTGCTCTGCATATTACTGTGATTCTACTGTGGATTCTACTGTGATTCTACTGTGGATACTCCTGTGGCTACTGCTGTGGATACTACTGTGGATACTGCTGGGATACTACTGTCATTCTACTGTGGATACTCCTGTGGATACTACTGTGGATACTGCTGGGATACTACTGTCATTCTACTGTGGATACTGCTGGGATACTACTGTCATTCTACTGTGGATACTGCTGGGATACTACTGTCATTCTACTGTGGATACTCCTGTGGATACTACTGTCATTCTACTGTGGATACTGCTGGGATACTACTGTCATACTACTGTCATTGTACTGTGGATACTGATGGGATAGTACTGTCATTCTACTGTGGATACTCCTGTGGATACTACTGTCATTCTACTGTGGATACTGCTGGGATACTACTGTCATTCTACTGTGGATACTGCTGACACGACTCACTGCAAAAAAGACGAAGTCACAAACAGCCGAACTAGCAGCCACACACAGTTAGTGTAAACTATCTGCGTCCCCAGAGAGTTGGTGGTAACTGGGGGGCATTTACAGGGGTGTCCCGCCCAGCCGTTCCAGTGATCCTGGCAGCAGTGATGTAGCCAGGTCATTATTTCACATAAAGAATAAATTGGTGCTGTCCAACTGTGTAAATAGTCAGGGTTTGAAAGATGCTGTCCAGGACAACCGCCGTTCACAGAGTCCATGTTCAAACAGAATCCATGTCCAGGACAACTGCTGTTTACAGAGTCCATGTCCAAACAGAATCCATGTCCAGGACAACCGCCGTTCACAGAGTCCATGTCCAAACAGAATCCATGTCCAGGACAACCGCCGTTCACAGAGTCCATGTCCAAACAGAATCCATGTCCAGGACAACCGCTGTTCACAGAGTCCATGTCCAAACAGAATCCATGTCCAGGACAACTGCTGTTTACAGAGTCCATGTCCAAACAGAATCCATGTCCAGGTCAACCGCTGTTCACAGAGTCCATGTTCAAACAGAATCCATGTCCAGGACAACCGCCGTTCAGAGTCCATGTCCAAACAGAATCCATGTCCAGGACAACCGCTGTTCACAGAGTCCATGTCCAAAAAGAATCCATGTGCAGGACAACCGCCGTTCAGAGTCCATGTCCAGGACAACCGCTGTTCACAGAATCCATGTCCAAACAGAATCCACGTCCAAAAGGAATCCATGTCCAAAAGGAATCCATATCCAGTACAGCCGCTGTTCACAGAATCCATGTCCAAACAGAATCCATGTCCAAACAGAATCCATGTCCACTACAAGTGCTGTTCACAGAATCCATATCCAAACAGAATCCATGTCCACTACAAGTGCTGTTCACAGAATCCATATCCAAACAGAATCCATGTCCAAACAGACGCTTTTAAACGTAGTCACGTTCCAGACTCACGCCAGGTTTTAAACTGGTCTTTCTAAACGTAGTCATGGTCCAGCCTCAGGCCAGGTTTTAACCGGTCTTTCTAAACGTAGTCACGGTCCAGCCTCACGCCAGGTTTTAACCAGTCTTTCTAAACGTAGTCACGGTCCAGACTCACGCCAGGTTTTAAACTGGTCTTTCTAAACGTAGTCATGGTCCAGCCTCAGGCCAGGTTTTATACCGGTCTTTCTAAACGTAGTCATGGTCCAGCCTCAGGCCAGGTTTTATACCGGTCTTTCTCAACGTAGTCACGGTCCAGCCTCACGCCAGGTTTTATACCGGTCTTTCTCAACGTAGTCACGGTCCAGCCTCACGCCAGGTTTTATACCGGTCTTTCTCAACGTAGTCACGGTCCAGCCTCACGCCAGGTTTCATACCGGTCTTTCGCAACGTAGTCACGGTCCAGCCTCAGGCCAGGTTTTATACCGGTCTTTCTAAACGTAGTCACGGTCCAGCCTCTCGCCAGGTTTTAACCGGTCTTGTTTTCTCTGTCAGATTTCTTTCAAGACTTCTAGTTAAACTTCACCTCGATGGTTAATGCAGTTAATGAATATTTTGCAGGCTGCATGACTGGCTGTTCACCGGGAGGCGCCTGATTGGTCTTAAAAATACCAATAGACAGGGGCGTCCAGGTGGCGTTGCGGTCTATTCCGTTGCCAACCAACACGGGGGTTGGCGGTTTGAATCCCCATGTTACCTCCGGCTTGGTTGGGCATTCCTACCGACACAACTGGCCGTGTCTGCTGGCGGGAAGCCATATGTGGGCTTGTGTCCTGGGCACGGCACTAGCGCCTCCTCTGGTCGGTCGGTTCGCCTGTTCGAGGGGGAGAGGGAGGGCGAACTGGTGGGAATCGCGTGATCCTCCCGCGTGCTACGTCCCCCTGGTGAAACTCCTCACTGTCAGGTGAAAAGAAGTGGCTGGTGACTCCACATGTATGGGAGGAGGCATGTGGTAGTCTGTAGCCCTGCCCGGATCAGCAGAGGGGGTGGAGCAGAGACCAGGACGGCTCGGAAGAGTGGGGTAATTGGCCAAGTATAATTGGGGAGAAAAAGGGAAAAATCAAAAAACAAAAAGGCAGACAGACATCCCTGTAATGGGGAAGTTACAACCTCAGATCTGAGAAGGATTAACCACAGTTCCTATGGCGGTCATAGGTGGTGCCCCTCAAGTTATAAGGAGAACATTAGTAGTATTGTAGCCATATTCCGCTACAATGACTTCATTGTAGCTTAAAGCTACATTGTAGCTTATTAATTGTTGTTTGTTTGCCTGCCAGGGACTGCAGATGCAAATTAGCTGCCAGCTAACTGTGGTGCAATTGTAAAATTGTGCGTTGTCCCTGTCAAATAAACAATAAAGTAAACTAAACTAAAGCCAGCAGTACACGTGCTGAAGTGGAACTGAGCTGCTTCACTGTGCTGTCCACAACACGGGTACGATGACACGTCAGCTGTGCAGCGGAGAGCTTTCTCCTGAGGGACACAAAGCTGGGGTATAACACTCTTTCTCCCAAGCCCGGAGAGATAGTATATAGGTGTTAGCCCAGCTCTCCAACCTGTTTTCCTTGATAATATAACCAGTATAAAATAATCAGTATACTAATAATATAACCGGTATAATACAACCAGTATAATATAACCAGTATACTAATAATATAACCGGTATAATACAACCAGTATGATATAACCAGTATAAAATAACCAGTATACTAATAATATAACCGGTATAATACAACCAGTATGATATAACCAGTACAAAATAACCAGTATTCTAATAATATAACCGGTATAATACAACCAGTATGATATAACCAGTATCAAATAACCAGTATACTAATAATATAACCGGTATAATACAACCAGTATAATATAACCAGTACAAAATAACCAGTATACTAATAATATAACCGGTATAATACAACCAGTATGATATAACCAGTATCAAATAACCAATATACTAATAATATAACCGGTATAATACAACCAGTATAATATTACCAGTACAAAATAACCAGTATTCTATTAATATAACCGGTATAATACAACCAGTATGATATAACCAGTATCAAATAACCAGTATACTAATAATATAACCGGTATCATACAACCAGTATAATATTACCAGTACAAAATAACCAGTATACTAATAATATAACCGGTATAATACAACCAGTATACTAATAATATAACTGGTATAATACAACCACTGTAATAAAATCATTATTAAATAACCAGTATATTAATAATATAACCAGTATAATACAACCAGTATGATATAACCAGTATAAAATAACCAGTATAATAATATAACCGGTATAATACAACCAGTATAATATAACCAGTATAAAATAGCCAGTATACTAATAATACAACCAGTATAATATAACCAGTACAAAATAACTAGTATACTAATAATATAACCGGTATAATACAACCAGTATAATACAACCAGTACAAAATAACCAGTATACTAATAATATAACTGGTATAATACAGCCAGTATACTAATAATATAACCGGTATAATACAACCAGTATGATATAACCAGTACATTAATAATATAACCAGTACAAAATAACCAGTATACTAATAATATAACCAGTACAAAATAACCAGTATACTAATAATGTAACCGGTATAATACAACCAGTATACTATAACCAGTACAAAATAACCAGTATATTAATAATATTTACAGTACAACATAACCAGTATACTAATAATATAACCAGTACAAAATAAGCAGTATACTAATAATATAACCAGTACAAAATAAGCAGTATACTAATAGTATAACCAATACAAAATAACCAGTATACTAATAATATAACCGGTATAATACAACCAGTATAATATAACCAGTACAAAATAACCAGTATACTAATAATATAACCGGTATAATACAACCAGTATAGTATAACCAGTACAAAATAACCAGTATACTAGTAATATAACCGGTATAATATAACCAGTACAAAATAACCAGTATACTAATAATATAACCAGTATGATATAATCAGTAAAAAATAACCAGTATACTAATAATATAACCAGTATAATATAACCAGTATACTAATAATACAACCAGTATGCTAATAATATAACCAGTATAATATAACCAGTATACTAATAATACAACCATTATAATACAACCAGTATGATATAACCAGTATATTAATAATATAACCAGTACAATATAACTAGTATGCTAATAATACAACCAGTGTAATACAATCATTATAAAATAACTAGTGTATTAATAATACAACCAGTATAATAAAAACAGTATGATATAACCAGTACAATATAACCAGTATACTAATAATACAACCAGTATAATACAACCAGTATGATATAACCAGTATAAAATAACCAGTATATTAATCATATAACCAGTATGATATAACCAGTATACTATTAATACAATCAGTATAATATAACCAGTATACTAATAATACAACCAGTATAATACAACCAGTATAATATAACCAATATATTAATGATATAACCAGTATAATATAACCAGTATACTAATAATACAACCAGTATAATACAACCAGTATGATATAACCAGTATAAAATAACCAGTATATTAATAATACAACCAGTATAATATAAACAGTATACTAATAATACAACCAGTATGATATAACCAGTATAAAATAACCAGTATAAAAATAATAATAATAATAACAATAATAATAATAGTATAACTTGATAGTATAACCAGTATAATATAACCAGTATAATCATGATATAACCAGTATAATCATAATATCAGTATAATAATAATAATAGTAATAATAATAATAATAATAATAATAACAATAATAATAGTAGTATAACTTGATAGTATAAACAGTATAATATAACCAGTATAATCATAATATGACCAGTATAATAATAATATAACTTGATTATATAACCAGTATAATATAACCAGTATAATCATAATATAACTTGATTATATAACCAGTATAATCGTAATATAACCAATATAATATAACCAGTATAATCATAATATAACCAGTATAATATATCCAGTATAATAATAATATAACTTGATTATATAACAGTATAATAATAATAATAATATAACTTGATTATATAACCAGTATAATCATAACATAACTTGATTATATAACCAGTATAGTATAACCAGTATAATAACAATAATAATGATAATATAACTTGATAGTATAATATAATATAACCTTTTAAGAACAGAACTGAAATGAGTCAAAAGGTACAAAAAAAATGTGTGGTTGTAATTAAACTGGTTTCTGTTCTGAACTGCTTTATTTTCTCTGTCCCTGCAGTGAGGCTGCCTACGAGTGTCCCGCCACATAAGACGTCCTACAGAAGAGACCCCCCCCCCCCCCCCCCCGTGCTGTCTTGGTGGACTCCGTGATGAAGATGGAGGTGAAGAGGAGCATCATCATCAGACAACATGAACATGAACGGTTATTTCCAAGAGGACACTGCCTCCTCTGGGTGTCTTCATTTTACACTAGTGTGATGCTGCTGATACACGTGTACTACGAGTTTTACCCCAGCGTGATGCTGCTGATACACGTGTACTACGAGTTTACCCCAGTGTGATGCTGCTGATACACGTGTACTACGAGTTTTACCCCAGCGTGATGCTGCTGATACATGTGTACTACGAGTTTACCCCAGTGTGATGCTGCTGATACACGTGTACTACGAGTTTTACACCAGCGTGATGCTGCTGATACACGTGTACTACGAGTTTTACCCCAGCGTGATGCTGCTGATACACGTGTACTACGAGTTTTACCCCAGCGTGATGCTGCTGATACACGTGTACTACGAGTTTTACCCCAGCGTGATGCTGCTGATACACGTGTACTATGAGTTTACCCCAGTGTGATGCTGCTGATACACGTGTACTATGAGTTTTACCCCAGCGTGATGCTGCTGATACACGTGTACTACGAGTTTACCCCAGTGTGATGCTGCTGATACACGTGTACTATGAGTTTTACCCCAGTGTGATGCTGCTGATACACGTGTACTACGAGTTTACCCCAGCGTGATGCTGCTGATACACGTGTACTACGAGTTTTACCCCAGCGTGATGCTGCTGATACACGTGTACTACGAGTTTTACCCCAGCGTGATGCTGCTGATACACGTGTACTACGAGTTTTACCCCAGCGTGATGCTGCTGATACACGTGTACTACGAGTTTACCCCAGTGTGATGCTGCTGATACACGTGTACTATGAGTTTTACCCCAGCGTGATGCTGCTGATACACGTGTACTACGAGTTTACCCCAGCGTGATGCTGCTGATACACGTGTACTATGAGTTTTACCCCAGCGTGATGCTGCTGATACACGTGTACTACGAGTTTTACACCAGCGCGATGCTGCTGATACACGTGTACTACGAGTTTTACACCAGCGCGATGCTGCTGATACACGTGTACTACGAGTTTTACACCAGCGTGATGCTGCTGATACACGTGTACTACGAGTTTTTCACCAGCGCGATGCTGCTGATACACGTGTACTACGAGTTTTACACCAGCGTGATGCTGCTGATACACGTGTACTACGAGTTTTACCCCAGCGTGATGCTGCTGATACACGTGTACTACGAGTTTTACCCCAGCGTGATGCTGCTGATACACGTGTACTACGAGTTTTACACCAGCGTGATGCTGCTGATACACGTGTACTACGAGTTTTACACTAGTGTGATGCTGCTGATACACGTGTACTACGAGTTTTACCCCAGCGTGATGCTGCTGATACACGTGTACTACGAGTTTTACCCCAGCGTGATGCTGCTGATACACGTGTACTACGAGTTTTACACTAGTGTGATGCTGCTGATACACGTGTACTACGAGTTTTACCCCAGCGTGATGCTGCTGATACACGTGTACTACGAGTTTTACCCCAGCGTGATGCTGCTGATACACGTGTGCTACGAGTTTTACACCAGCGTGATGCTGCTGATACACGTGTACTACGAGTTTTACACCAGCGTGATGCTGCTGATACACGTGTACTACGAGTTTTACACTAGTGTGATGCTGCTGATACACGTGTACTACGAGTTTTACACCAGCGTGATGCTGCTGATACACGTGTACTACGAGTTTTACACCAGCGTGATGCTGCTGATACACGTGTACTACAAGTTTTACACCAGCGCGATGCTGCTGATACACGTGTACTAGGAGTTTTACACCAGCGTGATGCTGCTGATACACGTGTACTACGAGTTTTACACCAGCGTGATGCTGCTGATACACGTGTACTACGAGTTAGTATCATCAGGATTTATGTGTGCCTAAAAAAGCAAGATAAACTGCTGTAAGACGGAAAACTGTTAAGAGGAAGTACAATATGTAGTATTTACTACTGGGTTTTGGTTTTCCACCCACCGTGGTGAGGAAGGCCATGGCCTCGTCTCTGTATCCCAGCCGCAGGTAGACGAATGTGGGGAGGTCGAACTCTTTGGAGGAGAGTGAGGCAACTCTCAGCGCCTCGCGGATTCGGTGTTGTGAGAAGTGAAGGTTACTGATGCTGTTGGTGTGGCTTTTTCTTATGGCCACTGAGGGGAAGATCGCTGTGCTGCTGTTCCACAACCACGACAGCTCGTCATTACGCAGTCTCTCCAGCAGAGGGCAGGCGCCCATGTAGTTTTCCTCATGAAGGTTGTAGTTGTGGCAATCCGGGTACAGATAGAAACCCCAGAGGCCGTTGGGGCGAAGCCGCATCCCCAACTGGATGGTCCTCTGCATGAATGCTCGGGCGCTTTTCTCGAACCGGCGGCGCGAGAGTTCCTCCACCTGTGCCTCACTCACATTGACATAGGCCTTCGCGATCAACTCCCGTGACTTGCGACGGTAAATATCCTTCTTGTGCCAGTTGCGGTTCCACTGCGGTCGCCAGTACTCCCAGTCGATAATGGCCAGGCCTCTGAAGTCCTGGGTGGGGATGAAGTGTACAATGTCCTGGTAGGCCTTGAGGAGGTGCAGGTCCAGGCTGCTGTTCTGGGGCAGTCCTCCATGCACCGGGTGACCCTGATCAGTGTAGTAGGGGTAGTAGCCCAGCCGGTTGGCATAGAAGATGGTTACGTTCTGACCGGTGCGGACAGCTCGCGGGCTGCCATGGACGTGGAAGAGGCGATCGAGGTGGGTGGTCACATTGTACTTGATGGCGCACATGTCCAGCGGGGCATTCCACGCCGCAATGAAAGGCTTGCGACCAACCAGCGGCAGCTTGGCAGCTTTCTGAGCGAAGGCTATGTGGAGGAGGAGCGGAAACCAGGAGCAGGTCAGAGCCACATGTACAGCGTGGTGGGAGGTGGCGCCACCCACTGATACCATTGGCATCCTGGGGCTCCAATCAGGGAATGAGGCTGTCAATCATCCTGAATGAAGAGAAAATGACAGAGGTGTTGGAAGGGTGGCCTTAAAAAACTACATTTTTGAAGAGTTAAAATAATCCATCAGCATTAAAAGGGTGAAGGTGTGCACATCATTTCACAGTCCCCTTCAAACACAGCAGCAGTCAAGCCCCAAGCATTTAAAGTTGCCACAGGTTTGCCTTCACACGAGAAGCAGAGCTCCTAATGTACAACAGCGTTTCATCTGCATCTGACCTTCTAGAGGTTTTGCTTGTTCTCTGTATGGCAGCAATAAATTCATGGGACTGTCATTCCAAGATGACTTTACAGCAGTAAGAGGAGACCTTTGGTTGTTATTGAAGTGCAGATCATCCAGTTTATGTGTAGAGAACCAGAATCTGTTCTCCTTAGTTTAGTCAGGGAAAACATCTGTTCTTCTGAGTTTAGTCAGGGAAACAGCTGTTCTTCTGAGTTTAGTCAGGGAAACAGCTGTTCTGAGTTTAGTCGGGGAAACAGCTGTTCTGAGTTTAGTCAGGGAAACAGCTGTTCTTCTGAGTTTAGTCAGGGAAACAGCTGTTCTTCGGAGTTTAGTCAGGGAAACAGCTGTTCTTCTGAGTTTAGTCAGGGAAACAGCTGTTCTTCGGAGTTTAGTCAGGGAAACAGCTGTCCTTCTGAGTTTAGTCAGGGAAAACACCTGTTCTTCTGAGTTTAGTCAGGGAAAACACCTGTTCTTCTGAGTTTAATCAGGGAAAACACCTGTCCTTCTGAGTTTAGTCAGGGAAAACACCTGTTCTTCTGAGTTTAGTCAGGGAAAAACACCTGTCCTTCTGAGTTTAGTCAGGGAAAAACAGCTGTTCTTCGGAGTTTAGTCAGGGAAACAGCTGTCCTTCTGAGTTTAGTCAGGGAAAACACCTGTCCTTCTGAGTTTAGTCAGGGAAAACACCTGTTCTTCTGAGTTTAGTCAGGGAAAACACCTGTTCTTCTGAGTTTAGTCAGGGAAAACACCTGTCCTTCTGAGTTTAGTCAGGGAAAACACCTGTTCTTCTGAGTTTAGTCAGGGAAAAACAGCTGTTCTTCTGAGTTTAGTCAGGGAAAAACATCTGTTCTTCTGAGTTTAGTCAGGGAAAAACATCTGTTCTTCTGAGTTTAGTCAGGGAAAACATCTGGGAGAACGTGCAGACTCCACACAGGTTGGACTACCCTGGGGCTTGAACCCAGGACCTTCTTGTTGTGAGGCAACCATGCTAACCACCGCACCACCGTGTCGCCATGATCAACATTAAGATGCTAAAAGCTAAAAAATGACCCATAGCTGTGTTCATCATCTGTCACCTCTCTCAGGCCTTGATTAGGTTTTACTGGCCAATTCATTTAGAACAAAAATCTGTGTCTGTGGGTGGGAAGCCGGATGTGTTCTGGTCGCTGCACTAGCGCCTCCTCTGGTCAATCGGGGCGCCTGTTCAGGGGGGAGGGGGAACTGGGGGAACAGCGTGATCCTCTCACGCGCTACGTCCCCCTGGTGAAACTCCTCACTGTCGGGTGAAAAGAAGAGGCTGGTGACTCCACATCTATAGGCGGAGCCATGTGGTAGTCTGCAGCCCTCCCCGGATCAGCAGAGGGGGAGGAGCAGAGACCGGGACGGCTCGGAAGAGTGGGGTAATTGGCCAAGTACAACTGGGGAGGGGAAAAGGGGGAAGAATCCAAAAAACAAAAAAAAAGGTCTGGTCTTTTATTCTGTTAATATTTTGTAAAAGGAGGTTTCACTGTGAAATCACAGGAAAGGCGTTTTGGAACGAATGAATGAGTGAGTGAGTGAGCGAGTGAATAAACGAGTGAGTGAGTGAGCGAGTGAATAAACGAGTGAGAATGAATGAACGAACAAATAAGTTAATGAATGAGTGAACGAATTAATGAGTGAGTGAATGAACTAGTTAATGAGAGTGAATAAACGAATGAATGAACGAGTGAGAGTGGATGAATGATTGAGTGAGTGAGTGAGTGAGTGAGTGAGTGAGTGAGTGAGTGAACGAGTGAGTGAATGAGTTTCCACGTTGCTGTTTGTCAGCAGAGGGCCTCCAGATGAGCGCTGGCTGGTTTTGTTGCAGCTTTCTCCAGAAGTGCAGCAGTGAAACTTTCTCAGCTGAGGGAACCACTCCCCGTCTTTCTGTAAATGGCTCACTCGGAAAACTGGAGTGGGATCAGCGCCATAGTGGGTTCGGGGGTGGTGGGGGGTGGGCCTCAGTGGCGCCGGCAAGCAGACAGACAGATGACAGGGCAGATGACGGGGGGGGGTAGACAGACACAGCGATGGAAGTGTCGTGAGAATGAAGGCCGGTGACAGAGACATGATGGATCATGATGATGAACCAGAAGATCAGAAGTGTGTGTGGATGTGTGGAGTGTGTGTGGATGTGTGGAGTGTGTGTGGATGTGTGCAGTGTGAGAACAACAGCAGCATGTCGGTCATGTGGTTCCTGAATGGAAAGTGAAAGATCTTTTTTTTCTCTGAGGTTCTGGACTCGTCTGCTGCCAAGAATGGAGAGATGGACCACATCCTGTTCCACCAGCCCCTCTCCTCCTCCTCCAAGAGGAGCCCAGTTCAACAACACAGTATGTTCTCAGTATCAAAGACACCCGCCATCCGCACAACACACACAATATACAATATCCACACCACACACACACAACAGCCACACAACACACACGTGTTGTGATGAGCTGGACTGCACACGGTGTCAGAAGTTGTAGGTTATTTTTCTTGTCATGATTATTCAACACAGCGTGTGTGTCTGGTTTGGATTAGCGGTGTGGGGCGGGGGCACGGGGGGGGGTGTTAGATGCCCAGATGATTTCCATATGATTTCCATATGATTTCCATCATGGTGGATGCCAGGAAGAGGCCCGGCGTTGCAGAGCATGATGAAGACTGGCCCGCTGTCAGGCTGAGTCCTACCCTGGAAGCCACGGGCTGATCTGGGATCCATTAAGATAAGACGTTGATAATGCCTGTGGTTCCAGAGGCCTTCCCTCACCCAGCGGCTCACAGAGGGAACTTGTGATTTGAAATATGGTTGAAAATACAACAGAGTTCAAACCGGAGGAAACTTCTCGCATAAATCCACTGCATGAGAGCACTCACAGCAAAACCCAGCAGCTACCAGACCCGATGGAGCCGGGGACTGATATTTATGTGTGTGTGTGTGGGGGGGGGATATCAGAGCGGGGGGATTAACAGTAACTTGTTGGAGAAGGAACATGATTTTAGTCAGCAGAGTCTTCCCCTTGGTGGGACGTGTGTGTGGCTCTGAAGCGCCTGCTGAAAGAGCTGATGGCTTTCTAACACACGGAAATCCAGTTTAGTCTCAGCTCTGTGTTCTGGCTGCAGGTGAGGGCATATGACACCAGCACAGCTTTGGAAGCTGACTTCTCACACCAAGCATTTGAAGTTAGTCATTGTTGAAGCTGACAGTCCAGAGAGGGTTCAGTTCTGACAAGAGGATGGTAGGAACACGCCGTCATCTTTCAGTCAGGCCAAGAAGGCACACGTAGTGATTTCTCTCAGCTGAACCTCTGAGGGAGGTGGAAAAGATAGAAACTAAACATGGGCCTCCAATTGCCATGTGCTATGCTGCAATATTCCTACACCTTCACCTCCAAGACAGACGGGACGCTCGCCCTTCCTGGCAGATCAGACAAAGGTGAAGGTGCCAAGCCGGCGTGGGTCACATGTTCTACTGATCTCCACAGGAAGCTGAATGTGAAGGTGCCGAGCCGGCGTGGGTCACATGTTCTACTGAGCTCCACAGGAAGCTGAACGTGAAGGTGCCGAGCTGGCATGGGTCACATGTTCTACTGAGCTCCACAAGAAGCTGAACGTGAAGGTGCCGAGCCGGCGTGGGTCACATGTTCTACTGAGCTCCACAGGAAGCTGAACGTGAAGGTGCCGAGCCGGCGTGGGTCACATTCTACTGAGCTCCACAGGAAGCTGAATGGGAAGGTGCCAAGCTGGCGTGGGTCACATGTTCTACTGATCTCCACAGGAAGCTGAATGTGAAGGTGCCGAGCTGGCGTGGGTCACATGTTCTACTGATCTCCACAGGAAGCTGAATGTGAAGATGCTGAGCTGGTGTGGGTCACATGTTCTACTGAGCTCCACAGGAAGCTGAATGTGAAGGTGCCAAGCCGGCGTGGGTCACATGTTCTACTGAGCTCCACAGGAAGCTGAATGTGAAGGTGTCGAGCCAGCGTGGGTCACATGTTCTACTGAGCTCCACAGGAAGCTGAACATGAAGGTGCCAAGCTGGCGTGGGTCACATTCTACTGAGCTCCACAGGAAGCTGAATGTGAAGGTGCTGAGCTGGTGTGGGTCACATGTTCTACTGAGCTCCACAGGAAGCTGAACATGAAGGTGCCAAGCCGGCGTGGGTCACATGTTCTACTGATCTCCACAGGAAGCTGAATGTGAAGGTGCCAAGCTGGCGTGGGTCACATGTTCTACTGAGCTCCACAGGAAGCTGAATGTGAAGGTGCCGAGCCGGCGTGGGTCACATGTTCTACTGAGCTCCACAGGAAGCTGAATGTGAAGGTGCCGAGCCGGCGTGGGTCACATGTTCTACTGAGCTCCACAGGAAGCTGAACGTGAAGGTGCCAAGCTGGCGTGGGTCACATTCTACTGAGCTCCACAGGAAGCTGAATGTGAAGGTGCCAAGCTGGCGTGGGTCACATGTTCTACTGAGCTCCACAGGAAGCTGAACATGAAGGTGCTGAGCCGACATGGGTCCCATGTTCTACTGAGCACCACAGGAAGCTGAATGTGAAGGTGCCAAGCTGGCGTGGGTCACATGTTCTACTGATCTCCACAGGAAGCTGAACTTGAAGGTGCCGAGCTGGCATGGGTCACATGTTCTACTGAGCTCCACAGGAAGCTGAACATGAAGGTGCTGAGCCAACATGGGTCACATGTTCTACTGAGCTCCACAGGAAGCTGAACGTGAAGATGCTGAGCTGGCGTGGGTCACATCTCCACAGGAAACTGAACCCTGTGCCGCCATGGTTTCTGCTACAAGATCTGGCACGAAGGAAGACAGGAAGCCCTGATTCTAATGAAACTAACTGTTGATGTGATAACCAAGGTCACGCAGAGGTCATGTCGTGTGTAATGTGTGCTGGTGATTCACAGGATTCAGACATGGAGTGTCCACATCCAGCAGCAGATGAATAACGCTAGCAGACCAAACAGCATCACAGAATATGAATCCTGACCTCATGTGGTCAGACTAGGTGTTTGTCATGATGTCCTCACATCACCGTGTGGAAACAAACCTGAACTGAAAGGGACCAAACACCTAACATGTCTGTTTTAAGGATGATGACATCCTAAAAAACACCATTTCATAAAACCCGGAGCGTCTGGACCACCAGGAAATGTAAAAAAGATAAAAACCAGTTTTTATGTTGGATGAATGAACACCTGGATGACCTCAGAGAAACTGAACACAGGACTTTTGGGGATTTGATTCACAGACCACTGGTTTTATTGTCACAGTGACCGGGAAGAGGGGATGATTAAAGAAAATGTTAAGAACGAGTGAAAAAAAGAAATGTTTCTCTTTTTGGTTTAGATTATTTCTGTACTGAGGGTGATGAGGTGATGTCTCTCTGATGAAGGTAGATAGACGGATTCAGATGATGAACATTGGAGGATCCAGGTCAAGATCTTATTCATCCATCTTGGAGCTGCCATGGAACGATCCCACCAGGAACCACATCAGATCCATCACTTCAACCCGTTTACAATGACACAGATGTCCAGAACCAGAACAAACCCACAACTGAGAGCAGACTGGACCTGCACATTCCCTCACAGATGATGCAGAGTCAGTCTGCAGGACGAGACGGCGGCTGTTTTGGCTCCAGCAGGTGGGTTTCCCAGCGAATCTCCATCAGGAGCTTATCTACAATCCTGAAATCCCTTCAGGTTGTTCTAGTTTCCACCGGCCTGCCACCCTGTGGAGCCTCGGCCATGCTGTGATGACAGCCAGGCTGGAAAACTTGGAGAGAATATGAACCTTTAATGCTGCTGCTAAACAGACTGGCCTCATCAGCCCCCGCCGTCATTTGGCTTGTGGGAAACCTCCTAAATCATTAAAATTAATGAGAGCAGAAGACAGAATCCAGCAGTTAGGCGACGGACTGTACTGGTCTGCAGTGTGAACATAGGGACAGACAGCAGACACACAGAAGGGCTTCTCTTGTTTTTCTTTTCATTTAGTAAATGAGCTGAAAGCGACATTTCAGCCGTGACCCTCACCGCCGTGCTGCCATGACACAG
Organism: Lampris incognitus; assembly: GCF_029633865.1. NCBI lineage: Eukaryota > Metazoa > Chordata > Actinopteri > Lampriformes > Lampridae > Lampris > Lampris incognitus. The sequence goes on along the minus strand of NC_079216.1, from coordinate 871,999 downwards.
TGACTCCACCTCGCTCCTGTTGTTTGGATGGCCGACTGTGAAAACACCCTAATTATCTCCAGACGCCCTGACTCCTCACATGTGCCCTCAGATAAAACACGTCTGAATGAACTGGTTCAAACTTCAAACTCACCTGCAGCGTCTGCACGCCGACCAACACCACAGACGATCCTGAGAAAGGCAAAGGTCACCGCAGGGGTCGAGCCTCTTCAGCCGAGCATTCCCTCTTAATCTGAAACCCAATCCAGCCTTCCACACTTATATACAGAGCGAGAGAGACAGTGGGAGAGAGAGAGTTTCCTGTTAGGGAGGAGAAAACCTCACTATGCTGGAGCTAACACCACAACAACAGAGAGAGAGAGAGAGAGAGAGAGCGAGAGAGAGAGAGAGAGAGCGAGACATACATAGAGATACAGAGAGAGACACTCACACACAGACAGAGACAGAGCGAGAGAGAGAGAGCGAGAAAGAAACCCACAGAGAGAGAGAGAGACACACACACACACACACACACACACACAGACCTAGGAAGAGAGAGAGAGAGTGAGAGAGAGAGAGAGAGAGGTTTTAAATGAGGGACTTGCTGAAAGTCTTAGACTGATCCTCTCAGGCTGTGGAGGAAATGTCTTCCACTGATCCATATCAATCAGCATTATACTGCCTGACACAGCACGCGTTCCTCAGTGTGTGTTAAATATGTGTGTGTTCACGGAGTGTGTTCATTATGTATGTTCATGGTGTGTGTTAATGGTGCGTGTTTGGAGTGTGTTTATAGTTTGTGTTTATAGTGTGTGTTTTCTAGTGTGTCTTTATAGTGTCTTCTCCTTGACTGTCATCTTGCCGTGGTGGAGAAGCTTGCATTTCCTAATGATCCAAAGCGCTATGCCCTCCGGAGCTTTGCACCTGGTAGGGTCACCCAAGGGGGAGATTCCAGATGAAGCGTGATCCAACAAAGACCTCAACAGCGGAACTGGCAGAAGATGTCTTCAGGTCACAATACCAGTGAAGGCGGGTGAAGGCTGCAACAGAGGGTGGTCCCCAATTGTCTTGGTTCTCCATGCCATTGGACTATGCCCACCTCCTGCCAAGTGCCGTGTGGTGGCTGCAGGTGTATCAGCCTCTCCACATAAAATGCTGTCACATGCAGGCTCCCTCCCGAAAGGATCAACCCATAAACATCCTGGGTCAAAGCCCTGTGGCGATCAGGAAGCAGTGACAGGGGTAGGACAGTGCAGTCTGGCAGTCCCTAGCCACAACCTGGCACATAGGTGGATGTATGATCAGTCGCTAAGTCCTGGGACTGAGATAGGGGAGCTTCTTTGCTGCTACACCCATGACTGAGTAGCCCTATTTAGGATCCGCTCTGGTCTTCCCTGTTGGGAAGGGGGCTAGAAAAGGTGCCCTAAATGTAGTCTGCCTCATACCTCCTGTCTGGACCACTGCATCCAGAGGGATCACCACCATGCGGTCCGAAACAGAAACTTTTATATTTTGGAGCCTGGAACAGATGAACCCTCATGGACAATCAATCCAGCGATCGACCTGAATGTTGTACTGCCATCATTGCCCGAGAACTGAGAAGATTCCAGGTTGATATTGCTGCAGTCTCTGAAACCTGATTGGCCGACCAAGGGCAGCTGAAAGAGGAGAAGGGTGGTTACACTTTTTTCTGGAAAGGAAAAGCAGCTGATGAGCCGAGGATCCATGGTGTGGGCTTTGCCATCAAAAACAGCCTCATTTGCCACCTTTGCTGAGCTTTCTCTGGACATCAATGAATGCCTGATGACAACACGACTGGCACTTGTAAATAACCAAAGCATCACTGTCATCAGTGCATATGCGCCAACACTTGTTTCTAAAGATGAAGTACAGCAGACCTTCTGTGCCGACTTGGACAATGTTCTCACCAAAGTCCCCAAGGAGGATAAGCTAATCCTGTTTGGAGATACCAGTGCCAGAGTAGAATGAAATTCCAACTTGTGGAGAGACATAATTGGCAAAGAAGGAGTTGGAAACGCAAACTCCAGTGGCATCCTGCTGTTAACAACATGGTCCAAACACACCCTAATTATCACCAACACACTTCAGCCAGAGGAACAAATTTAAAACAACCCGGAGGAACCCTCATTCTAACATTTGGCACCTCATTGACTACATTATCATTTGTCAAAGAGACCGATGTGAGGTACTTAACACAAGAGTGACGATCAGTGCGGATGACTGCTTGACTGACCACTGCCTTATCCGCTCCACCCTGTCCATCGAACTTCACTGGAAAAGAAGGGTGCAGAAAAAGCAGAACCGCCCAAAGCTCAAGCTCAAATGACTTACTGATGCCTCCTCTCATCAACAGTTCCAAGCGATGCTCAATACATCAATGCTCAAGCATTAACCAGATGATATTGAAAGCCACTGGGATATGCTCAGGGCTGCGATCACTGGGACCTGTAAAACCTCTCGTGGACATAAGATGAACAGCCACCAAGATTGGTTTGATGAGAATGACCTGGAAATCCAACGGTTAATCAACATCAAGCAGCAAACCTTTACCATCTGGCAGAATGACATCAACTGCCAAAATAAACGAGCTGCCCATGCAAGATTCAAAAAAAGGACTGGTTGTTAAAATCCCTAGTGTTTGCACTGCAACAGATTCAGTGGAGATTAAACTGGAGATGTCTGCCAAGGTGACATTGCCACCACCAGGACACATCATCAGTTGTATACCTCAGCATCACAGGGTGTTTCGGCCTTTTATCACAAGACACCCTCCGCTGAGGCAGGCCCACCACAGGTTGATCGGTCCTGGGTGTGTGACCTGTGGTTAGCTGTTCACCCTGGCAGCCCAGACGGCGTCTCTCCTTTTGATCCAGATCCAGTGGCTAGTCCTCTCAGCAGTGTTGGCTAGCTCTTTGATCACTCTCCTGTGGGCCTGCCCTCTGACTCCTAGTTCCCTCAGGAGTTTTGCAGTGGAGCTGGCAACAAAGCCCCTACAACCCACCTCCACAGGGCGCACCTTCACCTTCCAGCCTCTGTCCTCTGCTTCGGCTGCTAGGTTGGCTTACCGCAGCTTCTTATGCTCGTACGCTTCATCGACTGCATCCTCCCAGGGGACTGTCAGCTTAATGATGTAAGCAAGCTGGTTAGAATTGGACCAGAGGACGAGGTCTGGTCGCAAGGATGTTGTTGCAATCTCTGTTGGGAAGATGAGCTTCTGGCCTAAGTCCACTCGCATTTCCCAATCCCTGGCTGAGTTTAGTGAGCCTAAGTTGGGAAGTGAAGGGTTGGCCTTCAGTTTATCCCCCTCCCGAACGAAAGCTGGAAACCGCCGGGGCCCTTCCTGGTTGTTGAAGGGTTGGGCATTGATGGAAACTCTCTTGCAATCGAGTTCAGCTGCCAATAGGGATGGGTATCGCTAGGATTTTATCGATACTACTACTCTTATCGGTACTGCTTATCGATTCGGTGCTTTATCGGTACTCTTATCGGTTCTTTTTGATTATTATGCAAGAAAAAAAGACACTTAATTAAGAACAGAATCGACATTGCTTTATTATTCTATTATATAACTTTATATAAATATAAACAAATATTATTTATTCAGCAGCAACAGCAGCAGCAATGTTTTAAATGCGTCTGAATTATAGACTTTATAATCAACATTCAACAACAACAAATAAGATAAAAAATAAAAGTAGATAAAGATAAAGAAAAAAAAAATATTAAAAATAAATGTTTACAGCAAAAGGCTAACGGAAGTTCAAACAAACAAGAACCTAGAACATTATCCTAACAGTTCTTCTGCAGAAAAATCAACATATCTGCCTTCTCCGGCAGGAGTCGTGATCTCTCCTGACTTATAGTGTCCCCGGCTATTAGCCTAGCTAACTCCGTATCTATGGCTTATATATTTGTAGCTAAACAATTAGCTAAGCAATTATATTTTATTTATTGGCCTATTCGTAATAATTCGTTATTAGCCTAGCTAACTCCGTATCTATGGCTTATATATTTGTAGCTAAACAATTAGCTAAGCAATTATATTTTATTTATTGGCCTATTCGTAATAATTCGTTATTAGCCTAGCTAACTCCGTATCTATGGCTTATATATTTGTAGCTAAACAATTAGCTAAGCAATTATATTTTATTTATTGGCCTATTCGTAATAATTCGTTATTAGCCTAGCTAACTCTGTATCTATGGCTCATACGGCTTACCTGCAGTGGACGTGGATGGAACAGTACGAGCAAAGCAGTGGAAAACTCCGCATTTCTGCAGATTAATACCATGTTTCGACAAAAGATGTTTCGACAGATTGCTTGTATTGCCACCCTTACTGGCAAATGATTTGTTGCACTTGTGGCAACGAGCGTTGTTGTCATCGACTTTTGAAAAATATACCCAAACATTTGACCGTTTAGTTCTCTCCGCCATGATGAGCACTTAAGCAGAGCTGTCTGTGCGCGTGTGTGAGCGAGTGTGTGGAGCACAGCACAGCCCCGCCCCTCGCGCAGTAAGAGAGAGAGACAGAGAGATGGAGAAAACGGCAAACAAGATTATGTTCGCGACGTTTAAATTCCTCGAAAAACACAATTGCCACAATATAAATCTCACTCCATGATTTCTCGAGTACCTACCGACTACCGATAGCAGAACCGAAAACGTTGGATCTTAAAAATGCTCCGGTTTTTACTAATTTAGAACCGGTTCCCGTTAGGAACCGGGTTTTGGGGGGCATCCCTAGCTGCCAAGCACCTGAGCACCTGATTGTGTCGCCAGGTGTATCTGCCTTGGGTAAGGCTGGTCTTGCAGCCAACCAAGATGTGCTTGAGGGTTGCTGGGGCTGTACACAGGGAGCAAGATGGATTCTCTCCAAATCAGAGATTTAGATTTATGGGAGAGGGCAGGACATCATATGTGGCCTTGATGATGAAACTCAGCCTGTTTGATTCCATGCTCCAGAGCTCACTCCATGTGAGTTTCCTCTTTTCAACACCCTCCCACCTCATCCAGCGGCCCTGTTTGGCTTGTGCTACTGCTTCAGCACATCTGGCTGCTTCTTCCTGTCGGCGAACCTCCTCAACCACCATAGTTCGCTGTTCGGTAGTAGTCGCCTTTTGCCAGGTAGGTGTTTTTATTCCCAGGCCAAGGCCGCCTCTGCCTTGTTGAACATGGCCTACTACGTCTCGGTGGCGGAGGGCAGATTTCGCCTCCAGTACAGCTGCAGCCGGGGTCCATTTCTTCCCTGTTGCTAGGGTTGGAGCAACTCCTCTCACTACCGGGTTTCGGGATTCTGTGAGGGACATGTCCAGCCTCACTTTGGCACATTTGAATTCCTCAACCAGGCTGGAAATTGGCAGTGCGAGGGCTCCATTGCCATAGAGTCCAACACTGCTGAGGCACTTTGGCAGTCCAAGCCACTTCCTCACCTGCGAGTTCACTAGCCTCTCCAAGCGATTGGCATGAGTTAGTGAGACTTCGTACATGGTTATTGGCCACATGAGTCGGGGTAGCAGCCCAAACTGAAAGCACCAAAGCGTCAACTTCCCGGGCAGTGCAGTGTTCTTGATTTGCCTGAAGCCACTGATTGTATCCTGGCGAAGTTGCTCCAGTTGCTGGGTGTCTTTGAGGTCTGCATTGTACCACCGTCCGAGGCTCTTGATGGGCTTCTCCCGGACTGCGGGGATTGGTTGATCACTAATGCAGAACCGTTCCTCTGCTAGTTGACCTTTGACAATGGAGATGCTGCGAGATTTACTTGGTTTAAACTCCATTTGTGCCCACTTGATGTTCTCCTGGAGTTTATGCAGCAGGCACCTGGTGCATGGTTTTGTTGTTGCTATGGTGGTCAAGTCATCCATGTACGCCCGGATTGGTGGAAGACGCAGGCCATTCCTGGACCTTTTGCCCCCCACCACCCATCGAGATGCACGGATGACGAGCTCCATTGCAATGGTGAACGCCAGAGGGGAAACAGTGCAGCCCGCCATAATGCCTATTTCCAGCTGTTGCCAAGTGGTGGTGGTGTTCTGTGTTGTGACATAGAACTTGAGATCCTGAAAATAGGTCTTGACCAACTCTGATATTTTTGGGGACATGGAAAAAATCAAACGCCGCCCACAGGATCTTGTGAGGAACTGATCCAAAAGCATTGGCAAGGTCTAATAAAACCACGTGCAGGTCTCTCCGTTCTTTCTTGGCAGCTTGTATCTGGTGCCAGATGATATTAGCATGCTCCAGACATCTTGAGAAGCCATGGATCCCGGCTTTCTGCACTGATGTATCAACAAAGTTGTTTCTTTGCAGGAATGTGGAGAGCCTTTGGGCAATCACACTAAAAAATATCTTTCCCTCTACATTAAGAAGGCTGATCTGGCGAAACTGGCTGATGCAGGAAGAGTTCTTCTCCTTGGGGATCAGAATGCCTCCTGCTCTTCGCCATGCCCTGGGTATGACTCTTTTCTGCCATGCCACTTTCATCAGCTTCCAGAGGTATTTCAGGACTCCAGGAGTGTTCTTATAGAGTCTATGCCGAATCCCATTGCGCCCAGGAGCTGACATCGATCTTGCCTGCTTTACCGTCCTTTCCACCTCGCTCCATGTGCGGGGTCTTGTGTCCATATGGTGGTCAGGTGGGTGAATTGGTGGCATGTCATCCGGGATGGTGACTGGCTCATGTCTCCGGACATCAGAGTAGGTCTTCTTTAGGTGCTCTTCCAGATCTCGTATGGGGACTCTAAGGCTCCCATTTTTCTTGCTGTCAAAAAGGCTCTTGACAAAGCTGTAAGGGTTGCTGTAGAAACGAGTCCTAGCCCGTTCTTTCCTCTTATGCTGTCGTCTCAGGTGTTCTGCTCTTCGCAGCTTTGTCAAACGTTGCTTTATTTCAGCCTGCAGTGCGTCAAGCCCAACCCTCTCTCCCTCCGTGGCCTTCCTCCACTGCTTCCTCAGTTGTCTTCTCTCCTTCACCAACCTGTCAATTTTCCACTGCCCCCTGGATTTGGGCTGGGTTGAAGGGTCTTTCTGCCTACTGGATATCTTCTCCTTTACCCCAAACCTCTCTACGCCATAGCTGTAAATGATGGCTCCAATGTTCTCCAGTTTTCTTTCAACTGTTACCTTTTGACCTTCTAGTAAGAGGACAAGGTCAGCTATCAATAACCGGGTCAGGGAATTGAAGAACCAGGGTTGACAAAGATGGCCCTTGAGATCCAGCACCTTGTAGATGCTGGGGATACTAACGCAATATACGGTCCTCGCCACCACCGTCTAACTCCTCTTTGCTCCAAAGATGGGCATACACTAACAGACAACGAGTCAATCAAAGAGAGGTGGAAAGAGCACTACCAGCATGTTTTAAACCGAAACTCTAGCCCTGAGATGGATGCCCTCCAAGAACTCCCTCAACAACCCAAAGAGGAGGACATGGCAGCACCACCTAGTCTAAGAGAAGTCCAGGAAGCCATCAGGAAGATGAAAATCAACAAGGCTGTTGGTCCTGATGGAATACCAGCAGAAGTATTGAGGGCAGGTGGCCCTACAATCCTCAGACATCCATGCCCTGCTACTTGAAATATGGGAAAAAAGGAAATCCCTGTGCATCTTACAAACACACTCATTGTCTCTTATCTTTAAGAAACAGGACAAAACTGAGTGTGGAGACTACCATGGTATTTCCTTGCTTTCCACCACAGAGAAAGCCCTGGTTAGGGTCTTGGCCAACAGACTCCTCCCAATATCAGCAGAAATTCTGCCAGAATCCCAGCGCGGTTTTTGTTCTAACAGAGGCACCATGGATAGGACTTATACTGCTCACCAACTCCAAGAAAAAGCCCAGGAACAGAATCGACCATTGTGCATGGCCTTTATAGATTTAACCAAAGCTTTTGATTCCGTAAACAGCCAGGCCCTCTTGCTAGTTCTGTCAAAAATAGGCTGCCCTGACAAATATATCAGAGTACTAGTACTACGACTACTACATGATAATATGTCAGCTAGAGTACTCAGCAGTTATGGAGACAAGACAGAGTCCTTCAAGGTCCACACAGGAGTTAAACAAGGCTTTGTCATTACCCCAACCCAGTTCTCTGTCTTCATTACCATCATCCTCCATCTCAGTAGAAATATGCCTGCTCTGCCCCATCCATCTCTGTAGACAACACCAGACTCGAAAATGTGGAACAGTTCCCATATTTTGGCAGGCTTTTCTCCTCCAAAGCCAACATTGACATTGAAATACACCAACGCCTCAGTTGTGCCAGCTGGGCCTTCTCAAGATTCAGTAAAAAGGTTTTTGGAAACCACGACTTTCAGGCCAGAAAAAAAATTCTGGTGCACAAAGCGGTAGTGCTGCCCAACGGATTGTATGGGTCAGAAACCTCGACCACATAGTATAGCAGGCACCTGAAGGCACTGGAGGCATACCAACAGCGATGCCTCAGGAAAATCCTTAAGATCAGCTGGGAGGATAAGCACACCAACTTCAGCATCCTTGAGTAGGCCAACATGCCTACTCTAACTGCCACCATCGCACAACATCAGCTGAGATGGACTGACCATGTCCTCCACACGTCTGACTCTTGTCTCCCAAAACAGCTTGTGACAGGACTCTGTGCGCTAGGAGGACAAAAGAAGTGATATAAAGATAACATCAAGGCCCACATCAAAAGGTTTGGCATTGACCTTAACACCTGGGAACAAGCAGCAAAACACAGGGGGGCCTGGAGACTGGCTGTCCTTGAGGGTGCTGGGTGCTACTACCATGACCTCCACCGTGCTGCTGAAAACAAGCACAGACTCAGAAAGGAGCGAGTTACCAGAAAGGCCCAAACCACATCCTCAACCACTTCTTTACACCCTTGCCCATATTACCCAAAAAATGCGGCTCCAGGATTGTTCTCTATGCCCACCTGAAGACCCACAAGGACCTAGAAGGAGGACGGTCATACTCGACCCCGAGTGACTGCCAGTGGTTTATAGTGTGTGTTTATGGTGTGTGTTCATGGTGCATGTTTATAGTGTGTGTTCACATACATCTATAAATATTGGATCTCTTCCAACTGCAGTTATTTTCTAAAATACAGTTTTGAAATTATTACCTTTATTTAACCATGTTTACTGAATACAGCTTCTTTTTACACAACACATGGTTTTCTTTTATAAGCTCACTGCCCAGTGTACAAGGTTTTCTACTCCTGGTTACTGGGAGCTGACCAGTACAACCAGTGTTTTCTATTGTTGGTTACAATAATGATACATATCATGATATGGGTCATTCATATCACAATAACGATACATATCATGATATGGGTCACTCATATCATGGTAACGATACATATGATATGAGTCATTCATATCACGATAACGATACATATGATATGGGCCATTCATATCGCGATAACGATACATATGATATGGGTCATTCATATCACTGTAATGATACATGTCATGATATGGGTCACTCATATCATGATAACGATACATATGATATGGGTCATTCATATCATGATAACGATACATATCATGATATGGGTCATTCATATCACGATAACGATACATATGATATGGGGCATTCATATCCCGATAACGATACATATCATGATATGGGTAATTTATATCATGATAATGATACATATCATGATATAGGTCATTCATATCACGATAACAATACATATCATGATATGGGTCATTCATATCATGACAACGATACATATCATGATATGGGTCATTCATATGATAAGATACATATGATATGGGTCATTCATATCACAATAACGATACATATCCTGATATGGGTCATTCATATCACTATAATGGTACATATCATGATATGGGTAATTTATATCATGATAATGAATGTATCATTATCATGATATAGGTCATTCATATCACGATAACAATACATATCATGATATGGGTCATTCATATCATGATAACGATACATATCATGATATGGGTCATTCATATCACTATAATGATACATATCATGATATGGGTCATTCATATCACAATAACGATACATATCCTGATATGGGTCATTCATATCACTATAATGATACATATCATGATATGGGTCATTCATATCACGATAATGATACATATGAGATGGGTCATTCATATCACGATAATGATACATATCATGATATGGGTTATTCATATCATGATAATGATACATATGATATGGGTCATTCATATCACTATAACGATACATAGCATGATATGGGTCATTCATATCACGATAACGATACATATCATGATATGGGCCATTCATATCATGATAACGATCCATATGATATGGGTCATTCATATCACGATAATGATACATATCACAATATGGGTCATTCATATTATAAATAACCCATATCGTGATATGTGTCGTTGATGATAACGATACATATCACGATATGGTATAAGCTCCTCGTTTTTTCCTGGCTGGTCAGAGTCCTTCTGTCGGAATTACTTCGTTCTGCATTACGTTCACTGTCCTCCATGTTTGTATCTCCTTCATGTAAATGTCTTGCCTGTGTCCGTGCTGTGCAAAGAGCAGAAAGGGTCGTCCAAATAACCAAAAATATTGCCGTAAAGAGTGTTTATTTGTTTATTTATCAGGATCCCCTTTAACTGTCCCCTAAAGCACCGCTGGTCTCACTAGGGTCCACTTAAAAACAATACATTTAAAACATACATTTAAAAACAAGACAGAAAAACAAAAACAAAACAAACAAAAAATAGCAAAAACCTACATTAAACTTTACAGTACACATAAGTCATCATCCAACAGTAAAGAGACATACATAAATCATTCCAATGTACAAACTGTTGAAACCATCCAGGCTATACAATTCAGTTCGAAACACACCTTACCCTGTCCTGTATGTGTATGTGTGTGTGTGTGTGTGTGTGAGATATGTGTACGTATGACCATGTATTTTGCATCCTACAACTATAACATTCCAAGGTGTTTCTTTATTTGCTTTTTAAATAGTGATTTCTGTGTCAGTTTAGTCATGGGCAGTGGTAAGGAATTCCATGCTTTCATTGATCTGTATTCTGCTGGACGCTTCAGAAAATTAGTGTTTGGCTTAGGAAGTGAAAACCGGCCTTCTGTTGCCTGTCTAGTGGAATATGTATATGATTCTGAATTGTGTTTTAACTGACTGTAGTGATGTGATGGAGTTTTGTATTGTAAAACCTTCCCTATTGAAGATAGAAGTGCAGCATTCATTCTGTCCTCAACTTTTAACCATTGTAGACAGAAGTGCATGCTGTTGATGTTCGTATTGTATGGACATTGGAGAGCAAGGCGTGCCGCCTTGTTCTGTACCAACTGGAGTTTGCTTAAATCTTTTTTCATGGCATTCACCCATATTATTTGGCAATAGTCAAGCTGTGAGAGAACAATAGTGTGTATTACCATTTTAGTCAATTCTGGTGTAAGGTATTGTCTGCATCGCCTTACCACTGCCAATGCCTTACCCATTCTGTTTACAACAATGTCAGTGTGTTTTGACCAGGACAACTTATTGTCAAGAATGATGCCCAGGAGCTTAGTTTCCTTTACTTGTTGGATTGGTGTTTTATTAATAAAGAGTTTTAGCTCTGGCTCTTTCCTAAGAGAATGATTTGAACCAAATATAATGCTTTTCGTTTTGGTTGTGTTAAGTATCAGTTTGTTTTCAAAGACCCATTTCCCAGTTATATTTAGCTCCCTATTCAAGATGACATTTAACTCCGCAGGTGTTGTTGCTGATGCATACACTGTTGTGTCATCTGCATATATTGTTAATGTAGCATCTTTTAGTACAAGAGGTAAATCATTTGTTAAAATGGAGTACACAAGTGGACCTAGGTAGCTTCCTTGAGGAATTCCACACTCTATAGATACACTATCTGAGTAATCTCCATTAAAGAAGACTCTCTGTGATCTATGCATCAAATAACTTTCCATCCAGGCCACTGCAGATGGTCTAAAACCATAAGGCTCCAGCTTTTCAAGAAGGAGCTTGTGGTCAATTACATCAAAGGCTGCTATAAAATCTAATATGACTGCACCACAGATAATTTTGCTGTCCAAATCTTTGTACCAGTCATCTGTTATTTGGGCTAGAGCTGTACATGTAGAATGTCCCTTTCTATAGGCATGCTGAAAATCTGTTATCAGATTATTTGCTGAGAGTATTCTTGTATTTGATCAAAAATGCCTTCTCAAAGATCTTACTTATAGCTGATAGCAAGCTTATGGGGCGGCTGTTATGGCCACTAAATGATGTTTTCTTATCTTTGGGCAATGGTATGAGGTTTGCTTCCTTCCAAGCTTGTGGAAAGATCGATTGTGTTAGGGCTCGGTCTGTTGACCAACCTGGCAACCAGCAATGAGAACGGGGGAAGGGCGCGTCTGAAACACCTGCAGCCTACCTACTCGTTAACCACTCTAGTATAAGTTTGTTTGCTTTCCAGAACTCATCGCGAGTTCGTCCTGAACAGTCCCGTGAGTAAATTCTTCGTCTCGAGTTTTGTGACATTTCTGTGTCTCCCGGTGGAGTACAGATTGTAGTATTCTCCGTGTTTTTGCTTGTTTGATTATTCCCTTGTGTCAGTTCTCCTTGAGAGCTTGTTCGGAGAAGAACTCTCTTTGTGTTTTCCCCATTGGATTTTCCCATCGTGATTTTCTAGTTGAGATCAAGTTTTTGATATTCTAATTTCTCCTCTCTCACTGTGGATCTTATTACTCGGTTGGACTTCTACCTTAAAGGAGCAGTTTGTGTTTTTTCCCCTTTCGGACTTTAAAGGAGCAGTTTGTGTTTTTTTTCCCTTTCGGACTTTAAAGGAGCAGTTTGTGTTTTTTTCCCTTTCGGACTTTAAAGGAGCAGTTTGTGTTTTTTTTCCCTTTCGGACTTTAAAGGAGCAGTTTACGTTTTTTCCCTTTCGGACTTTAAAGGAGCAGTTTACGTTTTTTCCTTTTCGGATTAAGGGGGCAGTTTACGTTTTCCCATTTTTAAGAAGCTATTCTCAAGTTCCGCCTGAAGCGCCTCCCCCTTCTGTCCAGGCCCGGCCGGCTCTCCTCTACGAGTCCTGCCAGGTTGGTGCTTTACTTTGTCTTGTGTTGTCGCTATTGGGTTCGTTCTACAAACCTTAACAGTACGAACTCGCCCTCACTATGAACCCAGACAACCTAGACGCCAATCCTGTCCAGGCTGCTCTCTATAAGCAGATTCAGCTTACAGCCTCCCACGGCCAGCAACTACAAGAGGCCGCTGTTGCCATGCAGGGCCTCTGGGCTCAGGTGCAACCCCTCCAGGCTTCGGTGGATTCTCTTTCGGCCCAGCAAGCGGCGCTCGCGAGCCAACAAGAGGAGGTTCTTAAGCAGTTGCAAACTCTCACAGCGGCTATCACCATCCAGCCAGCTGTCCCACCAGTTCCGGCCGCCCCTCCTCCAGCAGTGCCCGCAGCCGTTGCCTTAGACAATCCTACCGTTTATGTTTCGGATTTCCGGGATCCCAGTATCTCCAATCCCAAGCCTTTTGATGGCAACTTTGAGACCTGTGCCACGTTCATCATGCAGTGTGAGCTTGTCTTCGCCCACCATTCCAGGGGGTTCACCACAGATGCTGCAAGAGTTGCTTACGTGACTAACCTGCTGACTGGCCGCGCTGCTCAGTGGGCCACTGCTTCCTGGTCCATGGGGGCCAGTTTCTGCTCTTCCTACGATGACTTTGTGGCTGAGCTTCGGAAGGTATTCCATCATCCAGTGTACGGTCAGGATCCGGGTGTCCGATTGAGCAGGATCCAGCAGGGCAGTGGCAGTGTCACTGACTACTCAGTCGAGTTCAGGCTGGCTGCGGCTGAGAGTGGCTGGAACGACCAGTCACTTCGGGTAACCTTCCGTAGGGGCCTCAGCGATGCCGTCAAGGATCAGCTAGCCACCCGGGAGGATCCTACTTCTCTCGACGACCTTATCAGCCTTGCCATCCGCATCGATGGACGTCTCCGCGAGAGAAGGCGCGAGCGAGGTCTACGGGGAACCGTTTCTACCTCTCAGCCATCCAGAGCTTCCGAAGGGGGCTCTTCTTCGTCGCACTCCACTTCCCCTGTGGCAAGCCTCTCCTCCTCCCAGACAGTGACAGAGGAGGAACCTATGCAGCTTGGGCGTACACGACTGACTCCCGCTGAACGTGAGGCCCGGTTCAAGGCAGGTCTCTGTCTTTACTGCGGTCTTAAGGGACACCGGATCAGCGAGTGTCCTACGCGGCCAAAAGATTAGGCTCACTGGGACCCCGGGAGATCCTAGTGAGCCGTCTTTCCTGTTCCCGCCATCCTGCTCTGGCTAACCATCTTGTGAGCGTTACCCTGGCTTGGGCAGACCAGCGGCTCACTGTAGGCACACTCATCGATTCGGGAGCTGATGGGTGTTTCTTGGACTCTACGTTTGCTGCTCAAGCTAACATTCCATGTGAGGAATTGGAGAGGCCAATAGAGGCCTTTGCTCTGGATGAGCGCCGCCTGGCCAGTGTTACCCGACAGTCCTGTCCCTTGTCTCTCACTATTGCTGGAAACCATGTGGAGAGCCTTCAGTTCTTCGTCATACAGTCTCCCTTAGTTCCTGTGATCTTGGGGCGTCCCTGGTTGGCTCAGCATGAGCCACACATTGCTTGGTCGTCTGGTAACATTTTGGAGTGGAGCTCCTCCTGTCACGCCCGGTGTCTTCAGGCCGCACCTGGTCCAGCAGTCCAGACTGTTCCGATTGCCCCTCCTCCCGATCTTTCCTCTGTTCCTCCCGAGTATCATGATCTCGGGGAGGTCTTCAGCAAGACGCGGGCTCAGTCTCTCCCTCCGCATCGGCCATATGATTGTGCTATCAACCTCCGTCCTGGGGCCTCTCTCCCTAGCAGTCGTCTTTACAGCCTTTCCATTCCCGAGAAGGCTGCTATGGACGATTACATTTCAGAATCGTTGGCGGCAGGGCTCATCCGACCCTCATCCTCCCAGGTGGCAGCTGGTTTCTTTTTCGTTAAGAAGAAGGATGGTGGTCTCCGACCCTGCATTGATTATCGCCAACTCAACGACATCACCATCAAGAATAAATACTCCCTGCCTCTGATGAGCTCCACCCTCGAACCCCTGACCCAGGCGACTGTCTTCACTAAGCTGGATCTCCGGAACGCCTACCATCTCGTTCGGATCCGGAAAGGGGACGAGTGGAAGACAGCCTTTAAGACTCCCCGTGGTCATTATGAGTACCTGGTAATGCCGTTCGGCCTCACCAACGCCCCGGCGGTGTTCCAGGCACTCATGAATGACATCCTTCGCGACATGCTCGACCAATTCGTTGTCGTCTACCTTGATGACATCCTCATCTTCTCCAGGTCCCTCGAGGAGCATGTCCAGCACGTGCGGCAGGTTCTCGAACGCCTCCTTCGTAACCGGCTGTTCGTCAAGGCTGAGAAATGCCTGTTCCATTCTGAGTCAGTGGACTACTTAGGTTTTATCGTGGAGGGAGGCAAGACTCGAGCTGATCCTCGCAAGATCAAAGCGGTAGTGGAATGGCCGGATCCTAAGTCACGTAAGGAACTGCAGAGCTTCCTCGGGTTCGCGAACTTTTACAGGAGGTTCGTCCGAAACTACAGCTCTGTAGCAGAACCCCTCACCCGTCTAACCTCCCCCTCTCAGCCGTTCGTCTGGTCCCCAGCTGCTCGCTCTGCATTTCTGTCGCTCAAGGAGAGGTTCACCAGTGCCCCCGTCCTACTCCATCCCGATCCCAAGAGGCAGTTCATAGTTGAGGTGGACGCTTCGGACACCGGATTGGGGGCTGTGCTCTCCCAACGATCAGAGACCGACCAGAAGGTTCATCCTTGCGCGTTCTTCTCCCGCCGGTTCCTTCCCGCCGAGGAGAACTACGATGTTGGTAATCGGGAGCTTCTCGCTGTAGTGGCTGCACTTGAGGAATGGCGCCATTGGCTGGAGGGGGCAGAGCATCCATTTACCATCTGGACTGATCATAAGAACCTGACGTTCATCCGGGCAACCAAACGTCTCAATGGTCGGCAGGCACGGTGGGCCAGTTTCCTCAGTCGGTTCGACTTCACACTGACTTATCGTCCTGGCTCCCGCAACACCAAGGCAGATGCTCTGTCTCGTCAACACCTTAAGGAACCTGTAACGGTGGAGCCAAGTCCCGTCCTCCCTGAGACCAAGGTCGTTGGCGTGGTGACCTGGGGCCTTGAAACGGTGGTCAAGCGCGCCTTGCGCTCCAGTCCAGCCCCGAGCAACGTGCCGCCTCGCCGACTGTTTGTTCCGGACTCAGTGAGGTCTCGGGTCCTCAAATGGGGCCACACCAGTCAGCTCGCTTGCCACCCTGGAGTCCACCGCACTTTCACTTTCATAGCTCGACGGTTCTGGTGGCCCACTATGAGGAGGGACGTCAAGGAGTTCGTCATGGCCTGCACCATCTGTGCCCGCAGCAAGGCCTCTCACCAGGCACCGGCTGGTCTGCTGCAGCCCCTTCCTATTCCCAGTCGGCCCTGGTCCCATGTGGCGTTGGATTTTGTCTCTGGACTTCCTCCGTCTCAGGGCAACACAGTGATCCTGACGGTGGTGGATCGCTTCAGCAAGGGTGTTCACCTGGTGGCTTTGCCTAAGCTTCCTTCTGCTTCAGAAACCGCTGACCTCCTGATGAGCCACGTCTTCCGTTTGCATGGACTTCCCAAGGACATTGTGTCAGACAGAGGGCCCCAGTTTGTTTGCCGTGTGTGGCGTGCTTTCTGCAAGGGGTTGGGCGCCTCGGTCAGCCTTTCGTCGGGATATCATCCGCAGACTAACGGACAGACCGAGAGGATGAACCAGAGTGTGGAATCTGCTCTCCGTTGCGTCGCTGCCAAGAAGCCAACCTCCTGGAGTCAGTTTCTCCCCTGGGTCGAGTATGCGGTCAACTCCCTGGTCAGCTCCGCCACCGGCCTCTCGCCCTTTGAGGCATCCCTGGGTTACCAGCCGCCCGTCTTCTCTGCACAGGAGTCCGAAGTGGAGGTTCCCTCCGTGCAGACTCATCTGGACCGCTGTCGTCGTGTCTGGGAGATCACCAGGGCTGCGCTGCTCCGTGCTACGGAACGTGCCAGACGAGGAGCTAACCGTCGCCGATCCACAGCACCAGCTTACCAACCCGGACAGAGAGTCTGGCTGTCCACCAAGGATCTCCCCCTTCAGTCCTCTGCCAAGAAGCTGAATCCCCAGTTCGTTGGACCCTTCGAGATCCAGGAAGTACCCAGTCCTGCAGTTGTGCGTCTTAAGCTCCCGGCCTCCATGAAGATCCATCCGGTTTTTCATGTGTCCCGAGTAAAGCCTGTCTCCGAGAGCCCCCTTATGCCTCCGGCCCCAGCTCCGCCTCCCCCTGAGATTGTGGATGGGCATCCACAGTGGAAGGTCCGTCGGCTGATGGACGTCCGACGCAGGGGACGGGGGTTCCAGTATTTGGTTGACTGGGAGGGCTATGGGGTGGAGGAACGAAGCTGGGTATCCCGCCAGCTCATCATGGACCCTGGTCTGCTCGCTGAGTTCTATCGCCGTCACCCTGACAAGCCTGGCAGGTCGCCTGGTGGCTCCCGTAGAGGGGGGGGTACTGTTAGGGCTCGGTCTGTTGACCAACCTGGCAACCAGCAATGAGAGCGGGGGAAGGGCGCGTCTGAAACACCTGCAGCCTACCTACTCGTTAACCACTCTAGTATAAGTTTGTTTGCTTTCCAGAACTCGTCGCGAGTTCGTCCTGAACAGTCCCGTGAGTAAATTCTTCGTCTCGAGTTTTGTGACATTTCTGTGTCTCCCGGTGGAGTACAGATTGTAGTATTCTCCGTGTTTTTGCTTGTTTGATTATTCCCTTGTGTCAGTTCTCCTTGAGAGCTTGTTCGGAGAAGAACTCTCTTTGTGTTTTCCCCATTGGATTTTCCCATCGTGATTTTCTAGTTGAGATCAAGTTTTTGATATTCTAATTTCTCCTCTTTCACTGTGGATCTTATTACTCGGTTGGACTTCTACCTTAAAGGAGCAGTTTGTGTTTTTTCCCCTTTCGGACTTTAAAGGAGCAGTTTGTGTTTTTTTTCCCTTTCGGACTTTAAAGGAGCAGTTTGTGTTTTTTTCCCTTTCGGACTTTAAAGGAGCAGTTTGTGTTTTTTTTCCCTTTCGGACTTTAAAGGAGCAGTTTACGTTTTTTCCCTTTCGGACTTTAAAGGAGCAGTTTACGTTTTTTCCTTTTCGGATTAAGGGGGCAGTTTACGTTTTCCCATTTTTAAGAAGCTATTCTCAAGTTCCGCCTGAAGCGCCTCCCCCTTCTGTCCAGGCCCGGCCGGCTCTCCTCTACGAGTCCTGCCAGGTTGGTGCTTTACTTTGTCTTGTGTTGTCGCTATTGGGTTCGTTCTACAAACCTTAACAGATTGTTTCAGGCTGGTATTCATTATGTGACAGATAGGTTGTGCAGTGTAATTAACAGCTATTCGAATCAGTTTATCATCCATATTACCAATTCCTGTTTGTATGTCATTATATGTTAACTTAATTCATTTTTCAACTGTTTCTGTTTTTAGTTAATTGAACTCAAAATGACATGGTTTATCTCTCATATAATTTTCTATGTTAAAAATAGATAAACTATTATCTGTCCCATGTGATAATTCTTTTCTTAATTCATATATGTTGCTTCTAAAATAGTCGTTCAAATAATTTGCAATATCTTTGGGTTTGGTAATACTAAGAGTAAGAGTGTGATTTATGACACCATAAAATAAACCATAGAGCTTAATATGAAACGATAACTGTCGTCACATGATATATATGGTCATATCTCACAGCCCTAGCATGATCCTCCCATGCCCTACATCCCCCTGGTGAAACACCTCACTGTCAGGTGAAACGCAACAGCTGGTGACTCCAGATGTAACAGAGGAGACGTGGTAGTCTGCATCCCTCACCAAATCGGCAGAGGGGGTGGAGCAGCGACCAGGACGGCTGGGAAAAGTGGGGTAATTGGCTGGGTACAGTTAGGGAGAAAAGGGGGGGGATTTTTATGAAGTGTTTTTAAAATGAATTCTGGTTGGATGGATGTATTGTTCGTCTCTGTTCAGTGCTTGACTCCTCATAGTGTCAGCGTGTTCATGACATGAAGCCACGGAGCGACCAAGCTCTAAATTGCTCTCAGTTGAGATTCCTTTGGTCAACCACACACATTTACCAGCAGAGGACAAACAGCAGAACACACCAGCCTCTACCGCTGGTCTTCACAACGACCAGCTCAACTCCAGCTCAACTCCACAGCAGCTCTGTAAGGAGAACATGATTTCTGTAGTTACACAGCCATGTCATGTATAATGTGATCGCATGTTTGAGATCTGTAATTCTAGAAATATGTCGTGTGTTATGATCACATGTTTAATATATGTAGTTACACAGCCATGTGATGTATGATGTGATCATATGTTTAATATCTGTAGTTACACAGCCATGTGATGTATAATGTGATCATATGTTTAATATCTGTAGTTACACAGCCATGTGATGTATGATGTGATCACATGTTTGATATCTGTAGTTACACAGCCATGTCATGTATGATGCGATAACATGTTTGAGATCTGTAATTCTAGAACTATGTCGTGTCTGTTATGATCACATGTTTGATATCTGTAGTTCTAGAACTATGTCATGTATAATGTGATCACATGTTTGAGACCTGTAGTTCTAGAACTATATCATGTATGATGTGATCACATGTCTGATATATGTAGTTACACAGCCATGTCATGTATGATGTGATCACATTTTTGATATATGTAGTTACACAGCCATGTCATGTATGATGTGATCACATGTTTGAGATCTGTAATTCTAGAACTATGTCGTGTATGTTATGATCACATGTTTGATATCTGTAGTTCTAGAACTATGTCATGTATAATGTGATCACATGTTTGAGACCTGTAGTTCTAGAACTATATCACGTATGATGTGATCACATGTCTGATATCTGTAGTTACACAACTATGTCATGTATGATGTGATCACGTTTGATTTCTGTAGTTACACAGCCATGTCATGTATAATGCGATCACATGTTTGAGATCTGTAGTTCTAGAACTATGTCATGTGATCACAGGTGTGATATCTGTAGTTACACAGCCATGTCATGTATGATGTGATCACATGTTTAATATCTGTAGTTACACAGCCATGTGATGTATGATGTGATCGCATGTTTGATATCTGTAGTTACACAGCCATGTCATGTATGATGTGATCACATTTTTGATATATGTAGTTACACAGCCATATCATGTATGATGTGATCACATGTTTAATATCTGTAGTTACACAGACATGTCATCTATGATGTGATCACATGTTTAATATATGTAGTTACACAGCTGTGTCATGTATAATGTGATCACATGTTTGAGATCTGTAATTCTAGAACTATGTTGTGTATGTTATGATCACATGTTTGATATCTGTAGTTCTAGAACTATGTCATGTATAATGTGATTACATGTTTAATATCTGTAGTTACACAGCCATGTGATGTATGATGTGATCACATGTTTAATATCTGTAGTTACACAGCCATGTGATGTATGATGTGATCACATGTTTAATATCTGTAGTTACACAGCCATGTCATGTATGATGTGATCACATGTTTGATATCTGTAGTTACACAACCATGTCATGTATGATGTGATCACGTTTGATTTCTGTAGTTACACAGCCATGTCATCTATAATGTGATCACATGTTTGAGATCTGTAGTTACACAGCCATGTCATGTATGATGTGATCACATGATTGAGATCTGTAGTTCTAGAACCATGTCATGTATGATGTGACCACGTTTGATTTCTGTAGTTACACAGCCATGTCATGTATGATGTGATCACATGTTTGATATCTGTAGTTACACAGCCGTGTCATGTATAATGTGATCACATGTTTGAGATCTGTAGTTCTAGAACTATGTTGTGTATGTTATGATCACGTTTGATATCTGTAGTTACACAGCCATGTCATGTTTAATGTGATCACGTTTGATTTCTGTAGTTACACAGCCATGTCATGTATGATGTGATCACGTTTGATTTCTGTAGTTACACAGCCATGTCATGTATGATGTGATCACGTTTGATTTCTGTAGTTACACAGCTATGTCATGTATAATGTGATCATGATTGATTTCTGTAGTTACACAGCCATGTCATGTATAATGTGAACACATGTTTGAGATCTGTAATTCTAGAACTATGTCATGTCTGTTATGATCACATGTTTAATATCTGTAGTTCTAGAACTATGTCATGTATAATGTGATCACATGTTTGAGATCTGTAGTTACACAGCCATGTCATGTATGATGTGATCACGTTTGATTTCTGTAGTTACACAGCCATGTCATGTATAATGTGATCACATGTTTGAGATCTGTAATTCTAGAACTATGTCGTGTATGTTATGATCACATGTTTGATATCTGTAGTTCTAGAACTATGTCATGTATAATGTGATCACATGTTTGAAATCTGTAGTTCTAGAACTATGTCATGTGATCACAGGTTTGATATCTGTAGTTACACAGCCATGTCATGTATGATGTGATCACATGTTTAATATCTGTAGTTACACAGCCGTGTCATGTATAATGTGATCACATGTTTGAAATCTGTAGTTCTAGAACTATATCATGTATGATGTGATCACATGTTTGATATCTGTAGTTACACAACCATGTCATGTATAATGTGATCACATGTTTGAGATCTGTAGTTACACAGCCATGTCATGTATGATGTGATCACGTTTGATTTCTGTAGTTACACAGCCATGTCATGTATAATGCGATCACATGTTTGAGGTCTGTAGTTCTAGAACTATGTCATGTGATCACAGGTTTGATATCTGTAGTTACACAGCCATGTCATGTATGATGTGATCACATGTTTAATATATGTAGTTACACAGCCATGTGATGTATGATGTGATCATATGTTTAATATCTGTAGTTACACAGCCATGTCATGTATGATGTGATCACATTTTTGATATCTGTAGTTACACAGCCATGTCATGTATGATGTGATCACATGTTTGAGATCTGTAGTTACACAGCCATGTCATGTATGATGTGATCGCATGTTTAATATCTGTAGTTACACAGCCATGTCATGTATGATGTGATCACATGTTTGATATCTGTAGTTACACAACCATGTCATGTATGATGTGATCACGTTTGATTTCTGTAGTTACACAGCCATGTCATGTATGATGTGATCACATGATTGAGATCTGTAGTTACACAGCCATGTCATGTATGATGTGATCACATGATTGAGATCTGTAGTTACACAGCCATGTCATGTATGATGTGATCACATGATTGAGATCTGTAGTTACACAGCCATGTCATGTATGATGTGATCACATGATTGAGATCTGTAGTTACACAGCCATGTCATGTATGATGTGATCACATGATTGAGATCTGTAGTTCTAGAACCATGTCATGTATGATGTGACCACGTTTGATTTCTGTAGTTACACAGCCATGTCATGTATGATGTGATCACATGTTTGATATCTGTAGTTACACAGCCGTGTCATGTATAATGTGATCACATGTTTGAGATCTGTAGTTCTAGAACTATGTTGTGTATGTTATGATCACGTTTGATATCTGTAGTTACACAGCCATGTCATGTTTAATGTGATCACGTTTGATTTCTGTAGTTACACAGCCATGTCATGTATGATGTGATCACGTTTGATTTCTGTAGTTACACAGCCATGTCATGTATGATGTGATCACGTTTGATTTCTGTAGTTACACAGCTATGTCATGTATAATGTGATCATGATTGATTTCTGTAGTTACACAGCCATGTCATGTATAATGTGAACACATGTTTGAGATCTGTAATTCTAGAACTATGTCATGTCTGTTATGATCACATGTTTAATATCTGTAGTTCTAGAACTATGTCATGTATAATGTGATCACATGTTTGAGATCTGTAGTTACACAGCCATGTCATGTATGATGTGATCACGTTTGATTTCTGTAGTTACACAGCCATGTCATGTATAATGTGATCACATGTTTGAGATCTGTAATTCTAGAACTATGTCGTGTATGTTATGATCACATGTTTGATATCTGTAGTTCTAGAACTATGTCATGTATAATGTGATCACATGTTTGAAATCTGTAGTTCTAGAACTATGTCATGTGATCACAGGTTTGATATCTGTAGTTACACAGCCATGTCATGTATGATGTGATCACATGTTTAATATCTGTAGTTACACAGCCGTGTCATGTATAATGTGATCACATGTTTGAAATCTGTAGTTCTAGAACTATATCATGTATGATGTGATCACATCTTTGATATCTGTAGTTACACAACCATGTCATGTATAATGTGATCACATGTTTGAGATCTGTAGTTACACAGCCATGTCATGCATGATGTGATCACGTTTGATTTCTGTAGTTACACAGCCATGTCATGTATAATGCGATCACATGTTTGAGATCTGTAGTTCTAGAACTATGTCATGTGATCACAGGTTTGATATCTGTAGTTACACAGCCATGTCATGTATGATGTGATCACATGTTTAATATATGTAGTTACACAGCCATGTGATGTATGATGTGATCATATGTTTAATATCTGTAGTTACACAGCCATGTGATGTATGATGTGATCACATTTTTGATATCTGTAGTTACACAGCCATGTCATGTATGATGTGATCACATGTTTGAGATCTGTAGTTACACAGCCATGTCAAGTATGATGTGATCGCATGTTTAATATCTGTAGTTACACAGCCATGTCATCTATGATGTGATCGCATGTTTGATATCTGTAGTTACACAGCCATGTCATGTATGATGTGATCACGTGTTTAATATCTGTAGTTACACAGCCATGTCATGTATGATGTGATCACGTGTTTAATATCTGTAGTTACACAGCCATGTCATGTATGATGTGATCGCATGTTTGATATCTGTAGTTACACAGCCATGTCATGTATGATGTGATCACATGTTTAATATCTGTAGTTACACAGCCATGTCATGTATGATGTGATCACATGTTTAATATCTGTAGTTACACAGCCATGTGATGTATGATGTGATCGCATGTTTGATATCTGTAGTTACACAGCCATGTGATGTATGATGTGATCACATGTTTAATATCTGTAGTTACACAGCCATGTCATGTATGATGTGATCACATTTTTGATATCTGTAGTTACACAGCCATGTCATGTATGATGTGATCAGATTTTTGATATCTGTAGTTACACAGCCATGTCATGTATGATGTGATCACATGTTTGAGATCTGTAATTCTAGAACTATGTTGTGTATGTTATGATCACATGTTTGATATCTGTAGTTCTAGAACTATGTCATGTATAATGTGATTACATGTTTAATATATGTAGTTACACAGCCATGTGATGTATGATGTGATCACATGTTTGATATCTGTAGTTACACAGCCATGTGATGTATGATTTGATCGCATATTTAATATCTGTAGTTACACAGCCATGTGATGTATGATGTGATCACATGTTTGATATCTGTAGTTACACAGCCATGTGATGTATGATGTGATCACATGTTTGATATCCGTAGTTACACAGCCATGTCATGTATGATGTGATCACATGTTTAATATCTGTAGTTACACAGCCATGTCATGTATGATGTGATCACATGTTTAATATCTGTAGTTACACAGCCATGTCATGTTTGATGTGATCATATGTTTAATATCTGTAGTTACACAGCGATGTCATGTATGATGTGATCATATGTTTAATATCTGTAGTTACACAGCCATGTCATGTATGATGTGATCACATGTTTAATATCTGTAGTTACACAGCCATGTCATGTATGATGTGATCACATGTTTAATATCTGTAGTTACACAGCCATGTCATGTATGATGTGATCACATGTTTAATATCTGTAGTTACACAGCCATGTCATGTATGATGTGATCACATGTTTAATATCTGTAGTTACACAGCCATGTCATGTATGATGTGATCACATGTTTAATATCTGTAGTTACACAGCCATGTGATGTATGATGTGATCACATGTTTAATATCTGTAGTTACACAGCCATGTCATGTATGATGTGATCATATGTTTGATATCTGTAGTTACACAGCCATGTGATGTATGATTTGATCGCATATTTAATATCTGTAGTTACACAGCCATGTGATGTATGATGTGATCACATGTTTGATATCTGTAGTTACACAGCCATGTGATGTATGATGTGATCACATGTTTGATATCTGTAGTTACACAGCCATGTGATGTATGATTTGATCGCATATTTAATATCTGTAGTTACACAGCCATGTGATGTATGATGTGATCACATGTTTGATATCTGTAGTTACACAGCCATGTGATGTATGATGTGATCACATGTTTGATATCCGTAGTTACACAGCCATGTCATGTATGATGTGATCACATGTTTAATATCTGTAGTTACACAGCCATGTCATGTATGATGTGATCACATGTTTAATATCTGTAGTTACACAGCCATGTCATGTTTGATGTGATCATATGTTTAATATCTGTAGTTACACAGCCATGTCATGTATGATGTGATCATATGTTTAATATCTGTAGTTACACAGCCATGTCATGTATGATGTGATCACATGTTTAATATCTGTAGTTACACAGCCATGTCATGTATGATGTGATCACATGTTTAATATCTGTAGTTACACAGCCATGTCATGTATGATGTGATCACATGTTTAATATCTGTAGTTACACAGCCATGTCATGTATGATGTGATCACATGTTTAATATCTGTAGTTACACAGCCATGTCATGTATGATGTGATCACATGTTTAATATCTGTAGTTACACAGCCATGTGATGTATGATGTGATCACATGTTTAATATCTGTAGTTACACAGCCATGTCATGTATGATGTGATCACATGTTTAATATCTGTAGTTACACAGCCATGTCATGTATGATGTGATCACATGTTTAATATCTGTAGTTACACAGCCATGTCATGTATGATGTGATCATATGTTTAATATCTGTAGTTACACAGCCATGTCATGTATGATGTGATCATATGTTTAATATCTGTAGTTACACAGCCATGTCATGTATGATGTGATCACATGTTTAATATCTGTAGTTACACAGCCATGTCATGTATGATGTGATCACATGTTTAATATCTGTAGTTACACAGCCATGTGATGTATGATGTGATCACATGTTTAATATCTGTAGTTACACAGCCATGTGATGTATGATGTGATCATATGTTTAATATCTGTAGTTACACAGCCATGTCATGTATGATGTGATCATATGTTTAATATCTGTAGTTACACAGCCATGTCATGTATGATGTGATCATATGTTTGATATCTGTAGTTACACAGCCATGTGATGTATGATGTGATCACATGTTTAATATCTGTAGTTACACAGCCATGTCATCTATGATGTGATCGCATGTTTGATATCTGTAGTTACACAGCCATGTCATGTATGATGTGATCACATGTTTGATATCTGTAGTTACACAGCCATGTCATGTATGATGTGATCACATGTTTGATATCTGTAGTTACACAGCCATGTCATGTATGATGTGATCACATGTTAATGTTGTTGTCCAGAACAGACGACTGTGAGATGACTTCAAGACGTTTTGTTCAAAGTGGAATATGAACTCTACTGCCAACTGACAAATAGACTTGTTAAACACAGGGAACCATCTTTATAACAACACTGTTTTCCTCCACCAGTTTATGCTAGTTTTTATTTGTTCTCATCCTCCATTTCAATGTAACATTAACCACCTAAATCCAAGTCACATGTCTTCATAACAAACTGCATCTCAAGCATCCTCACAGGATTGAAAGAAAAGAGGACAAACCCACCATGAGTATGTGTGTGTGTGTGTGTGTGTTGGGGGGGGGGGTAATTGCTCTGAGCCAGTCATTTCTTTTCTAATTAGTCACAGGATCTGAATCCTTCTCTCGGAACATTTCAGGTGTCTTTGTCTGTTTGGATTTTTTTTTCTTATCATCCATTTTTATTTCCTCCAAACACACACCACTTCTCACCCCGACAGAAAGCAGCTCTTCACTAGTGAGTGTGGCAGCGGGTCAGCCGGTGGAGCGCAGCGCTGTGGCCGGGACACGCTGGCAGCCAGGGGGACGCGGAGCTGCAGATGGTTGGCTTGTGGTGGTAATGACATGCTGCTGCTGCTGCTGCCAGGTTAGTGTGAGAGAGCGTTTTATGGACAACCCCTGGAGAGCTTTCTCTTGCTGCGGTGCCAGTATACCTCCAACCCACTTTCATTACAAAGATGCTTCATTTTAAATACAGCCGTCTTTCTAGACTCAGAAAATATTAAATATACATCAGTATTTAAATACAGCTGTCTTTATAGACTCAGAAAATATTAAAAATACATCAGTATTTAAATACAGCTGTCTTTCTAGACTCAGAAAATATTAAATATACATCAGTATTTAAATACAGCTGTCTTTCTAGACTCAGAAAATATTAAATATACATCCATATTTAAATACAGCTGTCTTTATAGACTCAGAAAATATTAAATATACATCCATATTTAAATACAGCTGTCTTTATAGATCCAGAAAAGATTAAATATACATCAGTATTTAAATACAACTGTCTTTATAGACTCTGAAAATATTAAATATACATCCATATTTAAAAACAGCTGTCTTGCTAGACTCAGAAAATATTAAATATACATCCATATTTAAATACAACTGTCTTTATAGACTCAGAAAATATTAAATATACATCCATATTTAAATACAGCTGTCTTTATAGACTCGGAAAATCTTAAATATACATCAGTATTTAAATACAGCTGTCTTTATAGACTCAGAAAATATTAAATATACATCCATATTTAAATACAGCTGTCTTTATAGACTCAGAAAATCTTTTATATACACAAGTATTTAAATACAGCTGTCTTGCTAGACTCAGAAAATATTAAATATACATCAATATTTACATACAACTGCCTTTATAGACTCAGAAAATATTAAATATACATCAATATTTACATACAACTGTCTTTATAGACTCAGAAATTATTAAATGTACATCAATATTTAAATACAGCCATCTTTCTAGACTCAGAAAATATTAAATATACATCAGTATTTAAATACAACTGTCTTTCGAGACTCCGTAAATATTAAATATACATCAGTATTTAAATACAACTGTCTTTCTAGACTCAGAAAATATTACATATACAGTGCATCCGGAAAGTATTCACACCCCTTCACTTTCCCCACATGTTGTTATGTTACAGCCTTATTCCAAAATGGATTAAATTCCTTTTTTTTCTCATCAATTTACACACAATACCCCATAATGACAAAGTGAAAAAGGTTTTGTAGAAATTTTTGCAAATTTATTAAAAATAATAAACTAAAATATTGCATGTACATAAGTATTCACACCCTTTGCTATGACGCTCAAAATTGAGCTCAGGTTCATCCTGTTTCCACTGATCATCCTTGAGATGTTTCTACATCTTGATTGGAGTCCACCTGTAGTAAATTCAATTGATTGGACATGATTTGGAAAGGCACACACCTGTCTATATAAGGTCCCACTGTTGACCGTGCATGTCAGAGCAGAAACCAAGCCATGAAGTCAAAGGAATTGTCTGTGGACCTCCGAGACAGGATTGTATCGAGGCACAGATCTGGGGAAGGGTACTGTGGTGTTCCCAAGTTTATTCTGGTGGCCTACATTAGATGACAGTATTGAACGTGAAGTGAATCAGTGTACTATTTGTCAGCAGCAGCGTAGTATGCCTGCTACCGCACCGACACATACATGGAAATGGTCTTCGAGTCCATGGGAAAGAGTACATCTTGATTTTGCTGAGGACCACAAGCAGATATATTTAGTAGTGATGGATGCCTATGCTAGATGGCCAGAGATAGTTCCCATGACCACTACTACTTCGTCTAAGACGAAGTAGTAGTGGTCATAGTGGTCATTGTCTTAGACAATTGTCTAAGACAATTGAAGCAATGAGAAATTTATTTGCAGCTTATGGGTTGCCTAAAGAGGTTGTAACTGATAACGGACCTTAGTTCGTATCGCAAGAGTTTGAGTCATTTTTGACTAAAAATGGAGTAAAACACATCAAGTCACCTGCATACCATCCTGCAAGTAATGATTTAGCTGAAAGATTGGTCCAAAATCTCAAGAAATCCCTTGCAAAGAATAGAGCCATTGGTGGTATGACGCTTGAGCACTGTGTAGCAAATTTTCTGATGGGGTACAGAAACACACCCCACACTAAGACAGGAAAGACCCCAGCTGAGCTATTTCTGAGAAGACAGGTGCGAACCAGGTTGTGTCTTATCAAACCAGAGTTCTCTCAGAGAATGCAGACCGAGTCTGAACCAAATCTTCCCCGTGTTAGGTCTTTTAAGGTTGGTCAACACGTGTTGGTAAAAAATTACAGGGGAGGGGAGAAATGGTTGAATGGAGTTATAAGTGAAGTGTTGGGTCCTGTCACATACAGTGTTGAAGTAAATGGAAATTGTGTGAAAAGACATGTGAACCAGATGTTGGGTGTCAAGGGAAATCCAAATCAGACTCAAATGGACTCTTGTGATAGAGCTTCTTGGGAGATTGATGATTTCAATGCAGACACTGATGTGTCAGAACATCCTGAACCACAGGTTGTGGAAGAACGACCTGTAGAACCACCACCGCCAGTCGTGGAAAGGAACACTCGTCCTGTGAGAGACAGACGTCGTCCTGATAGACTGAACTTGTGACTGAAATGCAGATTGGTTATTGAAAAAAAAAAGAAATATGTAATGTGATGTATGGTTACTGTTGAAGAAATACTGTACATGGTTATGAGCTTAAGAGCAAAAAGGATATGTTAGAATCCTAGAAAAAAATGAAGTTTGAATTTACAGGGGAGGAGCTGTGGTGTTCCCAACACAGAATATTAACCAGTGTGGTTTTATTAGTTTTGAATATACACAGATCAATGTGATTGGTACTGAATAAGGTGGAGGTCATCTATTGGTTGTTCCTGAATAGTATATAAGGCAGAATCGCCAGTTCTCTTGGTACTCGGCTCTACTCTGGATAGCTAGGTTGTTACAGTGTAATAATAAATATACTACGTTACTGTCATAAGTCTGCCATGTGCACTTTCCAGTTATCTGCTTAAACAGCTTAGAACATTATTAGTGTTTCATACACGACAGGTACAAAAAAAAATTCTACAGCTTTGAAGGTCCCGAAGAGCACAGTGGTCTCCATCATTCGTAAATGGAAGAAGTTTGGATCCACCAGAACTCTTCCTAGAGCTGGCCGCCCAGCCAAACTGAGCAATCGGGGGAAAAGGGCCTTGGTCAGGGAGGTGACCAAGAACCCGATGGTCTCTCTGACAGAGCTCCAGCATTCCTCTGTGGAGATGGGAGAACCTTCCAGAAGGACAACAATCTCTGCAGCACTCCACCAATCAGGCCTTTATGGTAGAGTGGCCAGACGAAAGCCTCTGCTCAGTAAAAGGCACATGACAGCCCGCTTGGAGTTTGCCAGAAAGCACCTAAAGGACTCTCAGACCATGAGAAACAAGATTCTCTGGTCTGATGAAACCAAGATTGAACTCTTTGGCCTGAATGCCAAACGTCACGTCTGGAGGAAACCAGGCACCTCTCATCACCTTGCTAATACCATCCCTACAGTGAAGCATGGTGGTGGCAGCATCATGCTGTGGGGATGTTTTTCAGCAGCAGGAACTGGGAGACGAGTCAGGATCGAGGGAAAGATGACTGGAGCAAAGTACAGAGAGATCCTTGATGAAAACCTGCTCCAGAGCGCTCAGGACCTCAGACTGGGGCGATGGTTTACCTTTCAACACGACAAGGACCCTAAGCACACAGCCAAGACAACGAAGGAGTGGCTTCGGGACAAGTCTGTGAATGTCCTTGAGTGGCCCAGCCAGAGCCCAGACTTGAACCCCATTGAACATCTCTGGAAAGACCTGAAAATAGCTTTGCAGCGACGCTCCCCATCTAACCTTACAGAGCTGGAGAGGATCTGCAGAGAAGAATGGGAGAAATACCCCAAATATAGGTGTGCCAAGCTTGTAGCTTCATACCCAAGAAGACTTGAGGCTGTAATCACTGCCAAGGGTGCCTCAACCAAGTACTGAGTAAAGGGTGTGAATACTTATGTACATGCAATATTTCAGTTTTTCATTTTTAATAAATTTGCAAAAAATTCTGCAAAACCTTTTTCAATTTGTCATTATGGGGTATTGTATGTAGATTGATGAGAAAAAAAGGGAATTTAATCAATTTTGGAATAAGGCTGTAACATAACACAATGTGGGGAAAGTGAAGGGCTGTGAATACTTTCCGGATGCACTGTACATCTGTATTTAAATACAACTGTCTTGCTAGACTCAGAAAATATTACATATACATTCCATAAAGTTGAATCGGTTCATCTGGACACAACATTTATTGACAGATACATTTCTTCATCATCTAAGTGACCTGTTCAGTCTCACCTGACTGCAGGTGTCCCCACCCTTATAAACAATACAGTGACTGCAGGTACCCCACCCTTATAAACAATACAGTGACTGCAGGTACCCCACCCTTATAAACAATACAGTGACTGCAGGTACCCCACCCTTATAAACAATACAGTGACTGCAGGTACCCCACCCTTATAAACAATACAGTGACTGCAGTTACCCCACCCTTATAAACAATACAGTGACTGCAGGTACCCCACCCTTATAAACAATACAGTGACTGCAGGTACCCCCACTCTTATAAACAATACAGTGACTGCAGGTACCCCCACCCTTATAAACAATACAGTGACTGCAGGTACCCCCACCCTTATAAACAATACAGTGACTGCAGGTGTCCCCACCCTTATAAACAATACAGTGACTACAGGTACCCCACCCTTATAAACAATACAGTGACTGCAGGTACCCCCACCCTTATAAACAATACAGTGACTGCAGGTACCCCCACCCTTATAAACAATACAGTGACTGCAGGTACCCCCACCCTTATAAACAATACAGTGACTGCAGGTGTCCCCACCCTCATAAACAATACAGTGACTACAGGTACCCCACCCTTATAAACAATACAGTGACTGCAGGTACCCCCACCCTTATAAACAATACAGTGACTGCAGGTGTCCCCACCCTTATAAACAATACAGTGACTGCCGGTAAATGGAAATATAAGTTAGTCATATGGAACTTCTCTAAGTGTTTAATGAGTAAATGGAAATATAAGTTAGTCATATGGAACTTCTCTAAGTGTTAAATGAGTAAATGGAAATATAAGTTAGTCATATGGAACTTCTCTAAGTGTTTAATGAGTAAATGGAAATATAAGTTAGTCATATGGAACTTCTCTAAGTGCTGTGAGATGAAGAAAAGTGTGTCTCATTTCCCTGTTTATCAGTGTTATTGATGCTCATAAATCAGTGTATGTGTGGTGGTAATGTTGTTGCGTCACTATGGTTACACTAGATGCAGTGTAGAAAGTGAGTGCTGATTTATCATAAAGACTAAGAGGACCTGGATCAGACTAGCGGCTGCTGATAGGAATGAATCACAGATGGCAGTGTGGGGTGGTCCTTGTGACTAAACTACCCTACATACATATATACATGTACAGACCCACATATACACAAAGACAAGCTCGTTTATAAATCCTCACACATCCAAACATACAAAGACAAATGCATTAACTCATGTACATACAGGTGTTCGGGTAGTGTGGCGGTCTATTCTGTTGCCTACCAACATGGGAATCACCAGTTCAAATCCCCGTGTTACCTCTAGCCTGGTCGGGCGTCCCTTCAGACATAATTGGCCGTGTCTGCAGGTGGCAAGCCGAATATGGGTATGTGTCCTGGTCACTGCACTAGCGCCTCCTCTAGTCGGTCAGGGCGCCTGTTTGGGGGGGAGGGGGAACTGGGGGGAATAGCGTGATCCTTGCATGTGCTACATCCCCCTGGTGAAACTCCTCACTGTCAGGTGAAAAGAAGCGGCTGGTGACTCCACATTAGATGAGATCAGAGTAGATTGTTTTACTAGCCACGCGACCAAGGCCGGTGGATATTTTTTTTTTGTACACATTAAACTCTGCAGCACAATACATACATGGACAACAACAGACACTCCACATATTATCACATGTATGGGAGGAGGCATGTGGTAGTCTGCAGCCCTCCCTGGATCAGGAGAGGGGCTGGAGCAGAGACTGGGATGGCTTGGAAGAGTGGGGTAATTGGCCAAGTACAAGTGGGAAGGGGAAAATTTAAAAAAAAAACAAAAAAACTTATGCACATACGTACATACACTGACACAGTGTGCAAACAGACAAACACACTTACATATGAAATTCAGACACACTTGGGTTGTTTGGTCATGTGACCTTCCAGCCTGACTGACTGTTGCAGTGTTTAAAAGTCAGAGCAGAAGAAAAACATCAAGACTTTTCCATTCTCATTAAAATCGGGGGGAGGTTTTCCAGACCTTCATGTAGAAAACTAATGACTTGGTCTTCAGTTGGAAAACATTCCCTCTGTCTTTCAGGACACTTTCCAAACTCCATTTATGTAGTGATTGTTTCATTGGTTTATTTTGTTTTCATTCTTTCCACCGGTTGTCGAGGTCAGATGGTGAGTTGTTTCTGTGAGGGCCATGTTAACTGAAGTGTCTCCTTTCTCATGATACTTTGTCTTCCCTAGGTTTGTTTTACCACCACACTCATCCTGCCCAGGTCCCCATTCAGAGTCCAGAGTCGTTTCTAGAGGGACATTTTATTCATCTAGGTCATGTTTTTATACTCTCAAACTTACAGTAAACATAGAATCACTTACTGTTTCACAAAGATCAGCAAGCAACCGACAGCCTGAAGGTCAAGGGCTAAATACATATGATCCTGTGTATCCTAAAATGATGTGATAGTCAATATTTATGCCCCAAACAGTGATGATCATAATTTTTTCAACAAGCTATTCTCTATGATACCCAGGCATGATGATTATAATTTGATACTGGGAGGCGACTTTAACTGTGTTCTCAACTCCATTTTGGATAGATCGTCAAACAGAGCTCAGCCTCTCTCTCAGTCTGCTGAGGTTATCACTGATTACATCACTCAGAATGTTCTTTCAGATATCTGGAAATTTAAGTTCACTGACCAAAGTTTTTTCTTTCTTCTCTAAGGTCCACCATACATATACTCACACTGACTAATTCTTGGTGATAGACAAAGTGGAGAATGTAAGCTCCTGCTCATATCACAGTACTATCATTTCAGATCATGGTGCCATTTCATTTTGTTTAGCTCTACCCAGAGCCCTAGAAAGAGAGAGTTGCGTCAATGAGGGGTCAGAACGCGAGAGGGTCACGTGGTTCATGGAGCTGCTGAATAGTTCCAAACAAAGCTTGGCGGGTCATTTAAATTAACAGCTTAGCCATGATTTCTGGTAACTACTAACCAATATTTTCCGATTGTTACATTTATATATAGATATAGATATATTCCAATGTGACACATATTCTATGCACACTGTTTGGAACTATCTGGGGCTCCCATGATCCGCCATTGCTGTTGGCCCATTGACGTCTACGGAGTTGACGTAACTCTCTATTTCTAGGGCTCTGGCTCTACCTAACTGCCTCAGGCTCTCTCGTTGCTGGAGACTCAACCCTCGCTTATTAGCTGATGAACAATGCATACACGTTCTCTCTTCTGAAATTCGTTTTTTTTACGCAACTAATGTTTCCTCAGAAACGTCCTATTCAACCTTATGGGAGGCACTCAAGGCCTATCTCTGTAGGCAGATAATTTGAATACTCTTCTAGGGTAAATAAAGCAAGAGCTTCTAGACTCGGTAATATCTCTAGATCCATCGCTGACATTGATAGATATTACTCTTCCTCCCCTACTCCAACCCTTTTCAAAGAAAGACTGCGTCTGCAGACAGAATATGACTTAATTTCTACAGACAGGGCAGTACATCTACTCACAAAAGCTCGGTACAACACTTATGATTCAGGTGACAAGGCCAGCAAGCTACTAGCCCAGTAAGCACATCAAGCTACTTCTTCTCGCTTAATCACTAAGATGTGCAGTCAAGCAGAGGAAAAGGTAATGGACCAGATAGAAATTAACAAACATTTTAAGCAATATTACAGTAACTTGACTCTTTCCTGGAGAACCTAACCTTCCCCTCAGTCTCCTTCCTACAAAACCACTCACTGGATGGTGAGATTTCTGAGACAGAAATTTTAGAAGCTATTAAATCCTTGCAAAATAATAAGACACCTGGACCAGATGGCTTCACCTCTGAATAATTCCAAAAATGTTCTTGCAACTTGTCTCCCCCTGCTTCAAGCCATGTTTAATGAACCTCTGTCAGCGGGGTGCCTTCCGCAAACCCTACGACAAGCGTTGATAATTTTTCTGCCAACAAAGGATAAAGACCCACTTCAGTGTGCTTCATACTGTCCGATTTCCTTATTAAATGTAGATTATAAAATACTAGCTAAAATTCTAGCAGCTAGATTAGAGCAGATTTTGCATCTGCTTATATCTCCAGACCAAACAGGTTTCATTCTAAATAGGCATTCCGGCTCAAACTTGAGAAAATTACTAAATATTATATACTCCTCTCTGAGCCACTCCCCTGAAATGGTTGTATCACTTGATGCTGAAACAGCGTTTGATCGGGTTGAATGGCAATATTTGTTTTCAATCCGAAATAAATTTGGATTTGACAATGCCTTCATCTCTTGGATTAGACTACTTTACTTGCTTCTTTTGGCCAGTATGATCACCAATAGACAACAATCTATATTTTTCTCACTCGGCAGGGTAATCGTCAAGGCTGCCCCTTGTCGCCCCTTCTTTTCGCTGTCGCCATTGAGCCCTTAGCTATCGCTCTTAGACAGTCTTGGTAGTTTTTGGGTGTGGAACTTGCGGGCATAATTTATAAACTGTCTTTGTATGCAGATGATTATCTGTTGTATATTTCGAACCCCTTAACTTCCATTCCTCCTATTATTGATATTTTGACTAAGTTTGTTAAAGTTTCAGGATACAAAGTTAATTTTCAGAAAAGTGAAATGTTCTCCCTTAATCAGGCAGCTACCCTAATTGCTATCTCACATTTCCCATTCAAGATAGTAAAAAACAGCTTTAACTTTCTTGGGGTTGAAATCACATGCACTTTCTCCAGTCTTTTAACCAAGAATTTTGGTATTTTATTTGAAAAATGTAAACAAATTATGGCTGGATGGATGAAGCACCCCCTGTCCATAGTTGGATGAGTCAATCTTATTAAAATAATTATATTGCCAAAATTTACTTACCTGTTCCAAAATATGCCCATTCAGATCAAGGAGTCTTTTTTTAATTCATTAGAGAAGAATATAACTTTGTTTATCTGGAACGGTAAACCACATAGAATTAAAAGAAGTGTGCTGCAGAGACCTAAAAAGCTTGCTGGCCTTGCTCTACCTAATTTCATTTATTA
This sequence comes from Lampris incognitus, assembly GCF_029633865.1. Taxonomy (NCBI): domain Eukaryota; kingdom Metazoa; phylum Chordata; class Actinopteri; order Lampriformes; family Lampridae; genus Lampris; species Lampris incognitus. Next base: position 835,296 of record NC_079216.1, on the reverse strand, counting down.
TTATTGGGCTTGTAATATCAAGAAAATATTATCCTGGATGGGGCAGTGTCTGACAGACAGCTGTGAGGCCTGGGTACAAATGGAACACGCTTCCAGCCCATTTCATTTACACTCCTTAATTTGTTCCTCCTCACCCCCCCCTCAAAGCCAATTTTCTTCCAACCCAATAGTGTGCCATTCAGTTAGAATTTGGTCACAATTTAGGAGACATTTGAAGTTGCATTCGACATCAGTACGTCCCCCTGTCCAACATGATTGCAACTTCCCACCTTGTCTCTCTGATTCTACCTTTAGAGTTTGGTTCTCAAAGGGAATCAAGTCACTTTCTAATTTATACGGTGATGGAAAATTCGGTTCATTTACACAACTTTCCCAAATGTACAATCTGCCGAAATCTAACTTTTTCAGGTATCTCCAAATCTGACACTTTGCCCAGAAAAACATTACTTCTTTTCCAAATTTGCCAACAAACAATACAATTGATCACGTTCTTTCTTTATCCCGACACTGCAAAGGCTCAATATCAGTTTAATATCAGTAATATCATGGCAGAGTAAGTAGTATCTCTCATCATTCATTGCAAGTTGTTAGGAGACTTTGGGAAGAGGACCTTGGAGGGGAAATGACAGATGATGACTGAGAGGCTCCACATGGCTTAATACATGCCTCTTCCCCATGTGCAAGACACCGCTTAATACCACTAAATGTTGCACATCTGACCAATGCTAGACTGGCCAACATTTTCCTAATACAGACCCTTCCTGTCCTCACTGTAAAAGTCCACCAGCAGATCACACACACATGTTCTGGTCATGCCGTAACCTGAACACATTCTGGACCAGTATTTTTAACACCTGTAGCAAGATGTTTCACAAAGACATTCCTTCTAACCCCATATATGCCCTATTTGGTTTTGCTCCAGAAACTTGTACCCTTAAAGGTAAAGCACATGTAATCACACTAGCATTTACCTCCTTGCTTGCTAGACGTCTCATTGTTCTCTTGTGGAAGCAACAAGCACCACCTAATTTTTCCAGATGGATTAAAGACATTATGCAGTTTTTGAAACTTGAGAAAATCAGATACACCCATGAAGGCTCTATACAAAAGCTTATGAAGATTTGGACCCCCTTTTTTTCGAGTATTACAAGAGCTTACAAATCCCACTCAATAAGGAAGAGAGGCGTTAGACTGAGACGGCAGAGAACTTCCCCCTCCCCCCCTTTTCTTTCTTTTTTTGTTGTCTGTTTATTTTCCTTTTTCTTTTTTCTATATGTATGTGTGTATTATGAATAATATGTATGGCACGATGTGTACTAATCTAGGTATATGGATTAGGTATAATGCATTTATGGTTATGTATTTCCATATATATTCATGTGTATGTGTATAAAAAATGTATTGTGAAAATCAATAAAAATTGTTAAAGAGAAATAAAGACCAGAGAGGAAAGACAGGAAAATATTTCAGTTGTCTTCAAAATCTGCCCTGAAACCTGAACATAACCTCAGGCTTCAGACAGAGCTGTCATCATCATTATTGTTATTATCATTATTATTATTATGGTTGAGATTTATTGTTATTATCATTATTATTATGGTTGAGATTTATTGACTTTGTTGCCATGAACTTTTCAGGGAAAGGTTGGAACATGTTCTCATCCTCACCCTGCTTCCTAACCAGTATAGCCACATTCTTCTGTTGGTTACCTGGAGCTAACCAATACAACCACAGTCTTCTTCTGGTGGGCTCTGAGACCGATCCTCTTCAGTATTTGGAGGTGCCTTGCTCAGCAGCATGTTGACGGTAATGTTTGGCTCATTCTTTCCTCTACCAGTTTGCTCCAGCAGGTCCAATATGGGGACCTCAGATGTTGTGGTGGGAGGTTCTGTGTGGAGTTCACTTCGTTTCAGATTTTAGTCTCTAGGTTTGGGCTACAGAATCAGACATTTGATGATGAGACACAGGCCAAGGAAGGTTGTGACGCACAGGCAGGAGAAGTGGAGGGAGAGGAGGAACAGGATGTCTCCCAGCAGGCCGCTGTCAGCAGGGCTTGGCGGGGGGGCGGCAGGTGGGACAGGAGGAGTCTGGGGCATCTCACAGTAAACCCCTGTCCAGCCCTGGTAGCACTGGCAGGTGAACTTGTGTTTCATGTCCAGGATGTCATGGTTGTTGAGGTGGCCACTGACGTGGAAGCGTGGGCCTTTGGCAGCGGAGTTTCGGTTGATGTGGAAGAAGCGTGGGTTCAGGTGGAGGTAGGCGCCTCCGTCCAGGCTCTTACGAACACACTTGCCATTCTTCTTACACAAGGCTTTGCTGCAAAGCTTGGCAGCAGAGGTGACATTGATGATGTAATGACCCAGAGGACCATCGATGTACTTCTTCACCGCCAGGCAGTTCCTCTGAAATCAGTTTGAGGATAAACCTTATTGATTCCTGTATATAAGAATAGTGCTGGCTCATCATTGGTCTCAATGTACACACAAGTTTACTGGTACACCATAGATGACATCACACATCACAAAAAAATTAAACTAAAAGGCAGTAAGTTATTAGTAATAAATATTAGTAATAAATGAGATTCTGGTAAAAGGAAATAAGGAGTCCTCTCTGTCCAGTATCCCTAAAGTCTCTATAGCAGGCTTGACTGAAGCTGTGGATGTCACTTTCATGACATCCATGATAAGATGATAGTCATGTGACATTATGTGACATACCTAGAGGATATTTCTCTGAATTCTGATTGTTTTTAACTGATACAAAATTGTGACTATATATATATATATATATATATATATATATATATATATATATATATATATATATACACTCACCGGCCACTTTATTAGGCACACCTGTCCAACTGCTCGTTAACGCAAATTTCTAATCAGCCAATCACATGGCAGCGGCTCAATGCATTTAGGCATGTAGACATGGTCAAGACGATCTGCTGCAGTTCAAACCGAGCATCAGAATGGGGAAGAAAGGTGATTTAAGTGACTTTGAACGTGGCATGGTTGTTAGTGCCAGACGGGCTGGTCTGAGTATTTCAGAAACTGCTGATCTACTGGGATTTTCACGCACAACCATCTCTAGGGTTTACAGAGAATGGTCCGAAAAAGAGAAAATATCCAGTGAGCGGCAGTTCTGTGGGCCAAAATGCCTTGTTGATGCCAGAGGTCAGAGGAGAATGGCCAGACTGGTTCGAGCTGATAGAAAGGCAACAGTAACTCAAATAACCACTCATTACAACCGAGGTATGCAGAAGAGCATCTCTGAACGCACAACACGTCGAACCTTGAGGCAGATGGGCTACAGCAGCAGAAGACCACACCGGGTGCCACTCCTGTCAGCTAAGAACAGGAAACTGAGGCTACAATTCGCACAGGCTCACCAAAATTGGACAATAGAAGATTGGAAAAACGTCGCCTGGTCTGATGAGTCTCGATTTCTGCTGCGACATTCGGATGGTAGGGTCAGAATTTGGCGTCAACAACATGAAAGCAAAGCAATCCAATAGAGCACCTTTGGGATGTGGTGGACCGGGAGATTTGCATCATGGATGTGCAGCCGACAAATCTGCAGCAACTGCGTGATGCTATCATGTCAGTATGGACCAAACTCTCTGAGGAATGTTTCCAGTACCTTGTTGAATCTATGCCATGAAGGATTAAGGCAGTTCTGAAGGCAAAAGGGGGTCCAACCCAGTACTAGCAAGGTGTACCTAATAAAGTGGCCAGTGAGTGTATATATTAAAACTACATGGCTGATAGAAGGTTGGAACGGGGCATCTGGGTGGCATGGCAGTCTATTCCGTTGCCTACCAACACGGGGATTGCTGGTTCGAATCCCCATGTTGTCTCCAGCTTGGTCAGGCGTCCCTACAGAAACAATTGGTCGTGTCTGCGGGTGGGAAGCCGGATGTGGGTGTGTGTCCTGGTCGCTGCACTAGCACCTCCTCTGGTTGGTCGGGGTGCCTGTTCAGGGGGGAGGGAGCTGAGGGGAGCTGGTGATCCTCCCATGCGCTACGTCCCCCTGGTGAAACGCCTCACTGTCAGGTGAAAAGAAGCGGCTGGTAACTCCACATGTATGGGAGGAGGCATGTGGTAGTCTGCAGCCCTCCCCGGATCAGCAGAGGGGGTGGAGCAGAGACCGGGATGGCTTGGAAGAGTGAGATGATTGGCCAAGTACAATTGGGAGAAAAAAGGCAGGGGGGAAACAACAATAAACCAAAGAGATAGAATATGCATTTCACAAGAACAACACAAGACAAATACTACTATTCTTGCCATGTGGCTTTTTGTAATTGAAGATCACTAATACAGAGCAAATATACTTTAATCAAAGAAACCACATTTACCCTCTGGTCTGAGAACCGATCCCACCAGGATGACCTCTGACCATATTTAACTCTTATCCAAAACTATCTCAGCCAACGGATTAGCATCCAGCACCATGAGTGACATGAATTTAGTTTTTCTTTCCTGTAAAACGTACTGAACTGAATCTTACTTGAGATCGGGCATATTCAGATGACCCCCACAGCACAACTCCTGAAGCCCCCAGGGCGGCGCTCTCCCCGATGGTGTGGACCAGATCACTCTGAAGAGAAATTGCCACATACCAAAAACAAAACAAAAGAAAATGACTCCATCTAACGTCATATAATCTCGTCAGACAGTGTGCAGCAGAATAGAGGCCTCACATCTCACTCATCATTGCTGTCCTGGTTTTAGTTTGTGGGTTGGCCAAAAAAGATTTGTGTTAGTTTTGATGCTGTTTTACTGGTCTGGTAAACTGAGTGTGAGTTACCAAATCAAATGAAAATTAAATTGAGAAGATAAGTAGCATAGAAAAATTGGAGCCCTTTTACGGAGTGACCTTCTCTTCTCAGCTTTATAAAGTCCTGATCCCTGAAAGGTAGATGTACCTGCTCCATTAGCTCATCTACATTAGTTGAGTTTCTGATGTTTCAAGAGATCTGATGTTGTTACAGTCAACTAAAAAATTACATCTTCCTGATAAATAAACATCCTTTCCATTCCAGGATTCTGTTGCAGTTCAAGGTGGAACAACGAGATTAATTCAGATAGGCACATCTGATGCAGATTAGTGTAAACCAATAGCAGTGCAAATGTGTTATTGTCAAAAACTATAAAAAGATAACAATCTGGGACACTCCTAGATAACATTACCTTACCATTTTAATCTTTGATTTAGCATCATTTTCCTTTAAAAGCTGTGAAAAGTTATAAAACTTGCCTCTGAGAGAACCACAAAGGTGTAAGCATAGAAGGGTCTGGAATAGACAAACACAGGTAAGGTGTAGTCAGAGTGAGCAATGGAGGCGATTCTCATGGCTTCCTTCACTCGATAGTGGACAAACTTAACTGTGTTGACTGAAGATCTGAGCTCGTAGTCCAGGTAGATGGACGGGTAGAGCGCTGTGCTTTCCTTCCACAGCCACATCAGATGGTCATTGCGAACGTGCTCCACGTTGGGGCATTCGCCAGTGTAGCGCTGCGGGTGCTGTTTGTAACCATAGTTGTAGCAATCTGGGAACAGGTAGAACCCCCACAGACCATCCGGCCTGCGACCTTCAGCCAGGGCCAAGGTCAAGTTCATGAAGGCCTGCCCGGCTCTTTCAAAGCTTTCCTTAGCTTCTTTCTCCACTTTACTGTCTGGCCAGCTCGGGTGGAGCTTCCGGATCTGTTCCTTTGACTTGTTGCGGTAGATGTCCTTGGAGCCCCAGTTGCGCACCCACTGCGGCCTCCAGTTCTCCCAGTCGATGACGCCCAAACCCCGGAAATCCTTGTGGGGGATGAGTTTGTCGATGTCGGCCCGGGCCTTGCTCAGGTGTTTGGAGAGGCTCTGGTTCTGTGGCAAGCCACCGTTAATGGGAAACCCAGAGCTGGAGTAATAGGGGTAGTATCCCAGGTGGCTGTGGTAGAATATGGTGACGTTTGGTCCGCTGAGTGTCTCATTAAGATTCGCCACAATGTCAAAGATGCTGAGGTCCAGGTCCACCTTGAAACGCAGACGGCAGGACTCGGTGGGAGCGTTCCAAATGACAACAAATGGCCGGTGAGGGATAAGAGGAGCCCGGGTCTGCTTCATCTGCTCACCCAGAACTTCAGCCTTCCCTCCACCAGTGACCCACAAAGCCAGCAGTGGCAGCACAGACCCAATCAGTGCCATGGCCGGCGATTATTCATGGATCAATTAGCCATCCTAAACAGGACATGAAAAGAAGTGTAAAAGAAGAGGAGCGAGATGGCATATTCAGAGAGAAAGTAAACACATTATGGGCTTAAGTGGGCCGAGATAATCAGACTGGCCGGTGAAAGGACATGTGAGTAATGGTCAATGAACTGAACTGCTCCAGATTCCACAGTACAGAGCTGCTCTGTTCCCAGAGGAGGCAGCTTGTGAAGGGAAGGATTCCTTGACAGAGAAGTTCTCCCTCACTGAAAAACTAACTGGGCCCTTAACCCATCACTTGTGTTGCAGATAACCAGTAAGACTGGTTATACTGGGCAGCTCACAGTCTGATGTGTACTAATCCATACTGCACTGTGTGCAATACAATACAATTCTTTTCCTCTTTGTAAAGGACTATTGTAGGTGTTGCACTTTGCTTTGACTTGAACTGTGATGTTAATCTGACGTTAATGTGATGTTATGTATGTTGTTATGTGCCATATTGTGAGGATTCAGGTCCAATTGCCCTTGTAGGGATAAAGAAAAGTTGTATGATATTGTGTTTAATTGCATTGTGAAACCATTTAGATGTATGGCAGGGCCTGTGCTGAACACAGAAACAGAATTCATGTTTGGCAAACACTGCCTAAATAGATGAAGGAGGTAAATGTGTAATTAGACAGAAAAAGCGACGGAGGAGAACTTTCTTCATCTGCTGGACTTCATTCCTTTCACAAAGACCACCGGATCTCCACTGAGGTGAGGCGGAGTGCTTCACTGTAAGGTGAAGAGCTGATGAATAGACTGTCCACGCCATCTCTTTGAAATATGGAGTGATAGATTTTAACTTTTTCACGTTTTAAGAAATATGAAGCCAATATGTTCTCTCTGTGCATTAAGTCTTCACCACTTGCACAGGATGTTGTTTAAATACTGTACTGGTCTGCCTCTACTTTCTGCTTTCTTTCTTTTCTCTGGAGATAAGTCTTTCTTGGGACCCTGTGTAAAATGCTCCACATCTAATTGTGGTTGGCGCCCCTTGGTATGAGAGTAACTGTGGTCATATTTCTGTTTTTCCAGAGTCAGAGAGAGACAATATGACCACATGACCACTGAGGTGGCCTCCAAGGACGCCATGGAAAATCTCCCATCATCCTCTTTGAGTCTTAACCAAAGCAGGCCAACAGCAAACCACCAGTGGGCTCTGGCTGCTTCATTCATGTCTTTTTCTCATTCATCTGAGGCCTGTTTGGTTCAGTGATTTGCTCTGTTGTCTTCAGAAGCAAAGAATTCCATGATGACAGAAATATTTACTTTATGACGGAACATCAGGAGGAGGTCTGAATCAGGATGAAATTAGGGAAGTGTCTGTTTTGAAAATGCTGTCTGAACTCTCATAGAAGCGTCGCTTCAGGCTGGACGTCTTTTACCAGTTTCATAACTGTTGAATGTTGTGGGTTTATGGGGATCCTGACCTAAACCCAATGTGTGGTGAAGTTTCTCAGGCTTTCCTTCGACCACCAGCAGACCTGGAGCCTCCGAAACACCGACCGCCCGACCACACAAAAGACCCTAGAAAACAATGTCTGAATCCAGACCAACACAAGAGTAAATGTCTGGAGCTGGTTTGTCTGCTGAAGGTCTGATGAAATCCAGATGAGGACAGATGACCTCTTAGAGTAAAAGTACCCTCTTACTGTTCCTCAGAGCATACGAACAAAATGAAACTTTACCAGCTGTCCCAATTTCTCCAGCCTTGTCTCCAGTTTTGACTGTTTTGTGATGACGTGAGTCTGATACTGATTCAGGAAAGTCTCAGTTCAAGTTGTAAACCATCTGCTGTTGGGAGGTCAATGTTACATACATACATCCAGTCCTCTACTGGGCCACATGGCGGGTTTACTGGGACCGCTGTGAGTTTAACGGCTTGCTGAAGGGAAGTTAAAGGACGTGCTGCCGTCTCCTCCCTGTCAGGCTGTCTGATGTCGGTCATCAGTATAAACTGCAAATCCTAAATACTTTAAATGTCAAAGTTAATTTTAAGGTCGAGAGAGAGACAGACAGAGAAAGAGCGGCAGCTAGACAGAGCAAGAGAGACAGACAGAGAGAGTAGCAGCTAGACAGAGAACGAGAGAGACAGACACAGACAGACAGAGAGAGAGAGAGAGACAGACCGGGAGAGTGGCAGCTAGGCAGAGCTAGAGAGACAGACAGACAGAGAGAGTGAGAGAGACAGACAGGGAGAGTGGCAGCTAGGCAGAGCTAGAGAGTGAGAGAGACAGACAGGGAGAGTGGCAGCTAGGCAGAGCTAGAGAGACAGACAGGGAGAGTAGCAGCTAGACAGCGAGAGAGACAGACAGACAGAGTGGCAGCTAGACAGAGAACGAGAGAGACAGACACAGACAGACAGAGCGAGAGAAACAGACAGACAGAGAGAGTGAGAGAGACAGACAGGGAGAGTGGCAGCTAGGCAGAGCTAGAGAGACAGACAGACAGACAGAGAGAGAGACAGTGGCAGCTAGACAGAGACAGACAGGGAGAGTGGCAGCTAGAGAGAGACAGACAGGGAGAGTGGCAGCTAGACAGAGCCAGACAGACAGACAGAGGGAGAGTGGCAGCTAGGCAGAGCTAGAGAGACAGACAGACAGACAGAGAGAGAGACAGTGGCAGCTAGACAGAGACAGGGAGAGTGGCAGCTAGACAGAGACAGACAGGGAGAGTGGCAGCTAGGCAGAGCGAGAGAGACAGAGAGCGGCAGCTAGACAGACAGACGGAGCAGCAGATAGACAGAGACGGAGAGACAGACAGACTGAGAGCGCGAGAGACAGAAAGAGAGAGAGAGACACACAGAGACACACACACACAGAGACAGACAGACAGACAGACGAGAGAGAGAGAAAGACAAACAGAGAGACAGCGTGCCTGTGCTGTACCTTGAATGAGCACTATATGTCTCCCAACCAGGCTGTGGTCCCACACAACACGTCAGCACTATTTAGATTAGACATTTACAGTCACACACTACAGCATCAGCACTGTGTGTGTCTGTGTGTGTTGACAATATTTGCATGCTGGTTTGAAAAGAGGCCCCAGGGGTACTGTGCTGGCGTGAGACTGAGAAAGAGAGAGAGAGAGAGAGAGAGAGAGAGAGAGAGAGAGAGAGAGAGAGAGAGAGAGAGAGAGAGAGAGAGAGAGAGAGAGATGGTGAAGCAGGGTGGTGAGCCAGTCTGTTCTCATGGTCTCTGCTGTGATTTGACTGAAAGCTCTCCAACTGCCTGCAGGAGGACACAAGTCATACACCACCAGAACCAGTCAGCCGGTCCGGCTCCTGTGTTGTTAAATGGAAAAGTCTGACTCGTTTACTCTGTTTTAATCAGTACCCCTCAGTTACACCTGCTGATATTTACTAGTCACACTACAATATTTACTAGTCACTATGATATTTACTAGTCACATTGATATTTACTAGTCACATTGTGATATTTACTAGCCACATGATATTTACTAGTCACACTATGATATTTACTAGCCACACTATAATATTTACTAGTCACTTTGATATTTACTAGTCACATTGATATTTACTAGTCACATATTTACTAGTCATACTGTGATATTTACTAGCCACATGATATTTACTAGTCACACTATGATATTTACTAGTCACGTTGATATTTACTAGTCAGGTGAAATAAACATCAGAGATGCTTTGCTACAATCAGAGACTGCAGGAGCTACTTAGGATGTTACAAGTTACTTCTCTTGATGGTATTCCTTGGTGGAAGGGTGGTCAGAGCATTTGCATTGTGGTGAACCCTTCTGCATCTTCAGCAGGTATCTCAGGGTCACAAGTGTTTTGCCCCTTAGCCTGTACGCCTCGCCTGATCAAATTAGCCTTCACCTACAGAAGGGTTCCAACTGCGGGCTCTCATCAGCCAAAACCATTCTTGAGCTGGTTTCTGCTGCCATAGCTATCTCACCAATGGCTTGCCTCAGTTGTCTGGGTTCCAAACCCATCTTCTGCAGGAAATAGCTCACTGATGTTGCTGGCAAACCACAGCTGCTGACTTCGATGGGAAACAAGGTCGTGTACCATCCATTGACGAGAGCTTCATCAATTAGATCCTGGTACTTGGCTTTCCTCTGTTGGTGAGAGATGGCTAGCCTGTCCTCCCAGGGCACTGTGAGTTTGGCTACTAAGATAGTTTTTGTGCTCTTGGATAGAAGTACCATGTCTGGTCGGAGTGAAGTTATTGCCACCTCTTCTGGTAAGACAAGGCTCTTCTTCGGGTCCACTTGCATCTCCCAGTCAGAAGCTCGATGCAAAAAGGAGCATGGGTTCTTGGCAGTTGTTCTTACCCAATGACCCTTATATCCTTCCCTTTGGAAATCGACATCTTTGGGTGTAAATGCCTGGTGTTTATTGGCTTTGACCCTCTGCAGGTCCGTCCATTTGGCAATTTGTGTAAGGACCTTGTTGTACCTCCACCTGTGTTGGCCTTCTCCCAGAGCTTTGGGACATCCAGTCAAGATGTGATTCGGGGTGCAAAGGGTTGCTCCACACTATTGCAGGATGGGTCGGATCTTTACATTGTTTGGAGTTGGCAAGAGGTCAGCCACAGCACGCAGGAGGAAGGTCAACTTGCCCTGGTTGGTACCTCAGAGTTCCTTCCAGGACAATGATCTTTCGAGTGCTTGGTCCCACTGCATCCACTGTCCCTGGCAGGCGAGCCCTACTGCTTTTATGCAGCGGTCTTCTTTCGCTGCCTCTCGGACCCTCTGAACCACTTGTCACATTATGGTATTTACTAATCATACTGTGATATTTACTAGTCACATTATGATATTTACTAGTCATACTATATTTACTAGTCACTCTATGATATTTACTAGCCACAATATGATATTTTATAACAGTAATAATAATAAACTTTATTTATAGTGCACCTTTCTAAACAACCTTACCAGGTGCCTCACACAACAGGATGAAATAATGCACTTAGTCAAGCTAAAACAACAAAATACAATAAGAATATAGGCCACACTGCCAGATCTGCTCCACAGAACAATGTAACATGGTCAGGATGAAGTCACAAGAGCAGAATTAAAACGAAGAGAATTAGAGCCGATAAAACAAGTATTATGATGAAAGAAAAGTATATAAATATATAGAATTAGAAATGTAAAATTATATGAAGAGTGGAAAGGCAGTTGGTCCTGATGACATACCTGTGGAGGCATGGAGATATTTAGGAGAGATGGCAGTGGAGTTTTTAACTAGATTGTTTAACACAATCCTGGAAAGTGAGAGGATGCCTGAGGAGTGGAGAAGAAGCATACTGGTACCGATTTTCAAGAACAAGGGCGATGTGCAGAACTGTAACAACTACAGAGGTATAAAGTTGATCAGCCACAGCACGAAGATATGGGAAAGAGTTATAGAAGCTAGGTTAAGAGGAGAGGTGATGATCAGCCACAGCATGAAGATATGGGAAAGAGTAATAGAAGCTAGGTTAAGAGGAGAGGTGATGATCAGCCACAGCATGAAGATATGGGAAAGAGTAATAGAAGCTAGGTTAAGAGGAGAGGTGGTGATCAGCCACAGCATGAAGATATGGGAAAGAGTAATAGAAGCTGGGTTAAGAGGAGAGGTGGTGATCAGTGAGCAGCAGTATGGTTTCATGCCATGAAAGAGCACCACAGATGTGATGTTTGCTTTGAGAATGTTGATGGAGAAGTATAGAGGAGGCCAGAAGGAGTTGCATTGTGTCTTTGTAGATTTAGAGAAAGCTTATGACAGAGTGCCGAGAGAGGAGGTGTGGTATTGTATGAGGAAGTCAGGAGTTGCAGAGAAGTATGTAGGAGTGGTGCAGGATACATATGAGGGCAGTGTGACAGTGGTGAGGTGTGCAGTTGGAATGACAGATGGGTTCAAGGTGGAGGTGGGATTACATCAAGGATCGGCTCTGAGCCCTTTCTTGTTTACAATGGTGATGGACAGGTTGATGGACGAGATCAGCAGGAGTCTCCATGGACGATGATGTTCGCGGATGACATTGTGATCTGTAGTGAGAGTAGGGTGCAGGTTGAGGAGAGCCTGGAGAGGTGGAGGTATGCACTGGAGAGAAGAGGAATGAAAGTCAGTAGGAGCAAGACGGGATACCTGTGCGTGAATGAGAGAGAGGACAGTGGAATGGTGAGGATGCAAGGAGTGGAGGTGATGAAGATGTATGAGTTTAGATACTTGGGGTCAACTGTCCAAAGTAACGGGGAGTGCAGTAGAGAGGTGAAAAAGAGAGTGCAGGCAGGGTGGAGTGGGTGGAGAAGAGTGTCAGGAGTGATGTGTGAGAGAAGGGTACCAGCAAGAGTTAAATGGAAGGTTTACAAGATGGTTGTGAGACCAGCTATGTTATATGGTTTGGAGACAGTGGCACTGACGAAAAGACAGGAGGCGAAGCTGGAGGTGGCAGAGATGAAGATGATAAGATTTTCATTGGGAGTGATGAAGAAGGACAGGATTAGGAAGGAGTATATTAGAGGGACAGCTCAGGTTGGACGGTTTGGAGACAAAGCAAGAGAGACAAGATGGAGATGGTTTGGACATGTGTGGAGGAGAGATGCTGGGTATACTGGGAGAAGGATGCTGAATATGGAGCTGCCAGGGAAGAGGAGAAGAGGAAGGCCAAAGAGGAGGTTTATGGATGTGGTGAGGGAGGACATGCAGGTGGCTGGTGTGACAGAGGAAGATGCAGAGGACAGGAAGAGATGGAAACGGATGATCCACTGTGGCGCCCCCTAACGGGAGCAGCCGAAAGTAGTAGTAGTAGAAATGTAAAATTATAAAAGCATAAAATAGAAACAATATGAATAAATAAATAAAAATTGGGCAACAATGGATTTACTATAAAAAAGCCTTCCAGTAAAAGTAGTTTTTAAGAAGTGGTTTAAAAGAAGGCAGTGAGGTTGCTCGACTAATTTCCTCAGGCAGGGAGGTCCACAGCTGTGAGGTCCTACAGAAAACGCCTGGTTGCCTTTAGTAACGAGGCTGGGTTAAGAGTTAAAAAGGACCTGGCGGAGGAGAACAGGCAGCGGCAGGCCCATGGGGTGTGAGTAGATCAGTGATATACGTAGGAGCAAGGTCATGTGGGGCTTTAAAATAATTAGTAAAAGTTTAAAATCAATCCTGTACCTAACAGGTAGCCAGTGAAGCACTGCAGGAGTGGGAGTGATGTGTTCATGTCTCTTGCAGTTTGTGGACAGTCTGGCAGCTGAGTTTTGGATGAGCTGGAGGCAGGAGATGGACTTTTGTCTGAGCCCTGAAATCAGGGACTTACAGTAATCCAGATGTCATGACATGACTGCATGGATGACTTTTTCAAGGCCCGTGTGAGAGAGAACGTTTTTAACTTTTGCGATGTCTTCTTTTTCTAGTCTTACTATGATATTTACTAGTCACAAGATATTTACTAGTCACATTACGATATTTTCTAGTCTTACTGTGATATTTAATAGTCACAAGATATTTACTAGTCACGTTATGGTATTTTCAAGTCATACTATAATATTTACTAGTCATGTGATATTTACTATTCACATCATGGTATTTTCTAGTCATACTATGCTATTTACTAATCACATTATATTTTCTAGTCACATATTTACTAGTCACAAGATATTTACTAGTCACATTATGGTATTTTGAAGTCATACTATGATATTTACTAGTCACATTATGGTATTTTCAAGTCATACTATGATATTTACTAGTCACATGATATTTACTAGTCACAGTATTTTCAAGTCATACTATGATATTTACTAATCACATTATATTTTCTAGTCACATATTTACTAGTCACAAGATATTTACTAGTCACATTATGATATTTACCAGTCACATTATGATATTTTCTAGTCACATTATGGATGGTATTCACTAGTCATGCTATAATATATGTCACATTATTATTGAATTATTGATTTGGTTTTGTGAATCTACAGGATGACTCATTAAAAAGAAAATAAAGGACACACACATACACACACTCTTGTTAATTCTAAGTGTGCTATGAAGGTCTGATTATGTTCATGAGTCTTCATCATGCGGTCCCTCTTCCTCCTCCTCATTGCACTGGGTTTAAAACCACAAAGATTGTGTTTTGAGTTTCATTTACAATTCAGGTTTTCATCTGCCTCACTTATCGAGCAACTTAGAACATGACCAACATCTGCATGACATGCAACGGCAAGGAGGTCAAAGGTCAGCGCTGCATTATAATTATCCTTTACATTATTCTGGAAAACAAAATCAAATAAGAGTTTCACAGAGACAGAGGAGGGTACATTTAGAGAGGCGATATAAGAACCAGAAAATGAATGGTGGAGAAATATGAGACTTGAATGGCAGAATATATAAACTCAGCAGATCTGAGGTGGTCAAAGTAACACAACTTAACACTGATAATAGCAAACATAAATCCTAAAAGAGAATTCATTGAAAAAGTTAACGTACCCCTGAGTTGCTCCTCACTGTGCTGAGGAGGAGCCCCTCTTCCTTTCTGAAGAGTTTCTTCTCTCGGTGTTTAAAACTAGCAGTGGCATTAAAAGAGCCTGAAAGATCTCCCAGCATGTACTGGTCTGGACTGAAGGCAGGTCCTCCGGTCCCCTGGTCACTGGCTGGGCCATGATGTCACTCTGTTATTGTCTTGGCCCCCCTGATTGACCCCTGGTGTCACCACGCTCCACCACCCACTGCTCACATGGCCAACAATAGGAACCAATCAATATTCACCAAAGGACCTGTGATAGTCTGTAGGCTGTAGATAGTCTGGATCAGGGATTCCCAGGCTTCTTCATACCATGTCTTACCAGTGAAGATACCAGATGTTTTGTGCTGTAAAATAAGCAATTAACTCTCATTACCTTATAAAAAGTTAGGTATTAATAATCCTCTCTATATTGTTCATTAATGCAGTATTCCCATGTTCAGTCTTCAGACAAAGCCTGCTGATAGTTACATGAACCAGACCAGACACGCCGACATGAAACAGAGCAGACACAGACCAGACATGTCAAAATGAACCAGACCAGACATGTCAACATGAACCAGACCAGACACAGACCAGACATGTCAACATGAACCAGACCAGACATGTCAACGTGAAACAGACCAGACACATACCAGTCATGTCAACATGAACCAGACCAGACACGCCAACATGAAACAGACCAGACACAGACCAGACATGTCAACATGAACCAGACCAGACATGTCAACGTGAAACAGACCAGACACAGACCAGTCATGTCAACATGAAACAGACCAGACACGTCAACATGAACCAGACCAGTCATGTCAACATGAAACAAGACCAGACACGTCAACATGAACCAGACCAGTCATGTCAACATGAAACAAGACCAGACATGTCAACATGAACCAGACCAGACATGCCAACATGAAACAGACCAGACACAGACCAGACATGTCAACATGAAACAGACCAGACACAGACCAGACATGTCAACATGAAACAGACCAGACACAGACCAGACATGTCAACATGAACCAGACCAGTCATGTCAACATGAAACAAGACCAGACACGTCAACATGAACCAGACCAGTCATGTCAACATGAAACAAGACCAGACACGTCAACATGAACCAGACCAGTCATGTCAACATGAAACAAGACCAGACATGTCAACATGAACCAGACCAGACATGCCAACATGAAACAGACCAGACACAGACCAGACATGTCAACATGAAACAGACCAGACACAGACCAGACATGTCAACATGAAACAGACCAGACACAGACCAGACATGTCAACATGAACCAGACCAGTCATGTCAACATGAAACAAGACCAGACACGTCAACATGAACCAGACCAGTCATGTCAACATGAAACAAGACCAGACACGTCAACATGAACCAGACCAGTCATGTCAACATGAAACAAGACCAGACATGTCAACATGAACCAGACCAGACATGCCAACATGAAACAGACCAGACACAGACCAGACATGTCAACATGAAACAGACCAGACACAGACCAGACATGTCAACATGAAACAGACCAGACACAGACCAGACATGTCAACATGAACCAGACCGGACATGTCAACGTGAAACAGACCAGACATGTCAACATGAAACAAGACCAGACATGTCAACATGAACCAGACCAGACAAGTCAACATGAAACAGACCAGACATGTCAACATGAACCAGACCAGACACAGACCAGACATGTCAACATGAACCAGACCGGACATGTCAACGTGAAACAGACCAGACATGTCAACATGAAACAAGACCAGACATGTCAACATGAACCAGACCAGACATGTCAACATGAAACAGACCAGACATGTCAACATGAACCAGACCAGACATGTCAACATGAAACAGACTAGACACAGACCAGACATGTCAACATGAACCAGACCAGACATGTCAACGTGAAACAGACCAGACACAGACCAGACATGTCAACATGAACCAGACCAGACATGTCAACGTGAACCAGACCAGACACAGACCAGTCATGTCAACATGAACCAGACCAGACATGCCAACATGAAACAGACCAGACACAGACCAGTCATGTCAACATGAACCAGACCAGACATGTCAGCATGAAACAGACCAGACACAGACCAGTCATGTCAACATGAAACAAGACCAGACATGTCAACATGAACCAGACCAGTCATGTCAACATGAAACAAGACCAGACACGTCAACATGAACCAGACCAGTCATGCCAACATGAAACAGACCAGACACAGACCAGACATGTCAACATGAACCAGACCGGACATGTCAACGTGAAACAGACCAGACATGTCAACATGAAACAAGACCAGACATGTCAACATGAACCAGACCAGACAAGTCAACATGAAACAGACCAGACATGTCAACATGAACCAGACCAGACACAGACCAGACATGTCAACATGAACCAGACCGGACATGTCAACGTGAAACAGACCAGACATGTCAACATGAAACAAGACCAGACATGTCAACATGAACCAGACCAGACATGTCAACATGAAACAGACCAGACATGTCAACATGAACCAGACCAGACATGTCAACATGAAACAGACTAGACACAGACCAGACATGTCAACATGAACCAGACCAGACATGTCAACGTGAAACAGACCAGACACAGACCAGACATGTCAACATGAACCAGACCAGACATGTCAACGTGAACCAGACCAGACACAGACCAGTCATGTCAACATGAACCAGACCAGACATGCCAACATGAAACAGACCAGACACAGACCAGTCATGTCAACATGAACCAGACCAGACATGTCAGCATGAAACAGACCAGACACAGACCAGTCATGTCAACATGAAACAAGACCAGACATGTCAACATGAACCAGACCAGTCATGTCAACATGAAACAAGACCAGACACGTCAACATGAACCAGACCAGTCATGCCAACATGAAACAGACCAGACACAGACCAGACATGTCAACATGAACCAGACCAGACATGCCAACATGAAACAGACCAGACACAGACCAGACATGTCAACATGAACCAGACCAGACACAGACCAGACACGTCAACATGAACCAGACCAGTCATGCCAACATGAAACAGACCAGACACAGACCAGACATGTCAACATGAACCAGACCAGACATGCCAACATGAAACAGACCAGACACAGACCAGACATGTCAACATGAACCAGACCAGACATGTCAACGTGAAACAGACCAGACACAGACCAGTCATGTCAACATGAAACAGACCAGACACGTCAACATGAACCAGACCAGTCATGTCAACATGAAACAAGACCAGACACGTCAACATGAACCAGACCAGTCATGTCAACATGAAACAAGACCAGACATGTCAACATGAACCAGACCAGACATGCCAACATGAAACAGACCAGACACAGACCAGACATGTCAACATGAAACAGACCAGACACAGACCAGACATGTCAACATGAAACAGACCAGACACAGACCAGACATGTCAACATGAACCAGACCGGACATGTCAACGTGAAACAGACCAGACATGTCAACATGAAACAAGACCAGACATGTCAACATGAACCAGACCAGACATGTCAACATGAAACAGACCAGACATGTCAACATGAACCAGACCAGACACAGACCAGACATGTCAACATGAACCAGACCGGACATGTCAACGTGAAACAGACCAGACATGTCAACATGAAACAAGACCAGACATGTCAACATGAACCAGACCAGACATGTCAACATGAAACAGACTAGACACAGACCAGACATGTCAACATGAACCAGACCAGACATGTCAACGTGAAACAGACCAGACACAGACCAGTCATGTCAACATGAACCAGACCAGACATGCCAACATGAAACAGACCAGACACAGACCAGACATGTCAACATGAACCAGACCAGACACAGACCAGACATGTCAACATGAACCAGACCAGACATGTCAACGTGAAACAGACCAGACATGTCAACATGAAACAAGACCAGACATGTCAACATGAACCAGACCAGACATGTCAACATGAAACAGACTAGACACAGACCAGACATGTCAACATGAACCAGACCAGACATGTCAACGTGAAACAGACCAGACACAGACCAGACATGTCAACATGAACCAGACCAGACATGTCAACGTGAACCAGACCAGACACAGACCAGTCATGTCAACATGAACCAGACCAGACATGCCAACATGAAACAGACCAGACACAGACCAGTCATGTCAACATGAACCAGACCAGACATGTCAACATGAAACAGACCAGACACAGACCAGTCATGTCAACATGAAACAAGACCAGACATGTCAACATGAACCAGACCAGTCATGTCAACATGAAACAAGACCAGACACGTCAACATGAACCAGACCAGTCATGCCAACATGAAACAGACCAGACACAGACCAGACATGTCAACATGAACCAGACCAGACATGCCAACATGAAACACCAGACACAGACCAGACATGTCAACATGAACCAGACCAGACACAGACCAGACACGTCAACATGAACCAGACCAGTCATGTCAACATGAAACAAGACCAGACACGTCAACATGAACCAGACCAGTCATGTCAACATGAAACAAGACCAGACACGTCAACATGAACCAGACCAGTCATGCCAACATGAAACAGACCAGACACAGACCAGACATGTCAACATGAACCAGACCAGACATGCCAACATGAAACAGACCAGACACAGACCAGACATGTCAACATGAACCAGACCAGACATGCCAACGTGAAACAGACCAGACACAGACCAGTCATGTCAACATGAAACAAGACCAGACACGTCAACATGAACCAGACCAGACACGTCAACATAAACCAGACCAGACACAGACCAGACATGTCAACATGAACCAGACCAGACACAGACCAGACATGTCAACATGAACCAGACCAGACATGTCAACATGAACCAGACCAGACACGTCAACATGAACCAGACCAGTCATGTCAACATGAAACAAGACCAGACACGTCAACATGAACCAGATCAGACACAGACCAGACATGTCAACATGAACAGGACCAGACATGTCAACATGAAACAGACCAGACATGTCAACATGAACCAGACCAGACTTGTCAACATGAAACAAGACCAGACACAGACCAGACATGTCAACATGAACCAGACCAGTCATGTCAACATGAACCAGACCAGACATGTCAACATGAACCAGACCAGATATGTCAACATGAACCAGACCAGACATGTCAACATGAACCAGACCAGACACGTCAACATGAAACAAGACCAGACACAGACCAGTTATGTCAACATGAACCAGACCAGACATGTCAACATGAACCAGACCAGACATGTCAACATGAACCAGACCAGACACAGACCAGACATGTCAACATGAACCAGACCAGACATGTCAACATGAACCAGACCAGACACAGACCAGACATGTCAACATGAACCAGACCAGACATGTCAACATGAACCAGACCAGACACAGACCAGACATGTCAACATGAACCAGACCAGACATGTCAACATGAACCAGACCAGACACGTCAACATGAAACAAGACCAGACACAGACCAGACATGTCAACATGAACCAGACCAGACATGTCAACATGAACCAGACCAGACATGTCAACATGAACCAGACCAGACACAGACCAGACATGTCAACATGAACCAGACCAGACATGTCAACATGAACCAGACCAGACACAGACCAGACATGTCAACATGAACCAGACCAGACATGTCAACATGAACCAGACCAGACACAGACCAGACATGTCAACATGAACCAGACCAGACACAGACCAGACATGTCAACATGAACCAGACCAGACATGTCAACATGAACCAGACCAGACACGTCAACATGAAACAAGACCAGACACAGACCAGACATGTCAACATGAACCAGACCAGACACATCAACATGAAACAAGACCAGACACAGACTAGACATGTCAACATGAACCAGACCAGACACGTCAACATGAACCAGACCAGACATGTCAACGTGAAACAGACCAGACATGTCAACATGAAACAAGACCAGACACATCAACATGAACCAGACCAGACATGTCAACATGAACCAGACCAGACATGTCAACATGAACCGGACCAGACATGTCAACATGAAACAAGACCAGACACGTCAACGTGAACCAGACCAGACAGGTCAACGTGAACCAGACCAGACAGGTCAACGTGAACCAGACCAGACAGGTCAACGTGAAGCATTTCATAAGTGAGTTGTTTGCATTGACAGTAAAGGTGTTTCTGAGGCAGTTTCATGCGTTTCTTTCTGTCTCCAAGCGACGTGTGTTGATGGACTTGCACACGGCTGCGCTGCAGGACTGTCAGCTCGGACACTGCTCGACATGCAAGGTAATATAGTGTAATGATGATTATTATACTATTATGTTATAGAGGAAAAGTCTTCTAGTTCAGTTTTAATCTTCCTCTGCTTTGTCTCTTGAACGTGAAACTTATCACTTGCTATTTGTTCAGTTGTGGGTTGAATGAGTTTTAAACTGAAATCTAACTGTCCTTTCAGAAATCACAAGGTTTAATGACGAAGTAGCTGTTGTGTTTTCCCTCAGTTCATAAAAATGTGTTCTCTTTATCTGTCAAAACTACTGAACTGTCGTGCTATTTATCTGTCAAAACTACTGAACTGTCATGCTATTTATCTGTCAGAGCTACTGAACTGTCATGCTATTTATCTGTCTAAACTACTGAACTGTCATGCCATTTATCTGTCTAAACTACTGAACTGTCATGCTATTTATCTGTCTAAACTACTGAACTGTCATGTTATTTATCTGTCAAAATTACTGAACTGTCATGTTATGTATCTGTCAAAACTACTGAGCCGTCATGCTATTTATCTGTCAGAACTACTGAACTGTCATGCTATTTATCTGTCAAAATTACTGAACTGTCATGCTATTTATCTGTCAGAGCTACTGAACTGTCATGCTATTTATCTGTAAAAATTACTGAACTGTCATGCTATTTATCTGTCAGAACTACTGAACTGTCATGCTATTTATCTGTCAAAACTACTGAGCTGTCATGCTATTTATCTGTCAGAACTACTGAGCTGTCATGCTATTTATCTGTCAAAATTACTGAACTGTCATGCTATTTAAATGTCAAAACTACTGAACTGTCATGCTATTTATCTGTCAGAGCTACTGAGCTGTCATGTTATGTATCTGTCAAAACTACTGAACTGTCATGCTATTTATCTGTCAGAGCTACTGAACTGTCATGCTATTTATCTGTCTAAACTACTGAACTGTCATGCCATTTATCTGTCTAAACTACTGAACTGTCATGCAATTTATCTGTCTAAACTACTGAACTGTCATGTTATTTATCTGTCAAAATTACTGAACTGTCATGTTATGTATCTGTCAAAACTACTGAGCTGTCATGCTATTTATCTGTCAGAACTACTGAACTGTCATGCTATTTATCTGTCAAAATTACTGAACTGTCATGCTATTTATCTGTCAGAGCTACTGAACTGTCATGCTATTTATCTGTAAAAATTACTGAACTGTCATGCTATTTATCTGTCAGAACTACTGAACTGTCATGCTATTTATCTGTCAAAACTACTGAGCTGTCATGCTATTTATCTGTCAGAACTACTGAGCTGTCATGCTATTTATCTGTCAAAATTACTGAACTGTCATGCTATTTAAATGTCAAAACTACTGAACTGTCATGCTATTTATCTGTCAAAACTACTGAGCTGTCATGTTATGTATCTGTCAAAACTACTGAGCTGTCATGCTATTTATCTGTCAGAACTACTGAGCTGTCATGCTATTTATCTGTCAAAATTACTGAACTGTCATGCTATTTAAATGTCAAAACTACTGAACTGTCATGCTATTTATCTGTCAAAACTACTGAGCTGTCATGTTATGTATCTGTCAAAACTACTGAGCTGTCATGCTATTTATCTGTCAGAACTACTGAGCTGTCATGCTATTTATCTGTCAAAATTACTGAACTGTCATGCTATTTAAATGTCAAAACTACTGAACTGTCATGCTATTTATCTGTCAAAACTACTGAGCTGTCATGTTATGTATCTGTCAAAACTACTGAGCTGTCATGCTATTTATCTGTCAGAACTACTGAGCTGTCATACTATTTATCTGTCAAAATTACTGAACTGTCATGCTATTTAAATGTCAAAACTACTGAACTGTCATGCTATTTATC
Source organism: Lampris incognitus (assembly GCF_029633865.1). Taxonomy (NCBI): domain Eukaryota; kingdom Metazoa; phylum Chordata; class Actinopteri; order Lampriformes; family Lampridae; genus Lampris; species Lampris incognitus. Next base: position 812,280 of record NC_079216.1, on the reverse strand, counting down.
TGTCAAAACTACTGAGCTGTCATGTTATGTATCTGTCAAAACTACTGAGCTGTCATGCTATTTATCTGTCAGAACTACTGAGCTGTCATGCTATTTATCTGTCAAAATTACTGAACTGTCATGCTATTTAAATGTCAAAACTACTGAACTGTCATGCTATTTATCTGTCAAAACTACTGAGCTGTCATGTTATGTATCTGTCAAAACTACTGAGCTGTCATGCTATTTATCTGTCAGAACTACTGAGCTGTCATGCTATTTATCTGTCAAAATTACTGAACTGTCATGCTATTTATCTGTCAGAACTACTGAACTGTCATGCTATTTATCTTTCAAAACTATTGAGCTGTCATGCTATTTATCTGTCAGAACTACTGAGCTGCTAATGCTATTTATCTGTCAAAATTACTGAACTGTCATGCTATTTAAATGTAAAAACTACTGAACTGTCATGCTATTTATCTGTCAAAACTACTGAGCTGTCATGTTATGTATCTGTCAAAACTACTGAGCTGTCATGCTATGTATCTGTCAAAACTACTGAGCTGTCATGCTATTTATCTGTCAAAACTACTGAGCTGTCATGCTATTTATCTGTCAGAACTACTGAGCTGTCATGTTATGTATCTGTCAAAACTACTGAGCTGTCATGCTATTTATCTGTCAGAACTACTGAGCTGTCATGTTATGTATCTGTCAAAACTACTGAACTGTCATGCTATTAATCTGTCTAAACTACTGAACTGTCATGTTATTCAAATGTCTAAACTACTGAACTGTCATGCTATTTAAATGTCTAAACTACTGAACTGTCATGCTATTTAAATGTCTACCTTACTGACCTGTCATGCTATTAATATGTCTAAACTACTAAACTGTCATGCTATTTAAATGTCTACCTTACTGAACTGTCACGCTATTAATATGTCTAAACTACTAAACTGTCATGCTATTTAAATGTCTTCCTTACTGAACTGTCATGCTATTAATATGTGTAAACTACTAAACTGTCATGCTATTTAAATGTCTTCCTTACTGAACTGTCATGCTATTAATATGTGTAAACTACTAAACTGTCATGCTATTTAAATGTCTTCCTTACTGAACTGTCATGCTATTAATATGTGTAAACTACTAAACTGTCATGCTATTTAAATGTCTTCCTTACTGAACTGTCATGCTATTAATATGTGTAAACTACTAAACTGTCATGCTATTTAAATGTCTTCCTTACTGAACTGTCATGCTATTAATATGTGTAAACTACTAAACTGTCATGCTATTTAAATGACAATATTTGCATGCTGGTTTGAAAAAGGCCACAGGGTACTGTGCTGGCGTGAGACAGACAGACAGAGAGAGAGAGAGAGAGAGAGAGAGAGAGAGAGAGAGAGAGAGAGAGAGAGAGAGAGAGAGATGGTGAAGCAGGGTGGTGAGCCAGTCTGTTCTCATGGTCTCTGCTGTGATTTGACTGAAAGCTCTCCAACTGCCTGCAGGAGGACACAAGTCACACACCACCAGAAACAGTCAGCCGGTCCGGCTCCTGTGTTGTTAAATGGACAAGTCTGACTCGTTTACTCTGTTTTAATCAGTACCCCTCAGTTACACCTGTTGATATTTACTAGTCATATGATAATATTTACTAGTCACTATGATATTTACTAGTCACATTGATATTTACTTGTCACACTATGATATTTACTAGTCACTTTGATATTTACTAGTCACTATATTTACTAGTCACTTTATGATATTTACTATTCACACTATGATATTTAATAGTCACTTTGATGTTTACTAGTCACATGATATTTACTAGTCACATTGATATTTACTAGTCATACTGTGATTATTTACTAGCCACATTATATTTACTAGTCACACTATTTACTAGTCACTATATTTAGTAGTCACATGATAATATTTACTAGTCACTTTGATATTTACTAGTCACATTGATATTTACTAGTCACATTGTGATATTTACTAGCCACGTGATATTTACTAGTCACATCATGATATTTACTAGCCACATGATATTTACTAGCCACATTATGATATTTACTGGTCACATTATATTTACTAGTCATACTGTGATATTTACTAGCCACATGATATTTACTAGTCACATTGATATTTACTAGTCAAGTGAAATAAACATCAGAGATGCTTTGCTACAATCAGAGACTGCAGGAGCTACTTAGGATGTTACAAGTGACTTCTCTTGATGGTATTCCTTGGTGGAAGGGTGGTCAGAGCATTTGCATTGTGGTGAACCCTTCTGCATCTTCAGCAGGTATCTCAGGGTCACAAGTGTTTTGCCCCTTAGCCTGTACGCCTCGCCTGATCAAATTAGCCTTCACCTACAGAAGGGTTCCAACTGCGGGCTCTCATCAGCCAAAACCATTCTTGAGCTGGTTTCTGCTGCCATAGCTATCTCACCAATGGCTTGCCTCAGTTGTCTGGGTTCCAAACCCATCTTCTGCAGGAAATAGCTCACTGATGTTGCTGGCAAACCACAGCTGCTGACTTCGATGGGAAACAAGGTCGTGTACCATCCTTTGACAAGAGCTTCATCAATCAGATCCTGGTACTTGGCTTTCCTCTGTTGGTGAGAGATGGCTAGCCTGTCCTCCCAGGGCACTGTGAGTTTGGCTACTAAGATAGTTTTTGTGCTCTTGGATAGAAGTACCATGTCTGGTCGGAGTGAAGTTATTGCCACCTCTTCTGGTAAGACAAGCCTCTTCTTCGGGTCCACTTGCATCTCCCAGTCAGAAGCTCGATGCAAAAAGGAGCATGGGTTCTTGGCAGTTGTTCTTACCCAATGACCCTTATATCCTTCCCTTTGGAAATTGACATCTTTGGGTGTAAATGCCTGGTGTTTATTGGCTTTGACCCTCTGCAGGTCCGTCCATTTGGCAATTTGTGTAAGGACCTGAACTGTCATGCTATTTAAATGTCTACATTACTGAACTGTCATGCTATGCTGCTGTGTGAATTAATGAAGTTTAATTCTGTTTATCTGTCAAACCTAATGAACGTTTATTCTGTTGTTGCCAGAAATAATGGTATATCATTCAGGGAATAATGGTATATCACTCAGGAGTAATGGTATATCACTCAGGAATAATGGTACATCACTCAGGAATAGTGGCATATCACTCAGGAATAATGGTATGTCACTGGAATAATGGTACATCACTCAGGAAAAATGGTACATCACTCGGGAATGTGGACACTCTGTTTCTGTGTTCAGCTCATTAAATAGAAATGTGGTATAATAAACGTTGGTTAGCTATATATATTTTATTGTTTTCATTAAATTAGCAGTTATTATTGTGGCCTTCTGGTAGTGAGGATAACAGTTCTGGCCCTCTCTGTCATCAGAGTGGCCCATCCCTGGTCTAGAGACCAGCCATGAGACTCTGCAGGCCTGCTCAGTCTGCGGGGCCTGCCTTGGCACAGGGCGCCTTTTGGTAGAAGGTGGAAACACCCAGTGACGTCGAGGAACACAACTGCTGATGTGTCGTAAGGGTTGCACCGCCATCTAGTGGTCATCTGTGAGAACGACCCCCTCTAGTCAGTTACAGAGCAGACGTGTGAGGGATTGTAACATCTAGTCCTACTAACTAACATGTCTGTTACTCTGTTTATCTGTGTGAACTACTGACCTGTCGTGTATTGTTATGTTGACATTATAGCATTGTGTTATTTATCTGTCTAGATACTGTAGCACACTCTTCACCAGCTAAGCTGCAGGTCCCGTGTGTCAGCTGTGGCGCTTCGGTTCAGTATGGCTTTGATTTGGTTTATTTTAGGTTAGTGTGGTCTTCTTTAGGTTAACCTGGTTTAGTGGTGTTCCAAGTAGTTTGGTTTAATTTAGTTTCGTTTTGGTGTGGTTTATTTTATTTTATTGTATTGTATTTTGTTTTTGTTTTCGTTAGGTTTAGTTTAGTTTTATGGGAGTTTATTTTAGTTTTATGGTAGTTTAGTGTATTTTAGTTTACTTTAGTGTATAGTTGCGAGCTCACACTGGCTTAGCAACATACAGCAGATCACTGTTATGAATTATTAATACTTGATTTATACAGCTATGGTGCACATTAAAACTTGTGATTATAAGTGAATTTCATTCTTCAGGATCATATTCCTGTTGTAGGAATATTAACGGATGATTTTCATGCAGCCTATGTGTTCAGACGTAGTGTTGTTCAGCAGTGTGGTGAAACATCTCAGCGTTATAACAGTAGAACAGCTGAGAAGACAGGATGTGTGTTGACTTGCAGAGACGTGTCAGTTCCGCATCAGCACCACAGAAACAGTCTTGGTCATCAGCACCACAGAAACCGTCTGGATCATCAGCACCACAGAAACAGTCTTGGTCATCAGCACCACAGAAACAGTCTTGGTCATCAGCACCACAGAAACAGTCTTGGTCATCAGCACCACAGAAACAGTCTGGATCATCAGCACCACAGAAACAGTCTTGGTCATCAGCACCACAGAAACCGTCTGGATCATCAGCACCACAGAAACAGTCTTGGTCATCAGCACCACAGAAACAGTCTTGGTCATCAGCACCACAGAAACCGTCTGGATCATCAGCACCACAGAAACAGTCTTGGTCATCAGCACCACAGAAACAGTCTTGGTCATCAGCACCACAGAAACCGTCTGGATCATCAGCACCACAGAAACAGTCTTGGTCATCAGCACCACAGAAACAGTCTTGGTCATCAGCACCACAGAAACAGTCTTGGTCATCAGCACCACAGAAACCGTCTGGATCATCTGGCCGTCACCACACAAGCAGAAGGACTGAAGACGTCAGCTTCCCATCACAGCCACAACAACACAGGCGTGTTATAGAGCCTATGAACACACATTCCTCTAGGGGACGTCTCTCCTGTAAAAACAGCGAAAAACCTGCACAGCAGTGGTGCCAAACCCTGCTCCTGGAGAGCTACCCTCCTGCTGGTTTTCACTCCAACCCTGATTTAACACATCTGATTCTATTAATCAAGGTCTTGGTCAGTAGAATCAGGTGTGTTAAATTAGGGTTGGAGTGAAAAACGGCAGGATGGTACCGCTCCAGTAGCAGGGTTGGACACCACTGCTCTACAGGCAAGGGAAAAGTCCCGTCCCACCTGGAACCCCGGGCTTTATGTGTGCTGCTGAGACTTGTGGATGGAGTGTTGTGCACACACAACCTACACACTTGGGTTTGATGTTCATGTTTGTGATCATACGACCTTTAATTGTTTGTCTCGTTCCCTCATCACACGTTTTGTTGTGATGAAGAGCTCACAGCCTTCGATAGAGCACGCCGTTATTTTATACCATCTGTTTTTACATTTTATACTTGATTGCATTTTCTTAGCTTTGTTTAATTTAATCAGTTCGAGCAACTCAGCATGTCAGATTCCTCGTATAGACAAACTCACAGCAAATCACAATGATTCAGATCTGAAAGAGTCAGTGAAATAATGAAAAATACAGTCTGACTTCTGCTGATTTCTGCAAGTCAGATATGTTCTCATGTCAACATGTGACATGATGTCCTTAGACTGACACATCAATTAACCAATTACATTCATGTTGGCAATAAAGTCTGCGTTGGGGTCAGGGTCAGGGTTGTAGTCATGGTCGGGGTCAGGGTCTGGGTTGGGGTCGAGGTCATGGTTGGGGTCAGGGTCAGGGTTATAGTTATGATTGGAGTCGGGGTCAGGATTATAGTCATGGTCGGGGTCAGAGTCAGGGTCAGGGTTGTAGTCATGGTCGGGTTGACAGAAAGATTTCCTGATGCCCACACCAACACCTGGTTGAGTTGGGGTTTTTTCTTCATGTTTGTGAATGTGGACTTGGTCCACAGCAGCAGTTTGTTCCCACAGACTGATGTCTGCTGTGTTTTACCAGCTGTGTTCAGTTTGGATGGATAGATTTCCTCAAATGATGGTTGCTTGGCTGGTTTAACACTATGTGGATTGGTTTAACAATATGTAGATTGGTTTAATATTATGTGGATTGGTTTAACAATATGTAGATTGGTTTAATATTATGTAGATTTTCTTGTCACTGCAGTAGATCAGTAGCAGACGCCTCCACGAAAACAACAAATGTCAAACATTTGTAATGGAATTATTTAATTGTAAAAAAAATTTTCTTACGTTTTAATATTTACGTGTAAAACCTGTGTAAAACTCTGGTCAGGTCTGGAAACTCTGGTGAGGTCTGGACCTGTGGTGTGGTGGGTGTGGTGTGGTCGGTGAGGTCTGGACCTGTGGTGTGGTCGGTGAGGTCTGGACCTGTGGTGTGGTGGGTGTGGTGTGGTCGGTGAGGTCTGGACCTGTGGTGTGGTCGGTGAGGTCTGGACCTGTGGTGTGGTGGGTGTGGTGTGGTCGGTGAGGTCTGGACCTGTGGTGTGGTCGGTCTTGTATAAAACTCTGGTCAGGTCTGGAAACTCTGGTGAGGTCTGGACCTGTGGTGTGGTCGGTGAGGTCTGGACCTGTGGTGTGGTGGGTGAGGTCTGGACCTGTGGTGTGGTGGGTGTGGTGTGGTCGGTGAGGTCTGGACCTGTGGTGTGGTGGGTGAGGTCTGGACCTGTGGTGTGGTGGGTGTGGTGTGGTCGGTGGGGTCTGGACCTGTGGTGTGGTCGGTCTTGTATAAAACTCTGGTCAGGTCTGGAAACTCTGGTGAGGTCTGGACCTGTGGTGTGGTGGGTGAGGTCTGGACCTGTGGTGTGGTGGGTGTGGTGTGAAACGTGGTATTGTTAAAGTTGGCTGTAGGAGCAGCTGAGGCTGCAGATTAACAGTTAATGCTGATCCGTCAGCTTTATCCCAGCAGCAGGTGGTGACTGTAGGACACCATCTCTTCTCTTCTCCGTCCATCTGTCCACCTCTTCTTCTCTGGTCCTTTGCTTATTGGGATGGCTGGAGAGAGGATCAATGAGACCTTAATCTCAGAGGAAGATGAAGTCAAGTTTTGCCCAAACAACAACAACATTCTTTAAAAATACCACTGTTACAGCCACGGGTGTGTGTGTGTCCGTATAGTTGTGTTGTGTTGCCTTTTTGTATTTAACTCTGACTCTGCGTTCAGGTGTCTGCCCGGTGCTCCTCGTCACCTCAGCAACCGGTCAACAAATCATCCAGTTGCAATCAGCTGTGCAGTCTCCTGTCTAAACCCCCACATGTCCTCACTTCCCCGGCAAGCTAGTTTAGTTTGTGTGTGACTGTAGTTAGTGTGGTGTAGCTACTTTGTGTTGATGTTGTCTTTGTCTCTGTGGCTACTTTGTGTTGATGTTGTCTTTGTCTCTGTGGCTACTTTGTGTTGATGTTGTCTTTGTCTCTGTGGCTACTTTGTGTTGATGTTGTCTTTGTCTCTGTGGCTACTTTGTGTTGATGTTGTCTTTGTCTCTGTGGCTACTTTGTGTTGATGTTGTCTTTGTCTCCGTGGCTACTTTGTGTTGATGTTGTCTTTGTCTCCGTGGCTACTTTGTGTTGATGTTGTCTTTGTCTCCGTGGCTACTTTGTGTTGATGTTGTCTTTGTCTCCGTGGCTACTTTGTGTTGATGTTGTCTTTGTCTCCGTGGCTACTTTGTGTTGATGTTGTCTTTGTCTCCGTGGCTACTTTGTGTTGATGTTGTCTTTGTCTCCGTGGCTACTTTGTGTTGATGTTGTCTTTGTCTCCGTGGCTACTTTGTGCTGATGTTGTCTTTGTCTCCGTGGCTACTTTGTGTTGATGTTGTCTTTGTCTCCGTGGCTACTTTGTGTTGATGTTGTCTTTGTCTCCGTGGCTACTTTGTGTTGATGTTGTCTTTGTCTCCGTGGCTACTTTGTGTTGATGTTGTCTTTGTCTCCGTGGCTACTTTGTGTCGATGTTGTCTCTGTCTCCGTGGCTACTTTGTGTCGATGTTGTCTCTGTCTCCGTGGCTACTTTGTGTCGATGTTGTCTCTGTCTCCGTGGCTACTTTGTGTCGATGTTGTCTCTGTCTCCGTGGCTACGTTGTGTCGATGTTGTCTCTGTCTCCGTGGCTACGTTGTGTCGATGTTGTCTCTGTCTCCGTGTCTACGTTGTGTCGATGTTGTCTCTGTCTCCGTGGCTACTTTGTGTCGATGTTGTCTCTGTCTCCGTGGCTACTTTGTGTCGATGTTGTCTCTGTCTCCGTGGCTACTTTGTGTCGATGTTGTCTCTGTCTCCGTGGCTACTTTGTGTCGATGTTGTCTCTGTCTCCGTGGCTACTTTGTGTCGATGTTGTCTCTGTCTCCGTGGCTACTTTGTGTCGATGTTGTCTCTGTCTCCGTGGCTACTTTGTGTCGATGTTGTCTCTGTCTCCGTGGCTACTTTGTGTCGATGTTGTCTCTGTCTCCGTGGCTACTTTGTGTCGATGTTGTCTTTGTCTCCGTGGCTACTTTGTGTCGATGTTGTCTCTGTCTCCGTGGCTACTTTGTGTCGATGTTGTCTTTGTCTCCGTGGCTACGTTGTGTCGATGTTGTCTCTGTCTCCGTGGCTACGTTGTGTCGATGTTGTCTTTGTCTCCGTGGCTACGTTGTGTCGATGTTGTCTTTGTCTCCGTGGCTACGTTGTGTCGATGTTGTCTTTGTCTCCGTGGCTACGTTGTGTCGATGTTGTCTTTGTCTCCGTGGCTACTTTGTGTCGATGTTGTCTTTGTCTCCGTGGCTACTTTGTGTCGATGTTGTCTTTGTCTCCGTGGCTACTTTGTGTCGATGTTGTCTTTGTCTCCGTGGCTACGTTGTGTCGATGTTGTCTTTGTCTCCGTGGCTACTTTGTGTCGATGTTGTCTTTGTCTCCGTGTCTACGTTGTGTCGATGTTGTCTCTGTCTCCGTGGCTACTTTGTGTCGATGTTGTCTCTGTCTCCGTGGCTACTTTGTGTCGATGTTGTCTCTGTCTCCGTGGCTACTTTGTGTCGATGTTGTCTCTGTCTCCGTGGCTACTTTGTGTCGATGTTGTCTTTGTCTCCGTGTCTACGTTGTGTCGATGTTGTCTTTGTCTCCGTGGCTACTTTGTGTCGATGTTGTCTTTGTCTCCGTGGCTACTTTGTGTCGATGTTGTCTTTGTCTCCGTGGCTACTTTGTGTCGATGTTGTCTTTGTCTCCGTGGCTACTTTGTGTCGATGTTGTCTTTGTCTCTGTGGCTACTTTGTGTCGATGTTGTCTTTGTCTCTGTAGCTACTTTGTGTCGATGTTGTCTCTGTCTCTGTAGCTACTTTGTGTCGATGTTGTCTTTGTCTCTGTGGCTACTTTGTGTCGATGTTGTCTTTGTCTCTGTGGCTACTTTGTGTGTCTTTGTCTCTGTGTCTACGTTGTGTCGATGTTGTCTTTGTCTCTGTGGCTACTTTGTGTCGATGTTGTCTTTGTCTCTGTGGCTACTTTGTGTCGATGTTGTCTTTGTCTCTGTGGCTACTTTGTGTCGATGTTGTCTTTGTCTCTGTGGCTACTTTGTGTCGATGTTGTCTTTGTCTCTGTGGCTACTTTGTGTCGATGTTGTCTTTGTCTCTGTGGCTACTTTGTGTCGATGTTGTCTTTGTCTCTGTGGCTACTTTGTGTTGATGTTGTCTTTGTCTCTGTGGCTACTTTGTGTTGATGTTGTCTTTGTCTCTGTGGCTACTTTGTGTTGATGTTATCTTTGTCTCTGTGTCTACGTTGTGTTGATGTTGTCTTTGTCTCTGTGGCTACTTTGTGTTGATGTTGTCTTTGTCTCTGTTGCTACTTTGTGTTGATTTTGTCTTTGTCTCTGTGGCTACTTTGTGTTGATGTTGTCTTTGTCTCTGTGGCTACTTTGTGTTGATGTTGTCTTTGTCTCTGTGTCTACTTTGTGTTGATGTTGTCTTTGTCTCTGTGGCTACTTTGTGTTGATGTTGTCTTTGTCTCTGAGTCTACGTTGTGTTGATGCTGTCTTTGTCTCTGTGGCTACTTTGTGTTGATGTTGTCTTTGTCTCTGTGTCTACGTTGTGTTGATGTTGTCTTTGTCTCTGTGGCTACTTTGTGTTGATGTTGTCTTTGTCTCTGTGGCTACTTTGTGTTGATGTTGTCTTTGTCTCTGTGGCTACTTTGTGTTGATGTTGTCTTTGTCTCTGAGTCTACGTTGTGTTGATGCTGTCTTTGTCTCTGTGGCTACTTTGTGTTGATGTTGTCTTTGTCTCTGTGTCTACGTTGTGTTGATGTTGTCTTTGTCTCTGTGGCTACTTTGTGTTGATGTTGTCTTTGTCTCTGTGGCTACTTTGTGTTGATGTTGTCTTTGTCTCTGTGGCTACTTTGTGTTGATGTTGTCTTTGTCTCTGTGGCTACTTTGTGTTGATGTTGTCTTTGTCTCTGTGTCTACGTTGTGTTGATGTTGTCTTTGTCTCTGTGGCTACTTTGTGTTGATGTTGTCTTTGTCTCTGTGGCTACTTTGTGTTGATGTTGTCTTTGTCTCTGTGGCTACTTTGTGTTGATGTTATCTTTGTCTCTGTGTCTACGTTGTGTTGATGTTGTCTTTGTCTCTGTGGCTACTTTGTGTTGATGTTGTCTTTGTCTCTGTGGCTACTTTGTGTTGATGTTGTCTTTGTCTCTGTGGCTACTTTGTGTTGATGTTGTCTTTGTCTCTGAGTCTACGTTGTGTTGATGCTGTCTTTGTCTCTGTGGCTACTTTGTGTTGATGTTGTCTTTGTCTCTGTGTCTACGTTGTGTTGATGTTGTCTTTGTCTCTGTGGCTACTTTGTGTTGATGTTGTCTTTGTCTCTGTGGCTACTTTGTGTTGATGTTGTCTTTGTCTCTGTGGCTACTTTGTGTTGATGTTGTCTTTGTCTCTGTGGCTACTTTGTGTTGATGTTGTCTTTGTCTCTGTGTCTACGTTGTGTTGATGTTGTCTTTGTCTCTGTGGCTACTTTGTGTTGATGTTGTCTTTGTCTCTGTGGCTACTTTGTGTTGATGTTGTCTTTGTCTCTGTGGCTACTTTGTGTTGATGTTGTCTTTGTCTCTGTAGCTACTTTGTGTTTGTAATGTCTGGCCCGTTTTCGGTTGTTTGCATTTTCGACTTTTGAGTTGTGTTTAGCGTTTAGTTGTTTAGTTCTTTTGGGCAAGGGGATCAAGGTAAGCTACGTCATGGGCAAACACCCCATGACGTAGCTTACCTCTGTTAGACACACTAGGTTAGGAGCGGTTGCCACTTTTTGTCTTTAGGTTTGGTGCTTTTCAGCACTGTCAAGGGGGGGTACTTTTGTTAGTGGCTTATTGTTTTGGCAACTGCTCGGTTCCCCTTGTCCTGTCATGGTGTCAATAAATATATTTATTTTATTATATCAAAACGTTTATGTCTCACTGTGTTGCACCCTCACCTCACTGTTACCCAGTACACTAATTGTTGCTCCCTCTCCCGACCGAGGGTCGTAACAACCACCCAAATGCAATGACAAGAACCTGTTGAACTCGTGAGTCAGTCAGGTGTTGTTTGGGGGGAATATTCATCACAATACTGTGATATAATCTAATATTCATCACAATACTGTGATATAATCTAATATTCATCATAATACTGTGATATAATCTAATATTCATCACAATACTGTGATATAATCTAATATTCATCATGCTGTGATATCTAATTCATCATAATGCTGTGATACAATCTAATATTCACCATAATACTGTGATATAATCTAATATTCATCACAATACTGTGATTTAATCTAATATTCATCATAATACTGTGATATAATTTAATATTCATCATAATGCTGTGATATAATCTAGTATTCATCATCATGCTGATATAATCTAATATTTATCATAATACTGATATAATCTAATATTTATCATAATACTGATATAATCTAGTATTCATCATAATGCTGTGATATAATCTACTATTCATCATAATGCTGTGATATAATCCAATATTCATCATAATGCTGTGATATAATCCAATATTCATCATGCTGTGATATAATCTAATATTCATCATAATGCTGTCATATAATCTAATATTCACCATAATACTGTGATAATCTTATATTCATCATCATGCTGTGATATAATCTAATATTCATCATAATACTGTGATAATCTAATATTCATCATCGTGCTGTGATATAATCTAATATTCCTCATCATGCTGTGATATAATCTAATATTCCTCATCATGCTGTGATATAATCCAATATTCATCATGCTGTGATATAATCTAATATTGCTCATAATGCTGTAATATAATCTAATATTCATCATAATACTGTGATAATCTAATATTTATCATCATGCCGTGATATAAACTAATATTCCTCATCATGCTGTGATATAATCTAATATTCATCATAATACTGTGATATAATCTAATATTCCTCATAATGCTGATATAATCTAATATTTATCATAATACTGATATAATCTAGTATTCATCATAATGCTTTGATATGATCTAATATTCATCATAATACTGATATAATCTAATATTCATCATCATGCTGTGATATAATCTACTATTCATAAAAATATTGATATAATCTCATATTCCTCATCATGCTGTGATATAATCTAATATTCATCATAATACTGATATAATCTAAAATTCCTCATCATGCTGTGATATAATCTCATATTCCGTTATGCTGTGATATAATCTCATATTTCTCATCATGCTGTGATATAATCTAATATTCCTCATCATATTGTGATATAATCTAATATTCATAATAATGCTGTGATATAATCTCATTTATCATCATGCTGTGATATAATATCATATTCCATTATACTGTGATATAATTGTATTCATCATCATGGTGTGATATAATCTCATATTCCTCATCATGCTGCTGTGATATAATCTCATATTTCTCATCATGTTGTGATATAATATCATATTCATCAAAATACTTATATAATCTAATATTCCTCATCATGCTGTGATATAATCTCATATTCCATTATGATGTGATATAATCTCATGTTTCTCATCATGTTGTGATATAATCTAATATTCATCATAATGCTGTGATATAATCTCATATTCATCATCATGCTGTGATATAATCTCACATTCCGTTATACTGTGATATAATCTCATATTTCTCATCATGCTGTGATATAATCTCATATTTCTCATCATGCTGTGATATAATCTCATATCCTAAAGTGGAAATAAATTGATAGTCTTGGGTTGCAGAGTTTCACATCAAGTACATGATTGTGTATCAGTGATTTTTTTACGCCACAAGCAAATGAAAATTGTGATATACAGATATGAGGGAGCACGTGACTTATTGATATCAATATCATTATTACAGTGATGATATTGATACCAGTATCATCATTAATCCATCCCTACAGCAGTGCTGAACATCACACACGAGAAGATTCAACAACCTCCCTGTTTTTCAAACAGCATTTTCATCAATCAATAGACAGACAGATAGATATTTTGTGATTAATAATCTGACACCATATGGCCCCGCCCTCTACCTGACGTCACCACAATACCCGTTCCCTCCCTCCACCCCCCACCCCCCGCCTGCTGCATCCTCCCGGACCGTACCATTTCCTTAAATTGGGATCACTCCTATATTCGGACAGTTTATAACCAGCCAGACAAGAGAAAGGTTGAAGTGAAGTATTTTCCCGTTAGTTTAAAGTACTTACTGAATTGTTACTGTCTGTATTTTCCCCAGGAGAGGATTTTATTTTTGTTGGTTGGTTTTTGGTTTAAACTCCCCTCCGTTTGTGTCCCTGTGGTTCGTCTTGCTGCTGCCATGTTGGACGGGTGCACCGCTTGTGCAGCTGCAGCTCCTCAGTCAAACTTCAGCCTTTGCTGTCTGCGGGGATCTGCGGGGATCTGCAGGGATCTGCAGGGATCTGCAGGGATCTGGATTCTGTGTGCTGCGTCCCGGCTGGAGAAGTGAAGCTGGTTTCTCAGCTTCAGGAAAACAACTATTCTGCTGTGCCTGCGGAGCCTCCGGACGCATGAGGTGATCCGGCTCTAGGCCACGGAGACCAAAGTCTGCATGGACGTGATGTAATATCCCTCATCTGGGATACATACAGTCGGTTTACTGGGAACAGTGGGGCAGGTTGGTGAAATGAACAACCATCATCCGGCCCGGAGGGCTGCAAATGTTGGCTCCATCCTTCTGACGCCTCAGGAGAACGAGTGTCTGGTCAGCTACCTGGGGAGGAAATGCATCGTAAGTAGTCCAGCAGGAGCTGCTACAGTCATCCGAGTTCACCTCTGATCTAGCTTCGCTGGGAATTGCGTTCCAACCGTTATTCCTATAGGAACCATGTGGCTCCTGCCCATCTTCCTCAGGAAAACGGCTGACTCCTCTGCAGGCTTCTCTGCAGGCTTCTCTGCACACTGATCTGGACTTGTCCCTGGCTAAGAAATGTTCTCACCATTTCGTCCCTGTCCAGAATAATTAGCTTAGCATGAAGATGCAATCATGGTGTATTTAAGTGGTAAAGATGATGTCTTTCCGCGTCCAGACGGTCCAGCTCAGCTGCTGACAGCACAGCTGGACTGGGACGTGTGGAACTGGGCAGCCTGCTTCTGTCTGTCGCACTGCAGACCCTTCACACTCAGTTTGACTCAGGCCTGCTGTGATTTAGGCGGACATGGAGCATCTTCATAGGAACAAATACTAGCAGGACCACTTGCAAAGCTCCCAGAACACACCCAGCTTTCATGTGCTGTGCCTGGTGGAGAACACCACACCTTTCAGGGCTTTCAGTACAGTACTGTGGACTGATGTCGTCACAGCATTTAGAAATAGCCATGTCAATACAAATAGCCATGTAAATAGTGCAGGGCGAAATGGAAAATGTCCCAATCACAGGCAGTTTTGCACATTGCGATATCTTCGGACTTATGTGGGAATACCATGTGTAAGCTTGCAGCTGAGGTTTATCACATTGATCTGTTTGGTAATGTAGTGTACTATCAAACTAAAAGTAGTTTTCAAATAATACACCCTAAAATATTCCACACCTCATTTTGTGAGGTATTATAGGCCATATATTTTTGTCATTAATTTCGACGATACAATTCATGGTAGTGTCATAGTTTGACGATATCTGAATTTCATCCCAGTATACTACCAATGAAAGATGATAAGATGGTATTGAATTATTGGCCAGACGTAATTCAGGTTTGGTTTATCACGTTTGTTCACATATCTTAAATTCCTCAGTGCAGTTGATTTCAACCCAGAAACCAGCAGTATAACATCCTTGGATCTAAAATCGATCGACCCCCCCAAAGTTAGTTGGATTCAAATGCAGCAGAAGTGAAGTATGATGCAGCTCCTCTCACCACTGAGTTCTCCTCCTCAGTCTGAAGGCATCAAGTGACCGTAACATGGCAGAAAATGCAGTGTGTGTAACGTTTGAATGTCTGTAGACTGTTGGTTCTTGCATCTTGCACTCAGTCAGAATTTACAGCTGACTGAGGCTTTTAAAGGCCTGAACTTTGACCTTTGCCGTGTTTTGATTGGAGGTAATCTCAGAGGGAAAAGTGTTCCCTGCTATTGTCTGACCGGTGGTAATAAATCACAGCACAGGAAGGAAGACACAAGTAATTTACTCTTCCTGCTGGTTCCGCACTGAAGAACATGCTAGTCTGACAGAAGCCATCACCATTCAGAGTCCTGTGCTCTATCACGGTCAGCTCCCAGTGACCAGCAGTAGAGGACTGTGGTCATACTGGTGAGTCCCAGTTGTGAACGTGTATAACTATGAATATAAAGCAGGGTAGGGCTGAAATGCAGTACACTGGCACGGTTAACTTTCTTGCTTCATTTAGCAAACATGAACCCTCAGTTATCATGTAAGTAGATGTTAAATGTACGACTATGTTATTGGTCTGTTTGTGGCATTCCTCAAGTTGATGATGCTAATAATATAAGCAGAATACTAGTTTTGAAATGTTCAAACCCATCTCATAAATATTTTATGGTTTTGTGGTTTTATGAATTAAGTCCATCAAGACCAGTACAGATGAATCTGCTTGTCTGGGTTGCAGGTTGTACAGCAGATGATCCTGAGAGACTTTTTCCTTCTTTATGCAGTGGTTCAGACCAAAACCTGCCTAGTCATGTTACCTGCTCCTTTCTGCCTGCAGCTGGAATCAGAAGCTCTTCTTTCAGTTCGGTATAAATCAGTGAAGTATAAGTCCTTAAGATGAAGGCAGTTTCTCCCCTGCTTGGTTCTCCCTCCTGGATGAGGTGATTTGTGGTATTTAATAAGGACGCTAAATAGAACCTGATAATGACCGAGCTGAACATTGACCTTCATAAAGTTAAACCTTTTAAGTGAAACTCATTAAACATGACAGAGATCAAGCTTCTCTGTGCTGTTGTACCATAGGGTTTGTGACTGCAAGGTCTCCAGTTAGAGTCCCAGGTGGTCTGAATATATTTGAATGGCTAATGTGAATTAATTACGTTCTCCCTTCCCTTTACATCTCATTTACCTTTCAGCAAGGCACCCAACAATCAATTTATCCCCTCCAGCAGCTCAGAGGCTACCAGTGTAAGACTGCGGTTGTACTGGCTGGTGTTTAGGAGTGAGTTTGTATAAATGTAGGGCGGGGTGCTGCAGGAAGTGGGACGTGACATTGGTTGCAACCCGGCAGGTGAAAGTTAACATGGTTTGAATGTCCTCCTCCAGACGCTGTGCTCTGCAGTGGTGCAGGTGTATGGGGCAGACAGGAGCTTCACATGGGTGAAGAGGTGCTGTGGAGTTGCCTGTCTGATCAAAGACAACCCCCAGAGGTCTTACTTCATCAGGGTGTTTGACATAAAGGTGAGTGGTTGACCGGGTGAGATGGACGCCGCAAGATCTGTTACATGTCCTGATGCATGCTCAATACTTTCTGGGAAGATCTGTTACAGTGTGCAGTATGATGCTTCCAGCCCCTATACTTGTACCGATCAGCCAAAGCATGAAAACCACCTGCCTAATATTGTAGGTCCCCCTCGTGCCACCAAAACAGCTATGACCCATCGAGGAATGGACTCCACAAGGCCCCTGAAGGTGTCATCTGGTATCTGGTACAGAGACGTCAGCAGATCCTTTAAGTCCTGTAAGGTGCGAGGTGGGACCTCCATGGATTGGAATTGTTTTTCCAGCACACCCCACAGATGCTCAATCGGATTGAGATCTGGGGAATTTGGAGGACAAAGCAATACCTTCAACTCTTTGTCATGTTCCTCAAACCATTCCTGAACAGTTTTTGCAGTGTGGCAGGGCACATTATCCTGTCGAAAGAGGCTGCTGCCATCAGGGAATATGCTTACCATGAGGTAGTTGGTCTGCAGTAATGTTTAGGTGGGTGATATGTGTCAAAATAACATCCACATGAATGCCAGGACCCAAGGTTTCCCAGCAGAACATTGCCCAGAGCATCACACTGCCTCCACCAGCTTGCCTTCTTCCCATAGTGCATCCTGGTGCCATCATTTCTTCAGGTAAATGATGCACACACACCCGGCCATCAAAGAAAATGTGATTCATCAGACTAGGCCACCTTCTTCCATTGCTCCATGGTCCAGTTCTGATGCTCACTTTAGGTGCTTTCGGCAGTAGACAGGGGTCATCATGGGCACTGTTACCGGTCTGCTGCTATGCAGCAAGTTGCAATGCATTGTGTTCTGACACCTGTCTGTCATAGCCAGCATTAACTTTTTCAGCAATTTGAGCTAAGGTAGCTCTTCTGTGGGACCGGACCAGATGGGCTAGCCTTCGCTCCCCACGCACATCAATGAGACTTGGGCAGCCATCATCCAGTTGCTGGTTCACCTGTTGTCCTTCATTGGACTACTTTTGGTAGCTACTGACAACTGCCCACAAAACCTGCCGTTTTGGAGAGTCTCTGACCCAGTCGTCTAGCCATCACAATTTGGCCCTTGTCAAAGTTGCTCAGATCCTTACGCTTACCCATTTTTCCTGCTTCCAACATATCAACTTCAAGAATTGTTCTCTTGCTGCATAATATATCCCACCCTTGACAGGTACTAATATAATAAGATATTCAATGTTATTCACTTTCCTGTCAGTCGTTTTAATGTTTTGGCTGACTGGTGTATATCACACCATATAGAAGCAATGGTGGAGACCTGTTAACCAGCAAAGCTAGCAGAGGCAAAGCTAGCATAAGAATATACAGTAAGTACAGTGTACTGTCGATATATAGTGATATGTATAGTGTACAGTGTACTCTGTAGTAATATGTATAGTGTACTGTGTATTAGGGCATTCACAACATTTTAGTAGTCATCAACTACTCCCAAAAAGTAGTGGAGTAGTCGATTAATAGTGGGAGATATATTTTTTTCACCCAATAACAATTACCAATTCTCATCAAAATTGTCTCAAATACAACCAGTAAAGGGTTCACTAATGTAGGCGAGACCCACCTGGGGGGGGGGGGGTGAAATAGAAGGGTCCTCGATTGGCTCTGAGAGACTATTTACAAATGAGCCACAATGTGATAGGACTACACCCCCAGCAAGCTTGTGTGAGCTGGAGACTGACTGCAGGAACAAGGCTTGTAGGGATTTTGATTTAACTAGTGACCGTGACTTTCAGCTGAGTGTGTCCGTTGTTAAATAAAGAGCCGCAGTAAAATTCTCTCTCTCTCTCTCTCTCTCTCTCTCTCTCTCTCTTTCTCTCTTTCTCTCTCTCTCTGTGTCAGGAAGGGAAGACCATGTTTGAGCAGGAATTGTACAATAACTTCTCCATCAACAGCTCCAGGTCTTATTTCATCTCATTTGCAGGAGATGTAAGTGTGAGAATATCTTCTTTCCTATGATAATGTGATGATGGGTACAAGGGTACAAGCATGGGCTGAAAGGTACACACAATGACTAAACATAATTGTACAACTTTTAATTGCACAAAGTAATTTCTGAGTGACGATCTCCATCATTCAGTAAATAACTTCACATCAAGCCTTTATGTCCAAGACAAATTCCCTGTGGACAAATAAAATAATGTTGCATCTTTAAAAACGACTGAAAAAATTAATTTAAAGGGCGTTCGAGTGGTGTGGTGGTCTATTCTGTTGCCCTACCAACACAGGGATCGGCGGTTCGAGTCCTCGTGTTACCGGTGACTCCACATGTATCGGAGGAGACATGTGGTAGTCTGCAGCCCTCCCCGGATCAGCAGAGGGGGTGGAGTAGAGACCGGGATGGCTCGGAAGACTGAGGTTATTGGCCGGATACAAATGGGGATAAAGGGGGGGGATCCATGGCCAGTTTACTAACATGTAATATCATCTCATCACACCTGCAACTGACGTCATTTTACTGTGGTGTCTGTAGTGTCTCTGCGAGCAGAGAAGTGTGTTGTTAAAAACAGAACCATAAAACAGACACCAGTGTACAAAAAGTTGTAGTTTTATTTTTATACTTGTATGTCATTATTTGCAAAAGTATAGAATTACAGTTGAAAAAATAAACCCAAATGGTATTTTTGTGTTAAAAAGATTTGTACTTGAACACACAACGCAATTCTACATGTAAACTGTTGCATACAGACATCTTTACATATCCCATTCTCCATGCTGTTCCATATTAAAGTCATAATATATAATATTTCTGCATTAAAATGTCTAAAATGACTATGTTCTATTTGTTGTTGAGTTGTGTACTTGCATTATCCCAAATGTTCCAACAATGTTCAAAACCAGAGAAATCCGTCATGTTGTTCAAGTTAACGGTGCGTTTCATTTGGTCGCCTGCCAGTGGTGTCATATCTCCTTTACCGCCAGTAGTTTCTCTAACGTCCGGGGAAACACCAGATGACCAAGCTAGCCAGCCTCTGTTGTTTACTGTTGTTTGTATTACTCACTCGTGATGGAGCACAATTATTCATTTCTCTAACGGCTGGGGAAACCCCAGATGACCAAGCTAGCCAGCCTCTGTTGTTTACTGGTGTTTGTATTACTCACTCGTGATGGAGCACAATTATTCATTTCTCTAACGGCTGGGGAAACCCCAGATGACCTAGCTAGCCAGCCTCTGTTGTTTACTGTTGTTTGTATTGCTCACTCGTGATGGAGCACCATTATTCATTTCTCTAACATCCAAGGAAACACCAGATGACCAAGCTAGCCAGCCTATGTTGTTTACTGTTGTTTGTATTACTCACTCATGATGAGGCACCATTATTCATTTCTCTAACGGCTGGGGAAACACCAGATGACCTAGCTAGCCAGCCTCTGTTGTTTACTGTTGTTTGTATTGCTCACTCGTGATGGAGCACCATTATTCATTTCTCTAACATCCAAGGAAACACCAGATGACCTAGCTAGCCAGCCTCTATTGTTTACTGTTGTTTGTATTGCTCACTCGTGATGAGGCACCATTATTCATTTCTATAACGTCTGGGGAAACACCAGATGACCTAGCTAGCCAGACTCTGTTATTTACTGTTGTCTGTATTGCTCACTCGTGATGGAGCACCATTATTCATTTCTGTAACGGCTGGGGAAACACCAGATGACCAAGCTAGCCAGCCTCTGTTGTTTACTGTTGTTTGTATTACTCACTCGTGATGGAGCACCATTATTCATTTCTGTAACGGCTGGGGAAACACCAGATGACCTAGCTAGCCGGCCTCCGTTGTTTACTGTTGTTTGTATTGCTCACTCTTGACGAAGCACCATTATTCATTTCTATAACGTCTGGGGAAACACCAGATGACCTCGCTAGCCAGCCTCTGTTGTTTACTGTTGTTTGTATTGCTCACTCGTGATGGAGCACCATTATTCATTTCTCTAACGTCTGGGGAAACACCAGATGACCTAGCTAGCCAGCCTCTGTTGTTTACTGTTGTCAGTATTGCTCACCCATGATGAAGCACCATTATTCATTTCTCTAACATCCAGGGAAACACCAGATGACTTAACTAACCAGCCTCTGTTGTTTACTGTTGTTTCTATGATTTAACATTTCTCTAATTCTATTCTTCAAACACCAGTTGCTAAAATGTGCACTGAGTCAAAACCTTTCCCACATGTAGTGGACAGGCATGAAAAGCCACTGGAGGGAAGAAGAAGCAATGCTAGCCAGCTCCTTCGTTATCACTAGTTAGCACAGCAGCAATTAAAATACAGCTAGCCAGCTCCTTCGTTAGTGCTAGCTAGTGTAGCAGCAGTTAAAATACAACTAGCCAGCTGTGATGGGAGTTGTCAAGTTGTGTTTGACCTGTCAGGGTGCCTGTCTGTGGTCTGTATCAACCTCATCTTTAGTGGGTAGAAATATGTTAATTTGTCCAGAATTTGGCCTTACAAACTAGATATGTCAATGCTGTGTTGATCTATGAGAACATCTAACTTAGTGTCATAAATACATTCAAACACAAGAGACATTCCGACTATGGCCGGACTCGATGAAGCAGCAATCATTGGCAACGCTGTCTTCGGGAGGGGGGCGGAGTCGGCTTGTGTTCGTCATGTGAATGCGTCTCTGTGTGTGTCGGAAAAACAGTGGTTCGGCTTTGATTCGCCTTGTCACGAAAGTGGGGAGGCGTCTCCTTCGAGACTGCCGGCCGGAGAGATGCAGTTGGCGAACGCATGCAATACGAGGGTGGGTGTTTGAATTAAAATAGGGATCAATTGGCCACTAAATTGGGAGAAAAAAAGGGAAAAAAATCAGAAATACATTTAAAAAAAAAACAAAAAACACAAGAGACATAAGGCAGCATTATGAAACACGCAACACAAACGTGAGACTACTTATAAAAGAGAAGAAGTAAAGCGTATCTGTGTATGAGGAAGGTAAGGAAGCCAATGTGATGGTTCCTAGAGTTAAATGCTTTCTGCTCAGCAAGTGTCTGGTTTTAAAATGACTAATCCATCATCCTCCCTCCACCCACAGACCTGTCAGATTGGCCTGAACTTTGCCAGTGAAGAGGAGGCCAAAAGGTTCAGGGTCGCTGTCAATGACCTGCTTGGCCGACGGCAACGCAAAACTGGTAAATCCCTATGACAACATTCTGTCTGCTGTACCTGCTATGCTTCAACTTAACCTTTGACCTATCAGCTTTTACACCTGGGCAGAAGATCTTGTTACTAACCAGTACAAACCTGCACCTCACTTTATTTCCTGTGTCCTTTGAGTCAGCCCACAGTTTGATCGGGCCTTGTTCCTCTGTAAGCTGTTCTACAAACGTATTGCTAAGCAGGAGACCCAAATGTGACATTTTCAGTCAAATATGAAGTATTTGGTCATAGGTGGCTCTGAGAAGAGTATCAACGTTGTACTTAAAATCTACTGAAGTGACTCATCAACAAAAGGTTAAAGTGTGCTTTATTTTGTCAGTTTTATTAATTCATATAAGACATTAACTCGGTGTTGTGGTTCTCTGGTTGTAGTATTATCAGTGTTGTGATTGTAGTACAGTGTTACAAAGGAAAGCCCTAGCTAGAGCCCTCTTGCTAGTTCTGTCAAAAATAGGCTGCCCTGACAAATATATCAGAGTACTACGACTACTACATGACATTATGTCAGCTAGAGTACTCAGCAGTTATGGAGACAAGACAGAGTCCTTCAAGGTCCACACAGGAGTTAAACAAGGCTATGTCATTGGCCCAAACCTGTTCTCTGTCATCATTGCCACCATCCTCCACCTCACAGGTCCCAATCTGCCTCAGGGAGTCAAAATCATGTACAGGACTGATGGGAATCTTCTGAACATTAACAGATTCAGGGCTAAAGGTAAAACCACCACCACATCCATCATAGAGCTGCAGTACACTGATGACAACGCTTGAGTTTCCATCGTAGAAGAGGAACTACAGAGCATACTGGATGCCTTTGCAAAGGCATGCAATCAGCTTGGCCTGGCCGTTAACATAAAAATATCCATATCCTCTACCAACCCCCACCCAACAGAAATATGCCTGCTCTGCCCCCATCCATCTCTGTAGACAACACCAGATTTGAAAACGTGGAACAGTTCCCATATTTTGGCAGCCTTCTCTCCTCCAAAGCCAACATTGACATTGAAATACACCATCATCTCAGTTGTGCCAGCCCGGCCTTCTCAAGATTGAGTAAAAGGGTTTTTGAAAACCATGACCTTCAGGCCAGAACAAAAATTCTGGTGTACAAAGAGGTAGGGCTGCGCACCCTACTGTATGGGTCAGAAACCTGGACCACATATACATATACCAGGCACCTGAAGGCACTCGAGGCATACCAACAGCGATGCCTCAGGAAGATCCTTAAGATCAGCTGAGGGGATAAGCACACTAACTTCAGCATCCTTGAGGAGGCCAACATGCCGACTATAACTGCCACCATCGCACAACAACAGCTGAGATGGACTGGTCATGTCCTCCACATGTCTGACTCTCGCCCCCCAAAACAAGTCCTTTATTGTCAGCTTGTGACAGGATGCAGTGCCCCAGGAGGACAAAAGAAGTGATCTAAAGATAACATCAAGGCCCACATCAGAAGGTTTGGCATCGACCGCAGCACTTCAAAACTTTATATTCTACGAAGTAGTCTGCGAATAAGCATGGTTCAGCAGCCATGGCAGGAATGCATTTCTCTTTTCGCAGATGTTGGGACCCAAGCGTTGTGTCAAGCTGCCCTTTATATGCCTGAGCGTGTGCCTTACTGTATTATTAACTGTAATAAATGAATTTACCATCCATCAAATCACATCAGATTTAAGTTTTAACCTTAGGTCAAATTATTTCTTTATTGTATGGAATCAGTTATGAATCATGAACATAGAGCATTTATGCAGCAGTACTTACACTCCCACCAACATCCCTCATTAACTTGCAATATGGGCGTTTCTTTTAAACAAATATTATGAAAGAAATTGATAAAATGGTTTAAGTCTGAATGAATGTGATCCTAGTTGGCCTCAAGTAAGGTAACTGCCTTGTGACTGGGCCTTTCACTGTGAACTGATCTACTAGTGAGTGGGTTTCCCTTATTGAGTTTAGTGTCACTGACTAGTAGCTGGGAACAAGCAACAAAAAACAGGAGGGCCTGGAGACTGGCTGTCCGTGAGGGTGCTGGGCGCTACAACCATGACCTCCACCATGCTTCTGAAAACAAGCACAGACTCAGAAAGGAGTGAGTTACCAGAAAGGCCCAAACCACATCCTCAACCACTTCTTCACACCCTTGCCCATATTACCCAAAAACATGTGGCTCCAGATCAGCCATTACGCCCACCTGAAAACCCACATGGACCTAGCAGGAGAACAGTCATACTCGACCCCGAGTGACCGCTGATGATCAGTGTTGTGGTTGTAGTAGTATCACTTTTGAGGTTGTAGTAGTATCAGTCATGTGGTTGTAGTGGTATCAGTGTTGCAATGTAGTAGTATCAGTATTGAGGTTGTAGTAGTATCAGTGTGTTGGGTCTGGCTGTAGTAGTATCAGTGTTGTAGTGGTATCGATGTTGTTTGTGGGTCTCTGGGTGTAGTAGCATCAGTCATGTGGTTGTAGTGTTGTGGTTATAGTAGTAGTATCAGTGTTGTGTTTGTAGTAGTATCAGTATTGAGGTTGTAGTAGTATCCGTCATGTGGTTGTAGTAGCATTAGTCATGTGGTTGTAGTTGTATCAGTGTTGTGGTTGTAGTAGTATCCGTCATGTGGTTGTAGTAGTATCCGTCATGTGGTTGTAGTAGCATCTGTCATGTGGTTATAGTAGTATCAGTCATGTGGTTGTAGTAGTATCAGTCATGTAGTTGTAGTAGCATCGGTGTTGAGGTTGTAGTAGTATCAGTGTTGTGGGTCTCTGGTTGCAGTAGTACCAGTGATAAGGTTGTAGTAGTATCAGTGTTGCGGGTCTCTGGAAGTAGTAGTATCAGTGTTGTGGTTGTAGTACTACCAGTGTTGTAGTTCCATGGCTGTATAATAGTATCAGTCTTGTGTATTGTGCTGTATTTGTGCTGTAGTGTGAGGTTTGTGTGGTTCTGGTGTACTTCAGTGGTTTATGGAGGTGTAACGCTCTGCTGGAAAGTGTGGTGCAGTGGGAAGGAGCATCTCTCCTCCTGTCTTCATCTGTCCTCCTGTCTTCTTCATCTGGCCTCCTGTCTTCATCTCTCCTCCTGTCTTCTTCATCTCTCCCCCTGTCTTCATCTGTCCTCCTGTCTTCTTCATCTGTCCTCCTGTCTTCTTCATCTCTCCCCGTCTTCATCTCTCCTCCTGTCTTCTTCATCTCTCCCCCTGTCTTCATCTGTCCTCCTGTCTTCTTCATCTGTCCTCCTGTCTTCTTCATCTCTCGCCCTGTCTTCATCTGTCCTTCTGTCTTCTTCATCTGTCCTCCTGTCTTCTTCATCTCTCCCCGTCTTCATCTGTCCTCCTGTCTTCTTCATCTGTCCTCCTGTCTTCTTCATCTGTCCTCCTGTCTTCATCTGTCCTCCTGTCTTCTTCATCTCTCCCCCTGTCTTCATCTGTCCTCCTGTCTTCTTCATCTGTCCTCCTGTCTTCTTCATCTCCCGTCCTGTCTTCATCTCTCCTCCTGTCTTCTTCATCTCTCCCCCTGTCTTCATCTGTCCTCCTGTCTTCTTCATCTGTCCTCCTGTCTTCTTCATCTCCCCTCCTGTCGTCATCTCTCATCCTGTCTTCATCTCTCCTCCTGTCTTCTTCATCTCTCCCCCTGTCTTCATCTGTCCTCCTGTCTTCTTCATCTGTCCTCCTGTCTTCTTCATCTCCCCTCCTGTCGTCATCTCTCGTCCTGTCTTCATCTCTCCTCCTGTCTTCTTCATATGTCCTCCTGTCTTCTTCATCTCTCGTCCTGTCTTCATCTGTCCTCCTGTCTTCTTCATATGTCCTCCTGTCTTCTTCATCTCCCCTCCTGTCGTCATCGCTCCTCCTGTCTTCATATGTCCTCCTGTCTTCATTTGTCCCCCTGTCTTCATCTGTCCTCCTGTCTTCTTCATCTCTCCTCCTGTCTTCTTCATCTCCCCTCCTGTTGTCATCTCTCCCCCTGTCTTCATCTCTTCTCTTGTCTTCATCTGTCCCCCTGTCTTCATCTCTCCTCCTGTCTTCTTCATCTCTGACTGCTGCTGGATGCTCTAAAACTCTGCGTCTCTCCAGAATAACTCGTCTCACTGTCTCTGAACATCACTCTCTTTTTACTACACATGTATTTTGGTTACAAACCTGGAATGTTGTCAACTTTTTGTTTTTGCAGAGAAAAGATGTGAAGCCCCACATGGTACGTTAATCTCTAATAGCGGCGTTCATATACGTATGAATCTCATATAAATACATCACACATGAATCTAAAGTAGATAAATCACTTATTCATTCAATATTGATAAGTCAATACACAAATCCAATTCTGATTGATCATATGTGAAACTAATTTTGATAAATCACACACTAATATTGATGAGTCACATATGAATGTAATATTGATAAATCACATAGGAGTCTTAGCTGTGAGGAGAAGTTGTGTTAGTCAAGTCAGTTTTAGTTGTGTAGCCCAATATCGTAAATTACACATGTGCCTTAGGGGGCTTTACAGCAACACAACATCCTGTCCTTAGACCCTCACATCAGATAAGGAGCAACTCCCTAAAAACCTTTAACAGGGAGGAAAAGAAGGAAGAAACCTCAGGGAGAGCAACAGAGGAGGATCTCTCTCCCAAGACGCACAATGTGCAATGATGTTGTGTTTACACAATTTACACAATACAGCATTGAAAGAGGATAACACAGTTATAATGGAATTATAACATACTATATGAAGAATATGGGTGGCACGGTGATGGAGGGGTTAGCGCGGTCGCCTCAAAGCAAGAAGGTCCTGAGTTTGAGCCCCAGGGTAGTCCAACTTGGAGGGGTCGTCCCGGGTCGTCCTCTGTGTGGAGTTTGCATGTTCTCCCCGTGTCTGTGTGGGTTTCCTCCGGGGGCTCCGGTTTCCTCCCATAGTCCAAAGACATGTAGGTCAGGTGGATCGGCCGTACTAAATTGTCCCTAGGTATGAATGTGTGTGTGTGTGTGTGTGTATGTGTATGTCGGCCCTGTGTGGTAGACTGGTGGCCTATCCAGGGTGTCTCCCCTCCTGCCGCCCAATGACTGCTGGGATAGGCTCCAGCATCCCCACGACCCTGAGAGCAGGATAAGGGGTTTGGATAATGGATGGATGGATGGATGAAGAATATGATGGGGAGGATGCCAAGCAGTGTCCAGACGCCACTGGAACAGCCCAGGACCTGAGCCATGTGACAAGCATCACCATGTAGACCTGACAGGAGGACAGGCTACAAATGCACACAGGGAGACTCACATCACACCATTCACATACACAGGAGAAGAGAAAGCAGAAGACATCATTGAGAGAGACAGAAAAGACATGTGAGAGAAGAAAACAGTTTGCAATAGTTAATAATCTATACTCTATAATCTGTACTCTATAATCTATAATCTGTACTCTATAATCTCTATAATCTATACTCTAATCTGTACTCTATAATCTGTATGCTATAATCTGTACTCTATAATCTATATGCTATAATCTGTACTCTATAATCTATATGCTATAATGTACTCTATAATCTGTACGCTATAATCTGTACTCTATAATCTATATAATCTCGTGGGCAGAACAGTGGTTGATAAATTCATTGAGACAGAAACTGACCCACTATGCAGTACAGGTTGTGAAGCACTCAATTTAAAGACAACTAATTGTAGGTTAAGGTAAAAAGATGAGTTTTAAGTTTGGATTTAAAGGACTCAACACACTCTGATTGTCTGATGGCAGCAGGCAGGTTATTCCACAAGAATGGGGCCCGATAGGAAAAGGCCCAATGCAATATAATACAATACAAACAACTTTATTAATCCCACTAGGGGCAGTTTTTTTGGAGAAGCTTGTGAACAGAAAACACAGTAACATGCAAACAAACAAATAACACAAATGATAAATAATAACACCCCAGGTAGCTAAATGTGGAATAAAATCTATAAAATCTATAAAAGTACACAATAAGAAAAACAATAAGATAAACTTGATAAAGACAATAAAAAAATCGGATAAAAAACACTATGGAGCATTTGTTAATCGAGTTGCAACAGGTATGAGTGATGTAGAATAACAGTTTGTTTTACCAGCAGGTAAAACATAATGGCGCCCTGATGGCACCAGAGAACATTCACTTTCTAGAACATGTCCAGAAGAAGCCAAAATACCTGCTGCCTTCTGGAGGATTTGTTGGTTGCAAAAAGAATTCAGATCTCTTTGTTCCACTCCAGTGATCTTAGAACAGATTTTAACAATGCTGTTCAGGCTGTTTCTGTCTTTAACCATGAGGCTGTGAAACTAGCAGGTTAAAGAAACACTCAGGAGACTCTCAGTAAAAGACTGATGAAAGTGACAGAGGATGACAGGACTGACAGAAAAGAAATTTAGTTTACGGAGAAGGTGAATTCTCCGTTGCCCCTGTTTCACAATAGCCTCAGTGTTCACATCAAACATTAATGATAGGGCCCAAATATTTGTAGGATGGAACCATTTCCACACCTTCATTATGTATGACACAATCTTTGGCTGCATCTCTGTTATGTCTACAATCAATAATCAGTTCCTTGGATTTAGAAACATTCAAGTCCAAGAAGTTGTTATCACACCAATTAAATAAAATCAGTGAGAGCATTCCCATGGACTGATTCTGAACCTTGGAGGAGGGTCAGCAATGCAGTGTCATCAGAAAATTTGACCAAATAGCTGCCCTCCTGAGTGCTCCTGCATCCATCAGTGCACCTAATAAAAAGTAAGGGTGAAAGGAGGCATCCTTGTGATGAGCCTGTGGATAAATCTACAGAGTCTGAGAGACAGCCATTTACAGACACCTTCTGCTCTCTGTCAGTAAAGAAGTCCAAGATCCAGAACACAAGTTGATGAGGCAAATTAAAGTCACATAGCAACCTATCTATTAAAATATGCGGCTGCATCGTACTGAATGCTGATGAAAACTCAGCAAATAAAAGCCTGGCATGGGCTTGCAGCTTTTCCAAGTGCTTATACAGGTTATTAAGTTTAAAAAGCTTTGCATCCTCCACACCTCTCCCTGCCTGGTAAGCAAATTACAGTGGATCAAGTTTTCCATCTACAGTTAACAAAACAACAATTTTCTCAAGGATTTTCATTATTAATGATGTTAGTATAACTGGTTTAAAATCATTAAGTTGCCTAGGATTGGTGTTCTTTGGAGCAGGTATCACAGTCGAGGATTTCCAGATAGCAGGGATTTGGTTACAGTCAAGTGACATCTGGAAGATATGGTGGAGGATACCGCTAAGCTGGTCAGCACAGTATTGCAGTGTGCACCCACAAATGTGATCTGGACCAGGGGCCTTCCTGAAGTTTACCCGTTTTAAAAGATCTCTAACACATTCCTGACTCATGACAATATCTCAGTCAGAAGAGAGAGACTCTCTAAGACCAGAGATGTTTTTAGAAAAAAAAAAAATTTTCAAAGCGGGTATAAAAATCATTAAAAATATCTGGGAGTTCAGTATCGTTTACTCCCCCAATTTTAAGAGGTCTCCTGTCACTGTTTCTCTGAGTGATTGAATACATAGATTTGATTCCCCTCCATGCTGCCCAAATATTACTATGTGGAGGCTCCTGTCTTCCCCAATGTGGACGTCACAGTCCAAGAAGGGCAAACTGTTGTTCTTTAAGTCTTCCCTTGTGAACTTAATGTTCTTGTCCACTGAGTTGATGTGTTTGGTAAACGCTTGCACCTCTTGTGTTTGGATTTTGACCCATGTGTCGTCCACATATCTGAACCAGTGGCTCGGAGGTGTTCCTCTGAAGGAGTTCAGGGCCCTGTGTCCTACCTTTTCCATATATAAGTTGGCCACAATGGGCGATACTGGTGAGCCCATTGCACAGCCGTGTTCCTGTCTGTAAAACTGGCCCCTGAATTGGAAATATGTAGTGTTCAGGCAAAGGTCCAGTAGTTGACAAATTTGGTCTGGGCTGAGGTTGGTCCTATTGTGGAGGGTGTCATCCCGTAGCAAACGTTGCCTCACAGTTTCCAAAGCCTCCATGGTTGGGATGCAGGTGAATACCTTGTTATTCACCTTGTTATTTACCTGCCAGTTTTACAGACAGAAACACGGCGGTGCAATGGGCTCACCAGTATCTCCAATTGTGGCCAACTTATATATGGAAGAGGTAGAACACAGGGCCCTGAACTCCTTCAGAGGAACACCTCCGAGCCACTGGTTCAGATATGTGGACAACACATGGGTCAAAATCCAAACACAAGAGGTGCAAGCGTTTACCAAACACATCAACTCAGTGGACAAGAACATTTAAGTTCACAAGGGAAGATGTAAAGAAGAACAGTTTGCCCTTCTTGGACTGTGACATCCACATTGGGGAAGACAGGAGCCTCCACATTGGGGTTTACAGGAAACCTACACACACAGACCAATATCTACTTTTCGACTCACACCACCCTCTGGAACACAAACTGAGCATCATCAGAACTCTGCAACACAGAGCTGACAATGTGCCCAGTAACACTCAGGCCCAACGAGAAGAACACAAAACCTGAGGGGAGCTTTAAAAACCTGCGGCTACCCCAGTTGGACCTTTGTGAAAACTGCAACACGTTCCAGAAAGACCAACCAGGTGAGCGACGAGGAGAAAAGGAACAGAAGGAATACCACAGTCATCCCGTATGTTTCTGGGGTCTCAGAGAAACTCGGGAGAATTTTTAACAAACACCGCATCCTGGTATACTTCAAACCCAGCAACACACTCCGACAAAGACTGGTTCATCCCAAAGACCGTGTACCACACACCCGGAAAAGCAATCTGGTGTATGCTGTACAATGCAACGAGGATTGCACTGACCTATACATAGGAGAAACCAAACAATCACTACACAAACGGATGGCCCAACACAGAAGGCCAAACTCCTCAGGACAAGACTCAGCAGTCTATCTAAACCTAAAGGAGAAGACACACTCCTTCCAGGACAGCAATGTACACATTTTGGACAGAGAAGATGGATAGTTTGAAAGAGGGGTGAAGGAAGCCGTCTATGTGAAACTGGAAAAACCATCCCTCAACAGAGGAGGAGGTCTGCGACACCACCTATCTCCCACTTACAATGCCATCCTTTCATCTCTACCCAGGAGACTCAAGAAGCCTAGCCTCCAAGAACAACAGTCGGTCACTAACGGCTCCAACCACTCTCATGACCACTGAACAATGACGTCGAAACTAACACCCCCAACCACCGTCGCTGCTAAACAAATGCAAATCAATAGCTCCGATGGCGACGGGCGCGGCCAAACATCGATACACAAAAGAGCCACGCATATCTATGGCTCTGTTAGAGACGGGCGTTGGTAAACATCGGGACACAAAGAGCCACGCATATCAATAGCTCTGACAACGACTCCTAGAGGATAAGTTCTGAGTGTCATCACCAGCCAGTCAGACTAGCTTGGTCTAGTCAGAAAGGCACGAACTGAGGAAGCCTCTTGGATGAGAGGTGAAATGTCTTCACAGATATATACCAAGTCCAGTTGCACTTGATTCAACTCCTTTGGATTTCCCACTTATTCCGTTTCCTGACCATCCATTTACCATCAGTTTACCCAGCATGTACCCGTTAGTCTGCTTGAGATAATATTCCGAGTCAGACATGCCCATGGCAGGTCTGTTTGATACCATTGTCCAAATAATGGACAGAAGCTGTTTAAAAACAGGGTTTTTTTCTTTAATTTTTTGCAGCGTAGGCCAAATGTGTCAGGAATGTCACTGTCTCTGTGAAGGGTCATGGAGAAGAGCAGTCTTGGTGACCTTGACTGAGACCGTGTTTCCCATCAGAATGTCAGCAGTGCCTCCATGTGTGCAGGGCGCCAGTCAAACCACTGCTGACTGGTCGGACAGACATGTGGTCATGGGACACGGACATGAACCAAATTGTACTGGGGATGAGACAGATGACGTGCAAGCCCAGACTAGAGGAGACACATGAGTCCACTTGTCTCAGGACATAGGAGGTCTTGGTCCCGCTTGGGCCTCATGTTAAAAACAGGGTGGTGTTGATGGAGAATCCGGGATTTGAGGGTGGATTAGTGGAGGATTAGTGGTCCTGTCAGATGCTGTGGCGACTGGCACAGATTATGAGGAAGTGGAGGACGAGCTGAGACCGTCCTGGAAGGAGAGAAGGTTTAAGGATGTGTGTGTTAGAAGAGCTGGACTGCTGGCTCAGTGGAAAACAGATTACGTCACATTATTAGCCACCATGAAACCCGGTTCTCCTTCACAGCAAAGAGTTTTTCTGCAGTTTGTGTGAAAAGTAAAGTGTCAGAAGGATTCGGCCATGCTTGAGCGTCAGGTGTGTGAATCAGAATCAGAATCAGAATACGAAATGTGTTCATGATGACATATAAGGTCATTTACACCAGAGACTTGAGCATGGAGACATCTGGCTGCACACATCAGGTTGCAGGATTGGTTGTGTGTAATTGTGTGTTACAGGTCTAGTTTCTGTGATTGTTAGGATATAACTTGACTTGTATGTAATATTCATAGATAGCAGAGAAACCCGGTGTTTCCCCCCGGTGGTACACGCAGCATCATCACTGTGCTTCTTCCTCATCGGTCCAACGTGCTGACCTTCAGTTCAGTCAGGAGGATGCTCATGTGGATGTGAGACAGCTCTGGTGTCCAGAGGGACCTCAGTCACACAAACGCTTCCTGGTTCTTTCATCACTGACATGACAAGTGACCAATAAGATGAGAGTTCAAAGGTCATGGTCACACTGACGTCATATATGAAATGTAAAATAAGAAACAGGAATTTTTTTTAAAAGGCTGATTCAGTTGGTTTATACCAAGTCCAGTTTATCTTTTGGAAAATGTTGCATGTTAGAAAGTAAATGTGACCTCATTTTGTTCATTAAGTTAACATGCCAAGCTTGAAAATGTGGCATGTTATAAATGTTGTCAGAAGTTTTGATTTTCTGTGTTTTTGAACATTCATCAGTAAGCTGTGTGTGATGTTTGAGAGGTGTTGAAGCTCGATG
Source organism: Lampris incognitus (assembly GCF_029633865.1). NCBI lineage: Eukaryota > Metazoa > Chordata > Actinopteri > Lampriformes > Lampridae > Lampris > Lampris incognitus. The sequence goes on along the minus strand of NC_079216.1, from coordinate 779,246 downwards.
ATGGATCTAGAAAAACCAGCGAAACATTCAGACTTGGTGTATGAAACCCTTCATGGTGATTTGAACGTTGGTGAAGTTCAGAGAAGTCTGAGGATGACAATCTGGTTTCTGTTGGAACAAGTCCGACGGCCCACTGCTGAATTTAAGGAGGGTCATGACCCTGGTAACCCGCCGGTGTTGGTCCACAGTAACACCTGGTCCTGAGCGAGGACAGGTTTAGTCATGGTTCCAAACCAGCTGGTTCATTCCAGCCCTCAAGTGTAAATGTGGTCATGAAGGGGGACAAACCAGAGTGGGTTTTTTCTGTGGAGGAGAACCTGATGATGATGGTTTGTTGTCTGACTTGCTAGAGTCAAATAAACTACAAGACACGACCAGAAATTCAACCACTCAGTCTTTATTTATTTAGCACATTTTGTACAATTCCATGCAATACAGTGTGCTTCTCTGAAAAAAGAAATAAATCCAAGAACAACACTGAAGAATAAAGTGGACAGTCTCTAATGGTCTCAGGTCCTTTGGCTGGTTCATAGGAACTGACAGCAGTCTCCCCACAGTCTGTTCTTCTTGTCTTTTGGACAGAGAAGCAAGGCTGAAGAGAAGTTACCACCTCTCTGCAAGTTCATGGTGACTATTTCAAGTGAACTGTTGAACAGCCTATGTACTCTCTGCTGACCCCTACAGGACCAGCTCTGCCTGTGGCCACCGTGGACATCAAGAACCCAGAGATCAACAATGTACGTTTCAACAACTCTCACCAACACCACCAGCAGCACCTACAGCACCAGCAGCAGCCGTACCACCTGAACAACATGCTGAGCCACAGCGGCCTCACCAGGAAGGCCAAGAAGACCAAGGGCAGGAAGAAAAAACTGACCAAGGCCGATATCGGCACACCCAGCAACTTCCAGTGAGTGGTGGTCTATGAGTGATGGTGATGATGATGTTGCTGGTCGTCTGTGAATCAGTGTGTGAGACACTAATGGTTTGATGACATGGTTTTATAAGGAGTCACATGTTCTCTGTCCATGTTGGTGGCATTTAGCCCACATCCATTATTCAAAATGGCAGCAAGAGAATGAAATATATTCAGTCACCAGAATTCCTTCATCACTAGCCGGTTGTTCACCAGCATGCACACGGAAGGTGGAACAAATGTTCTTTGAGAAGAGGATCAGAACAATCAGAACCGAGGAAAGACAGAAATGTTTAATCTGTTGTCAGGTTGGGTTGGTTGTGTTGGTGTGTGTCAGTGTGTGGTTTGTGTTGATGATCCCCGACAGGATATGGAGACAGGCTGTCCGCCATATTGACTTGGTCTCTCATTATTTCCCTCTCAGTGAATGGATTGTTTGGCTGCTTGACTGTTTGTGTCTGTTGCATGTTTGATTGTGCACATGCATACTCAAATGAGTGAGTGGGCACACATGCATGCCTGTGCACGGGGTCTCCCACATGTGCATGCACAACATTGTATTTGTGCAAATGTGTCTAGAAGTATGTGTGTTCATACCCCCTATCTGTGTGTTTTCAGGCATATCGGCCATGTGGGCTGGGATCCTAACACAGGCTTTGATGTGAGTACCTTACACACACACACACACACACACACGCACACACACTCAGGGTTGGTAGCAAACCAGGCTCTTCATTTCAGTACAATGGTGACCTCTTGGTTTATGCATGATGGAGCCGCACAATAGGCTCTTGTTATGTCTTGCTAATGACACACATGCACATGCACACACACACACACACACACACACACACACACAAAAGCACACTATAGGGCGATCAAATGGAAATGCCCACTCAGCCGTTATCAAAAAGGAGTGACGCGGGTTAGCGTTGATGGGGGGGTGACTCGGGAAGGAGTCAGCCAGGCATTTCTCATTTCTCCGTTGTTGGCTGAGATGGACGACATAGCGGTGCATGGCGTGTCCTTCAGTTTAATTAAAGATATGAATTTTGAAGGATTGTGTTATTCTACAGTATTGTTGTTTGTTGAGAAAAACATTTCCAGAAGGTTAGGTGTATTTTATGTTTGTAATCCCGAGGGATTTGGTTGAATGAGGTCCTATCTATGCAATTTTTGTGACATAACAGCTTGTGACAATTTTTTCTTATCATGGATAAATTATAGATCTACATAAATGCTCATTATATTGGGCTCTGAATCCGACACAACACCTGACAAAGCACTGTGAAACAGAAGCACAGGAACAGCATACTAGCTCCGACATACTAGCTCCAGCGTCCTAGCTCCGACATACTAACTCCACATACTAGCTCCAGCATCCTAGCTCCGACATACTAGCTGCAGCATCCTAGCTCCGACATACTAACTCCACATACTAGCTCCGACATACTAGCTCCAGCATCCTAGCTCCGACATACTAACTCCGACATACTAGCTCCAGCATCCTAGCTCCGACATACTAACTCCACATACTAGCTCCGACATACTAGCTCCAGCATCCTATCTCCGACATACTAACTCCACATACTAGCTCTGACATACTAGCTCCACATACTAGCTCCAGCATACTAGCTCCGACATACTAGCTCCGACATACTAGCTCCAGCATACTAGCTCCGACATACTAACTCCACATACTAGCTCCGACATACTAGCTCCACATACTAGCTCCACATACTAGCTCCGACATACTAGCTCCACATACTAGCTCAAGCATACAAGCTCCCCATACTAGCTCCACATCCTAGCTAGCTCTGGCATACTAGTTCCACATACTAGCTCCGACATACTAGCTCCGACATACTAGCTCCACATACTAGCTCCAACATACTAGCTCCACATACTAGCTCCAGCATACTAGCTCCCCATACTAGCTCCACATACTAGCTCCAGCATACTAGCTCCACATACTAGCTCCGACATTCTAGCTCCACATACTAGCTCAAGCATACAAGCTCCCCATACTAGCTCCACATCCTAGCTAGCTCTGGCATACTAGTTCCACATACTAGCTCCACATACTAGCTCCGACATGCTATCTCCAGCATACTAGCTCCAGCATACTAGCTCCACATACTAGCTCCATTATACTAGCTCCGACATACTAGCTCCACATACTAGCTCCACGTACTAGCTCCACATACTAGCTCCGACATAGTAGCTCCACATACTAGCTCCAGCATACTAGCTCCGACATACTAGCTCCGACATACTAGCTGAACATACTAGCCCCAGCATACTAGCTCCCCATACTAGCTCCGACATACTAGCGCCACATACCAGCTCCAGCATACTAGCTCCAACATACTAGCTCCACATACTAGCTCCAGCATACTAGCTCCACATACTAGCTCCGACATACTAACTCTACATACTATCTCCAGCATACTAGCTCCAGCATACTAGCTCCACATACTAGCTCCAGCATACTACCTCCGACATACTAGCTCCACATGCTAGCGCCACATACTAGCTCCAGCATAGTAGCTCCGACATACTAGCTCCACATACTAGCTCTACATACTAGCTCCAGCATAGTAGCTCCGACATACTAGCTCCACATACTAGCTCCGACATACTAGCTCCACATACTGGCTCTGATATACTAGCGCCACATACTAGCTCCAGCATACTAGCTCCATATACTAGCTCCGACATACTAGCTCCTCATACTAGCTCTGATATACTAGCGCCGACACACTAGCTCCGACATACTAGCTCCTACATACAAACCCCAATTCCAATGAAGTTTGGACATTGTGTAAAACGTAAATAAAAACAGAATACAATGATTTGCAAATCGTTTTCGACCAATATTCTATTGAATACACTACAAAGACAAGATATTTAATGTTCAAACTGATAAACCTTATTGTCTCTTTGCAAATATTCACTCATTTTGATTTTGAACACGTTCTGTTTTTATTTACGCTTTACACAACGTCCCAACTTCATTGGAATTGGGGTTTGTACTAGCACCAACAAATTCAAGATCTAAGATTTATATTCATGAGATTTATATTTTTTTATAATTTCTTTGTCATTTCTCAGTACTCACACACGTTGAAATGAAATTTGTCCTCTGCATTTAACCCTTCCTATACACTAGGAGCAGTGGGCGGGGCCAACTCTAGTTCCACATCCCTATACACTAGGAATAGTGGGCGGGGCCAACTCCAGTTCCACATTCCTATACACTAGGAGCAGTGGGCGGGGCCAACTCTAGTTCCACATCCCTATACACTAAGAATAGTGGGCGGGGCCAACTCTAGTTCCACATCCCTATACACTAAGAATAGTGGGCGGGGCCAACTCCAGTTCCACATTCCTATACACTAGGAGCAGTGAGCGGGGTCAACCCAGTTCCACGTTCCGTCAGCTGTTAGCCTATAAGTCTTCAATGTTTTACAACCTGAACCCAACAAGACTCAAACAGACATACAAAACACGTTTATTTCTGTTGTTAAATTTCTGCTCAGTTTAAAGTGTCGCCACACAGCTGAGGTCTTCGGCATGTTATTTTCCCTTTAACAGCCAAGGTGAACTGAAGCGTGACGTCACTGCTGTGAGTGAGAAAGATGTCAGGCACCACAGCTGAGACAGTATATATTTCCACATGTTAACAGTGCAATTAAAAAGTATAAATATAGTACAAGAATGGGCTGACAAATGCAGTTTGCCTTTATTGATATCGTACATTTAGGGGGGGGGGGGTGGATACCCGAATCCCAAAATTGAACCCGAATACCTACCCAGTGAACGAATATCCGAATACTTGGATACTCGGGTCCAGCCTTATAAACAATACAGTGGCATAACGACCAAAACCAACGACCAGTTTCGTATGCAAATTGCTGCAACCATTAACTAGAGTTACAATGGTCATGTGTACTATTCACAGAGGGTTGGGGAATAGTTGCAATCACAGCATTGTAAGATGGTGACAGATGTACTCTTAGCCCCCCCCCACCCCCACCCCCACTCCCACCCCGTTCAGAGATGGTCGTTCCCTCTTAACATAGATGGCCTCTTTGACTCCCCGTTCAAACCAGTGTTCCTCCCTATCAAGGATGTGCACATCCTCATCTCTGGAAGAGTGGCCACTGGCCTGTAAATGGTGTAGACTGTGGAGTCTTGGTCTGTAGATGGTGTAGACTGTGGAGTCTTGGTCTGTAGATGGTGTAGACTGTGGAGTCCTGGTCTGTAGATAGTGTAGACTGTGGAGTCCTGGCTTGACGTGTTAGCTCGCCTAGCTGTCCCGTGTTGTGTCATCCTCTTGGCCAGCGTCTGTTTAGTTTCCCCAATGTACAAGTCACGGCAACCCTCCTGGCACTTAACAGCTACACTATATTGCTCTGTTTGTGCCGGGGGGACCCGATCCTTGGGGTGAACCAACTTTTGGCGCAGCGTGTTTTGGGGTTTGAAAACAACTGAGATGCAGTGTTTGGAAAATATGCATCTCAACTGTTCTGACACTCCCAACACATACAGAATCACCACTAGTTTACACTGAGACAGCTGTTGTCCTTCTCCTTTCTTTGATCAGCTGGTGCACTGTTGGGGCGTCTTCCTGGCTTTGACAAATGCCCAGTTAGGATAACCACACTTAACCAGGGCCTGTTCAATGTGGGATTTCTCCTCTTCCCTGGTCACTGTGTCAGTGGGGACGTTGTCAGTTCGGTGGTCCAGCGTCCTGATAACTCCTAGTTTGTGCTCCAGTGGTTAACGACTGAAACCAACAATCAGTTTCATATGCAAATTGCCATGACCATTAACTAGACTTACAATGGCCATGTGTACTATTCACAGAGGATTTGGGAATGTTTGCAGTCACAGCATTGTAAGATGGTGACAGTTGTACCATTAGCACCCCCCCCCGTTCAGGGATGGTCGTTCCCTCTTCACGTAGATGGCCTCTTTGACTCCCTGTTCAAACCAGCGTTCCTCACCATCACCTTAAGTACTGATCAGTATGTGTTGGTTTATGGTAAACATCAACAATCACATGTCCCCCATCACCAGTTGTAATTTCACAGTGTAAGAAGACTAACCTGTCATGTTCCACATCCTCCCTGGTGAACTTGATGTGGTGTCCACAGAGTTCATGTGGTCGGTGAAATGTGCTGCATCTTGAGATTTAATTTTAACCACGATGTCGTCCACAAATCTATACCACTGGCTAGGTGGTGTCCCAGGATAGGACATCAGAGCCTCTTTTCCACTTCCTGCATATACAGGTTGGCCACTACAGGTGAGACTGAGGAACCCATAGCACACCCATGCCTCTGCCTGTAGTACTGCCCCCTGTATATGAAGTATGTGGACTGAAGACACTGCTTCAGGAGCAGACACACTTGGTCAGTGTTAAGGGTGGTCCTGTTGCTAAGGGTGGGGTCATCCTGTAATTTCATATGGACCACCTCCACTGCTTAATCAACAAGAACACACGTTAAGAGACTTAACATCATAAGTTGGGGGACCCCACTTAACTGTGGGGTCCCCCAAGGCTCCATTTTGGGCCCCATTCTCTTCTCATTGTATATGCTGCTCTTGGGGTCCATTTTTAAAAACACAATATGTCTTTTCATTGTTTTGCTGATGATTTGCAAATCTATCTGCCTATAAAAACAAAGAGCAGAGATTCTATACAGGCTTTGCTGAGTTGTTTAAAGGATGTCAAAACATGGATGGAGTTAAACTTCCTGAAATTAAATCAAAATAAGACTGAAATTATGGTATATGGACAGCCTGATCTGCTGGATGGTTATGATAGCGCTCTTGGCCCTTTAGCTTCCTACAGTCACTCTTCTGTTAGGAATCTTGGTGTGATGTTTGACAGCTCTTTTAATTTTGACAAACAAATAAGCTCAGTAGTCAAAACAAGTTTTTTTCAGTTACGATTTCTGGGAAAAGTAAAGGCCTATCTCCCTCCAAACGATCTTGAAAGGGTAATTCATGCATTTATTACCTCTCGTCTAGATTATTGTAACTTGCTGTATGTTGGCGTAGCCCAGTCGTCGCTTCGTCGCCTGCGGCTTGTACAAAATGCAGCTGCTCGCCTGCTGACAGGAAAGAAGCGACGTGATCACATAACGCCTGTACTGGCCTCCCTTCATTGGCTTCCTGTCTGTTTTAGGATCCAGTTTAAGATTTTATTACTTGTTTTTAAGTCTTTAAATGGGCTGGCACCATCCTATTTATCTGAGCTAATACATCATCATACACCAGTCAGAGCACTAAGGTCAACAAACCAGATGTTCCTACATGTTCCCAGATCCAGGCTTAAGAATAGGGGCGAGAGAGCCTTTGCATTAGCTGCCGCTGATCTCTGGAACAACTTAGCAGTACACATAAGATCTGCTCAGACCCTAGAGACTTTTAAATCTTGGTTAAACACCTACCGCTTCTCGCTGGCATTCAATTCAAGTTGAGCTTGACACCATGATTTTATTGCACCGAGACCTGGCCATCACCATTGACAACACCGTGGTGATGCCAACGCGGACTGTGAGGAATCTGGGTGTGATCCTGGACAACCAACTGTCGTTTGCTGAAAACGTTGCATCGGTTGCTCGCTCCTGCAGATTTCTCCTCTATAACATCAGGAGGATTCACCCATTCCTCACTGACGAGATGGCACAGGTGCTCATCCAGGCTCTGGTCATCTCCCGGCTGGACTACGACAACTCTCTCCTTGCTGGCGCCCTGGCGTCGGTCATCAGACCTCTGGAGCTTGTTCAGAAAGCTGCAGCTCGTCTGGTGTTCAACCGCCCTAAGTTCTCCCACACACCTCCCCTTCTCATGTCCCTACACTGGCTCCCAGTAGCTGCTCGCATCCAGTTTAAGACTCTGGTGCTAGCCTACAGGGCAGTGAAAGGAACAGCTCCTTCCTATCTCCAGGCCATGGTCAAGCCCTACACCCCCGCCCGACCACTTGGCTCTGCTGCCTCGGGACGCCTGGTTGCCCCGTCGCTCAGAGGCCCCTGCTGCTGATCGACCCGGTCACGGCTCTTTTCTGTCCTGGCCCCACAGTGGTGGAATGAACTCCCCACTGATGTCAGGACAGCAGAGTCGCTGCCCATCTTTCGGTGCAGGTTGAAAACTCCCCTCTTTAAGATCTACTACCCTGTTACTTGTTCTTAGCACTTATTGTATTCACTCATTTAAAACAACCAAAAAAAACCCCTCTTTCTTGCACTTTTACTTTAGCACTGGTTTTGCTCTTAGATGCTTGTTTAGATGCACTTATGACCTCTGATGACTAGTAGTTCTCCTGATTTCCTACATTAAATGCACTAGTGTAAGTCGCTTTGGATAAAAGCGTCGACTAAATGACTGTAATGTAATGTATTGTGGAAATATAGTTTTACTCTTGTGTTTTATTGTTTACATTTTAATTTCTTTATTTTATTATGTCTTTTTTACATATATTTTTATATTCATATGTGTCACTTATTTTATATTGTGTTTTAAACTTGTGCAGCACTTTGGTTCAACTGTGGTTGTTTTAAATGTGCTATATAAATAAACTTGAGTTGACTTGACTTGACTTGATAAGAGACCATTGTTTCATCTGCTCCATAATGACGTCCCTCACCTTATCCACAAATCAGTAGTGTTGTGAATGTGATGTTTATTACTACCTACCAACTGGTTCAGAATAGATGCCAGAAACTTCGAGAGGTTATAGGTCACTGACTTAATCATACAAACAATAGGCACATCCTGTTTATGTATCTTAGGTAACCCATACAGACTAGGTGTAGCGCCCCCTGGGTATAATCTGTGGTGGTGAAGAGGATGGAGAGCTAACACGTCAAGCCAGGTATCCACAGTCTAAACCATCTACAGACCAGGACTCCACAGTCTACACCATCTACAGGCCAGTGGCCACTCTTTCAAGGGTGAGGATGTGCACATCCTTGATGGGGAGGAACGCTGATTTGAACGGGAGTCAAAGAGGCCATCTATGTGAAGAGGGAACGACCATCCCTGAACGGGGGGGGGGGTGCTAATGGTACAACTGTCACCATCTTACAATGCTGTGATTGCAAACATTCTCAAATCCTCTGTGAATAGTACACATGGCCATTGTAAGTCTAGTTAATGGTCACGACAATTTGCATATGAAACTGATTGTTGGTTTCAGTCGTTATGCCACTGTGTTGTTTGTAAGGGCGGGGATACCTGCAGTCAGTTTAGACTGAAGATGTCACTAAACGTTGTGTCCAGATGAACTGATTCAACCTTTTGGGATTCCTTACCTGGACTGCCGAGCATGCATCAAGACGTTTAAAGCAGGTAGTCTGTTTTGTCTGATTCTCTGATATCGGGGATAGATTAGTTTCTTGCTTGGCAATTTGACTGGACTGCAGTGTATCTTTATGAGAGATATGAGAATATGTGAATGTGCTGTGTGTCGCTTTAGTTGAATAATTTGGACCCGGAGCTGAAAAACCTGTTTGACATGTGTGGCATATCAGAGGCTCAGCTGAAGGACAAGGAGACGTCCAAGGTCATCTACGACTTCATTGAGAAGAAAGGAGGAGTGGAGGCCGTCAAAAATGAACTCCGTCGACAAGGTGAGTCTCTCTCTCTCTCTCTCTCTCTCTCTCTCTCTCTCTCTCTCTCTCGCTCTCTCTGTCTCTGTCTCTGTCTCTCTCCCTCTGCCCAATATGTGCCAACCTGCACACATTTTGTGTACCAATTATGCAATTCTTGGCCAAACTACGCAGGTAAAAGATGCCAATTAAAACTACGCAGAAATAGCGTGGTGCCCTTTATTTTTTTTATTTTTCTGTTCAAATTGTGTATTTGATTCTTTGTGATAATGCATATCTCTGATTCCTGAGACTAAGCACAGGAGACAGAGTTTGTTGATCATGTTGACCATATGTTTTTATTTTCTATTTTGAGGGCATTTGGTATTTGGGAGGTTTTTCTGACATGGTTGGGGTTGTTATGTAAGGGGGTATCGTATATGGTTAAGGTGGATGGGGGGTTAAGTTGTTAAGTTCCTGTTCAGAGAGGAATTAGGCAGGGCTGTCCAATCTCTGGACAACTGTTCTTGCGGGCTATCGAAACATTTTTAAATAGATTTAGACTTAAATTTTCAGTGCTCTCTTACTGGGGTTGCCACAGTGTCCCACATTGGTGGTATCAGCACATGCTGATGGGGTGTATGTTTTCATACAAGATCAGAGTGATGGTAGGGGTTTTAATTGAGTGTTTGGGGCTGTATGAAAAGGCTTCCTCTGCAAAATTTAATTGGGAAAAGAGTGAGGCCTTGCAGGTAGGTCAGTGGAGAGGGAGGAATTCTCCCACTCTGCCAGGGAGTCTTTGGTGGGGGAGAACAGGGATGAAGGTTTTTTCCTATGAACAGAGGATTTTAAAAGGCAGAATTGGGAAGGTGTAGTTGAGAAAGTGTGTGCCAGGCTGTTTAAATGGAAATGGTTGCTACCTCAGCTTTTTTCTACAAAACGTACAGTCATCCCCTTTTCATCAGCGGGTACTGTGTGGAGAGTGTCTCTGACTTCCGGTTTCTGGGCATACACATAGAGGAGGGCCTGACCTGGAGCGTTAACACCACAGCGCTGGTTAAGAAGGCACAGCAGAGACTCTACTTCCTGAGGATCCTCATGAAGAACCACCTTACCACCTCACTGCTTGTGTCCTTCTACCGCTGCTCCATAGAGAGCACACTGACCTACTGCATCTGTGTCTGGTTTGCCAGCTGCACAGTAGCAGAGAGGAAAGCGCTCCAGAGGGTCATCACCACCGCCCAGAAGATTATCGGATGCCCAACTCCCCTCCCTGGAAGACCTATACAGTTCCCGCTGCCTTAAAAAAGCCCATGGCATCCTCAAGGACCCATCCCACCCAGGACACCACCTGTTTGAACTGCTGCCCTCGGGCAGACACTACAGGACAATAAGAGCTCGGACAAACAGACTAAAAAAACAGCTTCTATCCTCGAGCCGTAATCAAACTAAATGCTGCTAAGTCTTGATGCGTGACTTTTTGTGCAATATGTTGGTGTCCAGTAGAATGTGGAAATGAATGTGTGTGCTTTATGTTTTTAATTCTTTTTTATATTGATAAGAACTGCACTGTCAAATTTTGTTGTACTTGTACAATGACAAAGTTCTATTGTTTATGTTTATGTTTATTTATCGGGATCCCCATTAGCTGTGCCCTAAAGCACCGCTAGTCTTACTGGGGTCCACATAAAAACAATACATTTAATACATACATACATTTAAAACACATTTAAAAACAAGACAGAAAAACAAAAACAAAACAAACCAAAAATAGCAAAACCTACATTAAACTTTACAGTACACATAAGTCATCATCCAACAGTAAAGAGACATACATAAATCATTCCAATGTACAAACTGTTGAAACCATCCAGGCTATACAATTCAGTTCGAAACACACCTTACCCTGTCTTGTATGTGTGTGTGTGTGTGTGTGTGTGTGTGTGTGTGTGTGTGTGTGTGTGTGTGTGTGTGTGTGTGTGTGTGTGAGATATGTGTACGTATGACCATGTATTTTGCATCCTACAACTATAACATTCCAAGGTGTTTCTTTATTTGCTTTTTAAATAGTGATTTCTGTGTCAGTTTAGTCATGGGCAGTGGTAAGGAATTCCATGCTTTCATTGATCTGTATTCTGCTGGACGCTTCAGAAAATTAGTGTTTGGCTTAGGAAGTGAAAACCGGCCTTCTGTTGCCTGTCTAGTGGAATATGTATATGATTCTGAATTGTGTTTTAACTGACTGTAGTGATGTGATGGAGTTTTGTATTGTAAAACCTTCCATATTGAAGATAGAAGTGCAGCATTCATTCTGTCCTCAACTTTTAACCATTGTAGACAGAAGTGCATGCTGCTGATGTTCGTATTGTATGGACATTGGAGAGCAAGGCGTGCCGCCTTGTTCTGTACCAACTGGAGTTTGCTTAAATCTTTTTTCATGGCATTCGCCCATATTATTTGGCAATAGCCAAGCTGTGAGAGAACAATAGTGTGTATTACCATTTTAGTCAATCTGGTGTAAGGTATTGTCTGCATCGCCTTACCACTGCCAATGCCTTACCCATTCTGTTTACAACAATGTCAGTGTGTTTTGACCAGGACAGCTTATTGTCAAGAATGATGCCCAGGAGCTTAGTTTCCTTTACTTGTTGGATTGGTGTTTTATTTATAAAGAGTTTTAGCTCTGGCTCTTTCCTAAGAGAATGATTTGAACCAAATATAATGCTTTTCTATTCTATTCTTATCGGGGAAGGGTTCTGGTTGTCAATAACTTGATTTCCTTGACCCGATGGCACAGACTGATGGTGCTACCTCCCCCAAGGGGCCTTATTGAGGAAATCCAGAGGATCATTGTGGATTTTTTCTGGTCAGGTCAACACTGGATTAAGGCAGCTGCATTGTACTTACCAGTACATGAGGAAGGACAAGGCATCATGGATGTCCCATCCAGGATAATGTCATTCAGGCTGCAGACTGCACAGAGACTGTTATATAACTGGACTCAGCTAGCAGGACATGGTCCGATTGTTACTGAGGAGGCCTGGCCAACTTGGTTATGATAAGCAACTGTTCCTGCTCCAGGCTGAGGTTGTGGACCTTACAGAGTTGACATCCTAAAAATCAGTCTTGCAATCATGGCAGATCTTCAGTTCCCACTGAGCAACCATTATGACACCAGGGATGTGGATTTTTAAGGAGCCATTGTCTGGTAATGTTTTAATCAACTCCCAGGTCTTTTTGTCTTGTCTGTCAGCCTGTGGTCCAGCTTGCAAGAGGCTCGTTATGTCAAGCTGGACCATCTCATGAAACAACTGTTTTATTGAACATCTTGCAGAGTAGACAGGAATCAAGTCTTTTAGACTGCTGTACAGGTTGGTGGAGGAGGTCTGTGCATCTCTGCCAGGGCCCCTCAGAGCATTAGCTGGGAACCATACTCTGTCTCACCAGTGGTATCATGAATGTGAGTATGTATTTCCCTCTCTGAGAGTCTCTCCTGTTGTTGGGCAGTGGCAGGGGGTAATTTGAGAATATGGGTAAGAAAGCAGCTTACCACTGTGTTAAAGTGTTACACTCATGCTCTGCAGGGATAAAGGTGTTGAGGTGGAGTGAGTTTTTTGGCCCACATCCTTCTTCCCCATAAGGATGTTGGCAGTCCCCGTATAAGCCCCCCATATACAAATGGATGGGGGACCTCCAGTGGAGGATTGTACATGGGACTATAATAACTATAACTATAACTACAAACGGATATGTGGGGCACCTGGATCCTAGCATAGGGGAGGGATGTCCTTTCTGTTCTAGCAGGGAGTCATTACAGCACCTTTGATCTTGTGTCCTACACTTCAGGGTTTATTTAGTCGTTTAGTTTCATGGTTTCAGGGTCTAGGGGAAAGTTTATCTTTTATTTATGGTCCATGATTTTCAGCTGCAAAAAAGTCTGCATGAAAACCAGGAAGAACCAGATTCCGGGTCAGGGTCTGAGGTCAGTGGATCCTCTACTGATGACAGGACTGATGGCTGCATGACTGGAATTTGAGTACTATAAACTGAAAGGCATACAGACACCTTTATGAATGTCTGGGGTGTTGTGTTCTGTTGAGGGTTTGTGGTTTGTTAATTTTTTGATAATGTTTGGTTTTATTTGGTTTTGTTTTTGTTGCCTTTTTTTAACACAGACTTTGGTTTGGATAGTGTGAGTAAATTGTAAATAAAGGTCTTTCTAAAATTCAAATCTCTGTCCTCTCTCTTGTGGATCTGTCAGTAGGGGAGGTGACAGAGGGAGTTGCTGGGTTGTCTTTTTCTGTAGTACTTTTAATATAAGTGGTTGTGTACTGCAGTACTGTGGTTCTCCGTGACATGTGAAGCAGTAATGTGGTGTAAGTATAAGTGCAGTAAAACAGTAGAGAGCAATAGTGAAACATAGTAGAGCCAGTGAGTATGTTTGTAAATCTGTTGTTTCTTTTCTAGTCTGGTTCTGAATGGTTATGTTTTGTCTTCTCAGCCCCTCCTCCTCCCCCCTCCCGTGCTGGACCCCTTCCTGCTCCTCCTCCTCACAGCTCAGCTCCTCCTCCTCCTCCGTCCAGAGGAGGGCGGGCTCCTCCTCCTCCTCCTCCTCCTCCCCTGTCTAGGGCCCCCACCTCAGCCCCACCGCCTCCACCCCCATCCAGGCCTGGTACCCTGGGCACCCCACCTCCCCCCCCCACCAGGGGGTGTCACCAACCCACCCACCAGTCAGCTCCGCCTTCACACACTTCCCTCACTCCACCAGCCCCACCGCTGATGGGTGGAGCTTCTCCTGCTCCACTTCCACCACCGCCCCCCCCTCCCCCGCCATTCCCCCCATCCCAATCTGAGCCAGAGGGTGTGGGGGAGCCGGGGCAGGGGGAGAGTAATAAGTCGGCCCTGTTGGAGCAGATACGAGGAGGAACTCAGCTGAAGAAGGTAGACCAGAACAATCGACCACCGGCATCCAGCGCCAGCCGAGATGCCCTGCTGGATCAAATCCGCCAGGGGATCCAACTGAAGACGGTGAGTCCAACATCCAGTACAAAACATGAAATAACTCCAGTTTGATCATGTCTCTGTATTGGTCCCAGTTCTCTTTACTGGTCTCTGTATCGGTCCCACTTCTCTTTACTGGTCTCTGTACTGGTTGCAGTTCTTTTTACGGGTCTCTGTACTGGTATCAGTTCTCTTTACTGGTCTGTTTCAGTTGCCGGTCACATCTCATGTTATTGTCTGTTTTCCTCATTGCTGTGGAAACCTTATATGATGAAAGCCACTTCTGTGCATTAAAACCCCATTTAGACAGGATGAGTTTACAGGGTATCATGGGTAATAGAATGTTTTCATGGGTCCTCGGTAATTTGAGTCATAATAATAATAATAATAATAATAATAAATCAATCTTGTATAGCGCTTTTCAAGTACTCAAAGTCGCTTTACAATAAATGGAGTGAAACAAGACGACAGATGAACATAACACAAACATACAGGGGTGGATGGGAAGGGGGTCTACGAGAGGGAGAAGCGGCAGCCACAGACGACGCCAGCAGTACTCTCCGACTTGGACAGATATAAAGGGAAAGAAAAACAAACATCATAAATCACAGATGCAGGTCAAGCGCTCAGTCCCCAGCCTGCCCCAGACCAGGGGTGTATGAGCAGACGGGGGGGGGGGGGGGGGGCACGAGAAGGCAATGGAGAAAAGGTGTGTCTTGAGATGGGATTGGAAGAGTGGGAGGGATTCTGAGTCTCTAATGATTTGGGGAAGTGAGTTCCAGAGCCTGGGAGCTGCTCTGGAGAAGGCTCGGTCACCAAAGCCGCGGAGGTTGGACCTGGGGGTAGAGAGAAGGGAGGCTGAGGTGGATCTGAGGGACCGAGAGGGTTGGTAGGGGGAGAGGATATTGGTGAGGTATGGGGGAGCTAGTTTGTGAAGGGCTTTATAAGTAAGAAACAGGAGTTTGTAATTGATCCGGTGGGAGATGGGTAGCCAGTGGAGGTCTTTTAGGACTGGGGTGATGTGGTGCCAGGATTTGGTGAAAGTCAAAAGTCAGGCGGATGCGTTCTGGACCAATTGGAGTCTCTTGATAGAGCTAGCACTGATGCCATAGAGGAGTGAGTTGCAGTAATCAAGGCGGGAGGAGATGAAGGAATGGATCAGTATCTCAGCAGCAGGGCGTGTGAGAGAGGATCTTATTTTTGCAATGTTGCGAAGGTGGTAGAAGGAGGATTTTATCATTTGGGGGATATGTGGCTCAAGGGAGAGGCTGGGATCAAGGATCACACCAAGGTTGCATGCCTGGGGGGAAGGGGAGACAGTAGTGCCATCGATGGTGAGTGCAAGGTTGTTGTTTTGGCTGAGAGTGGACTTGAAGCCAATGAAGAGGAGTTCAGTTTTGTCACTGTTGAGTTTGAGGAGGTTTTGCTGCATCCAGACTTTAACTGCAGACAGACAGGAGTCGATGTGAGAGAGGGGTGGATTGTGAGGGGATTTGGTGCTGAGGTATATGGGTGTCATCAGCATAAAAGTGGAAGTCCAAGTTGAAATGGCGGAGAATCTGATCAAGAGGTAGGATGTAGATGATGAAAAGGAGTGGGCCGAGTACAGAACCTTGGGGAACACCTTGTGTGACTGTGGATGGAACAGAGGAGTGGTTGTGAAGTGAGATGAAGTGTGACCTGTTGGAGAGGTAAGACTGGAGCCAGCTGATTACGGTGCCTTCAATACCGACATCTTTCAATCTGGTGAGCAGGATGTTGTGGCTCACAGTATCAAAGGCTGAACTCAGATCGAGGAGGATGAGGATGTTAAGGGCTCCAGTATCAGCAGAGATGAGGAGGTCATTAAGTACTTTAAGGAGTGCAGTTTCAGTGCTGTGGAGTGGGCGAAAACCAGACTGGAGGGGTTCGAGTAGATTGTTGGAGTGTAGGTAGGTTTGGAGTTGTGTGGCGATAATGCGTTCCAGGGTTTTAGAGAGGAAGGGGAGATTGGAAATTGGCTGGTAGTGGTTGAGGCAGGATGGATCAAGACCAGGTTTCTTGAGAATTGAGGTGACAGCTGCAGTTTTGTAGGAAGAGGGGACAATTCCATGGGACAGTGAGGAATTGAAAAGGTTGGTGAGGTAGGGGCATAGGGCAGGGAGGCATTTCTTCAGTAGGGGGGTGGGGAGGGGATCAAGGGAGCAGGTTGTGGATTTTGATGAGCTGATGAGTTCAGAGATATTGGTAGGGGCAACTGGAACAAACTGGGAGAGGCGGTGATCAGGGGGAGGGGTATGGAGGTCAAGAGGGATGAGGAGAAGAGGGGCCGGAGTAGGTGCTGCTGAGTCAGACGCAGGGGACAATGATTTGTTGATAGCGGCAATTTTGTCTGCAAAAAATTGGAGAAATGAGTTGCATTGTTCAGCAGTAGAGTTGGAGAGGGCATCGGCACGGGGCTTGAGGAGGTTATTTACAGTGGAGAAGAGGGTGCCGGGGTTGTGGTTGGAATCATTAATGATGGTGGAGAAATAGGCAGACTTGGTGGCGGTGAGGGCCTCTTTGTAGGCAGAGAGGTGGAGGTTATGGGCCTCTTGATGTACAGTGAGAGATGTTTTCTTGGCAAGTCGTTCCAGTTGGCGGGCAGTCTGTTTCATTGTGCGGAGCTCAGGTGTGAACCAGGGTGCAGAGTTGTTGAAGGAGACTGTTTTTGTTTTGAGAGGGGCCAGTGTGTTGAGGGAGGCAGACAGGGTGGTGTTGAGGTGATTGGTGAGATCATCAGGTAAGGTAGAGGCTGGTTCCAGGGGGGGAGAGCAGAGGAGAGCAGATCGGAGAGTTGGAGGGAGTCAATAGATTTAGTATTGCGTAATGTTATTTCTCTGAGGAGGTCTGGCCGAGGAGTTGGGGATGGAATAGTGAACTGGATGAGATTATGGTCTGACAGAGGAAATGGGGATGGATGGATGTTGTGTATCGGTAGATTGACAGAGCAGACCAGGTCAAGGATATGGCCTTTGACATGGGTGGGGAAAGGGACGTGCTGGGTGAGGTTGAAATTGTCCAATAGAGTGATGAATTCTGATGCAAACTTACAGGTGGGTAAATCAATGTGGATGTTAAAATCACCGAGCAGTAATAAGTGTGAGGAGAGAGATTAGGCTATTGTAAGGAGTTCAGAGAGGTCAGACAGGAAAGATGGATTTGGTGTGGGTGGCCAGTAGATGAGAATGACAGCCATTGAGCAGGTTTTAAAAGCGAGGAATTCAAATGATGAGACGGTGGGGAGTGAAAGCTCAGTGGTCCTGAAGTTCTGATTGAATAAGACAGAAAGACCACCTCCATGACAGGAGGGACGGGGTCTGCAGATGTAGCCAAACCCAGGGGGGGATGCTTCGTTGAGGGAGAAAAAGTCGCCAGGTTGTTGCCAGGTTTCAGTGAGCAGGAGAAAGTCAAATGAATTATCAGTGATTGTTTCATGTAGGATAAGGGCTTTGTTATTTAGTGATGGGTATTAAGGAGGGCAAGGTTGATGGAATGAGAGGGCAACGTAGTGGGGGCATGCTGGAGAGGTCTGAGGTTGTCTAGGTTAGTAGTGCGGGGGGATGCAGCGGAGGGGGGGGGCGGTGGGAACATACGGTTTGGATGTGGGATATCGTATCGGGGTTAGTGGAAGGATGTAGATGACTGGAGTGTCTGGGGCCGCGATGAAGATAATGGCGGCAGCGGAGGAGGCCGGCAGACAGAGCAAAGGTGCGTCCAACAGAGGATAGCCGGTAGTTTTTGTTGAGGGGCAAGAGTTCATCAGGAGAGTAGTGTAAGGGAGGAGGAGGGAAACTAATCAGGGGAGAAAATAAAAAGGGAGACCAGGGTATTCTATGTAGTCGTAATAAGGGGGGTAACGTAAGTAAAATCAGAAGAGGGCAGCAGAGTGTTGGTTCCATGAGACGGGTGGGTTAATAACGCTGGAAACGTAGGAGGGATAGCGCAGAGCACGGATGGGATGAGGCTAGCTACTCACCATATGAAGGGGAGTGCCGCCAGGGATGGTGATGTCCAGATTACGCTAGTCCCAGTTGATGATGGCCCAAAGAGGGATAGTGTCCACTGCCGAGGGAAAATAAAGAAAATAGTCCAGCGGGGGTTGGGGGGCGGAGCCAGATCCGCAAACTAGCATGCAGAACCAGGAGGTCAGAGCTCACGTAACGGTAACGTTAGCCGGGTGGTGGTTAGCCAGTTAGCTAGTTAGGTGGCTAGCACGGAGGGCCGAAAAAACGGGGACAGAGAGGAGAAAGACAAGACGGTGGGAGAAGCGGCAGCCACACACGACGCCAGCGGTACTCTCCGACTTAAACAGCACACATACATACAAAAGGCGACGAAGACAAAAAAGAAAACAACAGCGAATCCAGCCGACAACAGCCGAGCAGTGGCAAAGAGGGTAGACGCACACACACACACACACACACACACACACACACATCAGTCTGGACGCCTTTTAAAGTTACGGCCAGTGGAGCTTCATTGTTGAACATGCCAGACATCATGTTTCAGTCAAAATCTTAAAGCTAACACGGCACCCAAAAAAGGAGAAACAAGATGCTGGAGAAGAAAAGAAAGTGGTTCCCTTGTATTTGGAGGGAGCGATGGTGTTGAAGTCAGCTGGAAATCAGCAAAACTACCAAGTGTGGGCGCCATGGGACAGGGACCATGTGGTGTGTTCCTCTGTTTGTAGACCTGACTGGACAAGGTGCAAAGTTTTCCTTATTATGCAGTATAAATGGAATCAGAATCAGGCCTACTCTTAAGATTAAAACCTTTTCAGTAAGTGAGGGTCAGATCTGCCTAAAACAGCTTGCAGACTGACCTCGCAGCCCAAATTCAAAGTCCAAAAAAGGTGTTCGGAACAGCTCTAAGTTATTCTTCCATCCATCCATGATCCAAATCGCTTATCCTGCTCTCAGGGTCGCGGGGATGCTGGAGCCTATCCCAGCAGTCATTGGGCAGCAGGCGGGGACACACCCTGGACAGGCCCCAAGTTATTCTTATTGCATTTAAATGAAAAGAGCTGGGCTTGGTTCTGTTCTACAGGTCTTGGATCATCCAGATTCTGGTCCACCCACTCCTGCTCCCTCCTCAGGCATCGTGGGCGCCCTGATGGAAGTGATGCAGAAGAGGAGCAAAGCCATCCATTCCTCTGGTAAACTGACAGTAATACCACAGTATATACTGATACACATGGTACACAGACAACATGACCTCTAACAGTACTAACATAATACCATGGTACATACTGATACATATGGTACACAGACAACAGTACCTCTAACAGACTAACATAGTACCATGGTACATACTGATACACATGGTACACAGACAACAGTACCTCTAACAGTACTAACATAATGCCATGGTACATACTGATACACATGGTACACAGACAACAGTACCTCTAACAGTACTAACATAGTACCATGGTACATACTGATACACATGGTACACAGACAACAGTACCTCTAACAGTACTAACATAATGCCATGGTACATACTGATACACATGGTACACAGACAACAGTACCTCTAACAGTACTAACATAGTACCATGGTACATACTGATACACATGGTACACAGACAACAGTACCTATAACAGTACTAATATAGTACCACAGTACATACTGATACACATGGTACACAGACAACAGTACCTCTAACAATACTAACATCGTACCACAGTACATGCTGTTACACATGGTACACAGACAACAGTACCTTTAACAGTACTAACATAGTACCACGGTACATACTTATGCACATGGTACACAGACAACAGTACCTATAACAGTACTAACATAGTAACACAGTACACAGACAACAGTACCTCTAACAGTACTAACATAGTACCACAGTACACAGACAACAGTACCTCTAACAGTGCTAACAGAAATTTTCAGATGTCTGTAACTGTTATGTGGCATGTATTTTCTGCAGATGAAGATGAGGATGATGAGGATGATGAAGATTTTGAGGAGGATGATGAATGGGATGACTAGTGGGGGATCCCCCATACACACACACCCACCCTCTCCTCCAAGTGACTTCAAAAATATCCTAACTTCTTCCACATACTGACTAAAGTTGTAACGTCGATGTTGAGTTTGCTGTATATTTATTATTGTTGCCTTTTTGTTTTTTATTGATGTGTGCAATACCTCATTCATTTAATCTGAACCTCCTGTCATTCAACCCTTCCATTAAGAGTTGTTGCATCCACTTCCTGCGGGACTTCCTGCTCTACAAAAGGCACTTATTTCCTGGAGAGGCAAGAGAAAGGGGCGACCCTCTCGGTTTACTAACTAATACTTAGTTTACTAACTGGGTTTAACCTGCCCGGTGTAGCCTGGTTCATGCTACATGTCAGACCAAGCCAACCTGTCTCAGATGAAGTTCCATGCTAGCTAGCAACAGCTGGGTTTAACCTCCTGCCTGGTGTAGCCTGGTTCATGCTACATGTCAGACCAAGCCAACCTGTCTCAGATGAAGTTCCATGCTAACATTATTTTCTGGAGGAGCAAGAGACATGGGTGACCCTCTCGGTTTACTATCTAGTACTTAGTTTACTAACTGGTTACTAGCTGGGTTTAACCTGCCTGGTGTAGCCTGGTTCGTGCTACATGTCAGACCAAGCCAACTTGTCTCAGATGAAGTTCCATGCTAGCTAGCAACAGCTGGGTTTAACCTCCTGCCCGGTGTAGTCTGGTTCATGCTACATGTCAGACCAAGCCAACTTGTCTCAGATGAAGTTCCATGCTAGCTAGCAACAGCTGGGTTTAACCTCCTGCCCGGTGTAGTCTGGTTCGTGCTACATGTCAGACCAAGCCAACTTGTCTCAGATGAAGTTCCGTGCTAGCTAGCAACAGCTGGGTTTAACCTCCTACCCGGTGTAGTCTGGTTCATGCCTGGTTCATGCTACATGTCAGACCAAGCCAACTTGTCTCAGATGAAGTTCCATGCTAGTTAGCAACAGCTGGGTTTAACCTCCTGTCCGGTGTAGTCTGGTTCGTGCTACATGTCAGACCAAGCCAACTTGTCTCAGATGAAGTTCCGTGCTAGCTAGCAACAGCTGGGTTTAACCTCCTGCCCGGTGTAGTCTGGTGTGTGCTACATGTCAGACCAAGCCAACTTGTCTCAGATGAAGTTCCATGCTAACATTATTTCCTGGAGGAGCAAGAGAAACGGGCGACTCTCTTGGTTTACTAACTAATACTTAGTTTACTAACTGGGTTTAACCTGCCTGGTGTAGTCTGGTTCGTGCTACATGTCAGACCAAGCCGACCTGTCTCAGATGAAGTTCCATGATACCTAGCAACAGCTGGGTTTGACCTCCTGGCCAAGCTAACCGTGTGCAGACATCTTTTTATTGATATTCGTTTTGAACGTTTTGGCCTTGTTTTAATCAGAGGGGAGGTCGGATCCTTTTTGTTGTGTTGGTAAAGGCTGAGTGGATGCGAGATGACGTTATAATTTTATGTTGTTTTTTTGTCTTCTTCTTGTACCTTCATGTTATTAAATCCTAGTTTAGCACACACATTTTCATAAGTCGTTACTTGCGTGTCCAGTTTGTACATTAAATTCAGTTCTTTTACTCAAAGCTGTGACATTATTTGCACACAGGTAGAACTCAGCAATAGCTAAGTTGTGTGTGTGTGTCCTTCCAGCCATCTGTCCGTCCATCTTCCCATCCGTCACAAGCATCAGCTATTTGAGTTAAATAGCCACATCTTCTATTTCCTGTCTGTCAGCAACACAGTTCCTGTCAGAAACTACACAACTATTGACGCCCACGAGCATTATGGGAAGCACAAACCTGACTCTCACCTCGCTTTTTTTCAGTCTTATAACTTTTCTTGGCTTCCTAAGCACCAGGAAGTACCACTTTGTGTGATAAACACACACTCTCACGTGCAGGTTTAGTACATTCATGGCAGTTTTTTCTGTCTTTTTTTGTCTGTTGTCATCTGTGAATGGTGGAACATGGGCGGTATCTTCTCAGTCAGTATTTCACACGACATTTCATGGTTCTTTCTTTTCATTTTACAAACTGTGATTTTATGCAGCCAGTCTGTGAATGCCATTTCAGAAAACAGTGAACCAAAACCGGCATTTCCAGAAACATCCTGGCTCGATCAACTTTGTGGTCTTCAGTGGTCTCCAGTGGTCGACGCTGTACGACTCTTTGGTCTCCAGTGGTCTTCAGTGGTTGATGCTGTATGACTCTGTGGTCTTCAGTGGTCTTCAGCAGTCGACGCTGTACGACTCTGTGGTCTTCAGTGGTCTTCAGCGGTCGACACTGTATGACTCTGTGGTCTCCAGTGGTCGACGCTGTACGACTCTGTGGTCTTCAGTGGTCTCCAGTGGTCGACGCTGTACGACTCTGTGGTCTTCAGTGGTCTTCAGCGGTCGACGCTGTACGACTCTGTGGTCTTCAGTGGTCTCCGGTGGTCGACGCTGTACGACTCTGTGATCTTCAGTGGTCTTCAGCAGTCAACGCTGTACGACTCTGTGGTCTTCAGCGGTCGACGCTGTACGACTCTGTGGTCTCCAGTGGTCTCCAGTGGTTGATGCTGTACAACTCTGTGGTCTTCAGTGGTCTCCAGTGGTCGACGCTGTATGACTCTGTGGTCTCCAGCGGTCGACGTTGTACGATTCTGTGGTCTCCAGTGGTTGATGCTGTACGACTCTGTGGTCTCCAGTGGTCTTCAGTGGTTGATGCTGTACGACTCTGTGGTCTCCAGTGGTCGACACTGTATGACTCTGTGGTCTCCAGTGGTCTCCAGTGGTTGATGCTGTACAACTCTGTGGTCTCCAGTAGTCTTCAGTGGTCGATGCTGTATGACTCTGTGGTCTTCAGTGGTCGACGCTGTGTGACTCTGTGGTCTCCAGCGGTCTTCAGTGGTCGACTCGGTGGTCTCCAGTGGTCTAAAGTGGTCGACTCGGTGGTCTCCAGTGGTCTTCAGTTGTTGACGCTGTGTGACTCTGTGGTCTCCAGTGGTCTTCAGTTGTAAAGAAATAACAGACGCTTGTTTTAAAAGTGGTCTGAGTTTTTATCGACAAGAAAACCCTCAAACTGACACTGGTCTTGTGAAATGTGAGGAGGCGCTGAGATTACTAAAAGCTGTTTAAATAAATGTGAATATTTACAGAGATTGTCTCCTTTCTTTTTGAGCTCACAGAAACCCTTGTTCCATTGTTTCTTTCTTTCGTTCTTTTTTAAACAGTATCTTTATTTACTTTTTCTTTAGAACATACATGTAAAAAACACACCAACAAACAAACAAAAGAGAAGAGAAGGCCACTTTATTCAAAGGTAAAGGAAAGCAAACAACAACAACAAAAAAGAGGGGGGTGGACACTACCACCCATACATATCAACATTAAGTCACCGTTTGAATTTAGAGCAACAGCAACAATAAAAGAAGGGAAAAAAGAAGAGAAAATCTTGTGCATCAGAGTACAAATCCAAAGCAAAACATTCATATACACACCAACCTGTGGTATTACATGGTATTATATGTCTCTCTTGCAGTCTGTTAAACCCTTTAGTATAACAGCTGCCAACCTTGGACCTATGTCGTTTAGAAAAGGGGCCCATATCTTATAAAATACATTTACCTTACACTTAGCTCTGTAAGACAAGTATTCCATAGGTATCAAGCTCAAATCTAACCTTATGGCAACCTGCTACTGTAGGAGGCGTGTGGTCTATCCATTTCAACAAGATGTTCTTCCTGGCACAGAAAGAAAGAACACATACAAGAGTAGGAACTTTGATCCAGTTTGCTAGGCAGACCAAAAAGGAGACACAGAGGTCTTTTCCACATTGAACACCAAAGATTATGTTAAGTTTATCCACAATATTCATATATATATATATATATATATATATATATATATATATATATATGTTTGTGTGTGTGTGTGTGAATATTGTGGAGAAGAAGCATACTAGTACCGATTTTCAAGAACAAGGGTGATGTGCAGAACTGCAGCAACTACAGAGGTATAAAGTTGATCAGCCACAGCATGAAGATATGGGAAAGAGTAGTAGAAGCTAGGTTAAGAGGAGAGGTGATGATCAGCCACAGCATGAAGATATCGGAAAGAGTAATAGAAGCTAGGTTAAGAGGAGAGGTGATGATCAGCAAGCAGCAGTATGGTTTCATGCCATGAAAGAGCACCACAGATGTGATGTTTGCTTTGAGAATGTTGATGGAGAAGTATAGAGGAGGCCAGAAGGAGGTACATTGTGTCTTTGTAGATTTAGAGAAAGCATACGACAGGGTGCCGAGAGAGGAGGTGTGGTATTGTATGAGGAAGTCAGGAGTTGCAGAGAAGTATGTAGGAGTGGTGCAGGATATGTATGAGGGAAGTGTGACAGTGGTGAGGTGTGTGGTTGGAATGACAGATGGGTTCAAGGTGGAGGTGGGATTACATCAAGGATCGGCTCTGAGCCCTTTCTTGTTTACAATGGTGATGGACAGGTTGACGGACGAGATCAGGCAGGAGTCTCCATGGACGATGATGTTCGCAGATGACATTGTGATCTGTAGCGAGAGTAGGGTGCAGGTGGAGGAGAGCCTGGAGAGGTGGAGGTATGCACTGGAGAGAAGAGGAATGAAAGTCAGTAGGAGCAAGACGGAATACATATGCGTGAATGAGAGGGATGACAGTGGAATGGTCAGGATGCAGGGAGTGGAGATGATGAAGGCATTTGACTTTAAATACTTGGGGTCAACTGTCCAAAGTAATGGGGAGTGCAGGAGAGCGGTGAAGAAGAGAGTGCAGGCAGGGTGGAGTGGGTGGAGAAGAGTGTCAGGAGTGATGTGTGACAGAAGGGTACCAGCAAGAGTTAAAGGGAAGGTTTACAAGATGGTAGTGAGACCAGCTATGTTGTATGGTTTGGAGACAGTGGCACTGATGAAAAGACAGGAGGTGGAGGTGGAGGTGGCAGAGATGAAGATGACAAGATTTTCATTGGGAGTGATGAAGAAGGACAGGATTAGGAACGAGTATATTAGAGGGACAGCTCAGGTTGGACGGTCTGGAGACAAAGCAAGAGAGACAAGATGGAGATGGTTTGGACATGTGTGGAGGAGAGATGCTGGGTATATTGGGAGAAGGATGCTGAATATGGAGCTGCCAGGGAAGAGGAGAAGAGGAAGGCCAAAGAGGAGGTTTATGGATGTGGTGAGGGAGGACATGCAGGTGGCCGGTGTGACAGAGGAAGATGATGAGGACAGGAAGAGATGGAAACGGATGATCCGCTGTGGCGACCCCTAACGGGAGCAGCCAAAAGTAGTAGTAGTAGTAGTATTCATATATATATATATATATATCCAGACACAGTGGATATAACTCCCCACCTCTGTATTACACTTTATACACAGTAGCTCAGACTTGTTCTGATCCATTTAATGTCTAAACTGGGGAGTTATCTGTAAGCGGTGTAATAATCTGAACTGAGATTCTTTAGTTCTATTACAAACAGAAATGTCCTTTGCTAGTCCCCATATCTCATTACAAGTGACTTTATCAATATTAAGGTTCAGGTCATTATTCCAGTCATAATATCGGATTACTTCTATCATATTGATTAAATACCCCAAATCCGCGCCCTAAAATACCTCTTTTGTTGTGGTCCAAAAGTATCTTTTCCATCAGGGAGGGCTGGCAATTAAAGACAGTGTCCCTTTTGCTGTGCAAGAAACTACGTATCTGTGGATATCTAAAAATATCACTTTGTGGTAAGTTGTATTTCTGGTGTAATTGCGCAAATGAAAACATGATGTCTTTCTCATATAAATGACCTATACTGATGATCCCTTTATGTTGTCATAGGTCAAATCCAGCATCTGTAACTCCAGGGGGAAAGTCAATATTACCCCATACTGGAGAGAGGGAGGATAACATTCTTTCTTGTTCTTCTAATTTTCTAATTGCTACCCAAGCTTGTAATGTTGAGTTTATAATTATATTATTCCCAGAGATACTTTTACATTTTTTTCCATTCTAGAGTGAGCAGAAGACCCACCAATGACGTATTGATCTGTGATGACTCTAGATCTAGTCATATAGATTCTGAATCATTCTTTACCCATTCAGCAATATAATGTAACTGCGAGGCCAGTTGATGTTAGGGACAGACAAGCCCACCCATCTCCTGCGGCCTCATCAGTCTAGCCATCCTTATACGAGGCCTCTTCTTGTTCCAAATAAAGGTGCTAAATTGCCTATTTATCTCTTTCATCACTTTAGTTTTAAATAGAATTGGGATCAGCTGAAAGAAGTAGAGAAACCTCGGAAGAATGTTCACTTTAAGTAATGATATCCATCCTAACACTGAAAGCGGTAAGGAAGACCATCTCTCCAGGTCTTCATGTATACCTTTATTATTTTATTACTTTACCTTCTCTTATTGGGGCCATTCTGGTAACTGAGTTTGAGCATACAGCACAGCAAACTAATTTAAGTATAAAGGGTTATCACAACTGGCTCACCTTTACAAGTACTTGCCCCCTGAACCATCTGTGAGCCAGTGGCATCGCTCTCTCCTTCTTGCCCTTCCTCCAAACTGGCCTGAGCTGAGGTTTTGAAATGGGTGTCCCCTTCCTCGATGTTTCGTCAAATTGAACCCATAACAACACAGGGGATACTCGATGGTAAAACCAGCATCCTGGTACTATGCCCACTTTCCACCACTCAATTGTATAATGGTGTTAGCCCATCAGCAGGTTGGTTCTGCTGCCACTCATTCTGTTTTATCCAGATCCACCAGAATCTCCCTTCTCCCTTTTTGGTGATATTGGCTACCAGCTGCTTTCTTGATGGGCCTTCAATCCCATGCAGTCCAAGAGCTTTCCAGAGCGACTGCGTGAAATTCTCATGTTTTGTGTTATTCTGAGCACGTTTGTCGTTCACGTTTGTCTTAAAGGCAACACTGTGTGAGCTTTCTGTTAGAATGGTGATTTAGGTTCCTGTCGCTTTAAGAGCTAGGTCTTGTGATTTAGATTACTGTTGCTTTAAGAGATAGGTCTTGTGATTTAGGTTACTGTTGCTTTAAGAGATAGGTCTTGTGATTTAGGTTACGTTGCTTTAAGAGATAGGTCTTGTGATTTAGATTACTGTTGCTTTAAGAGATAGGTCTTGTGATTTAGATTACTGTTGCTTTAAGAGATAGGTCTTGTGATTTAGGTTACTGTTGCTTTAAGAGATAGGTCTTGTGATTTAGGTTACTGTTGCTTTAAGAGATAGGTCTTGTGATTTAGATTACTGTTGCTTTAAGAGATAGGTCTTGTGATTTAGACTACTGTTGCTTTAAGAGATAGGTCTTGTGATTTAGGTTACTGTTGCTTTAAGAGATGGGTCTTGTGATTTAGGTTACTGTTGCTTTAAGAGATAGGTCTTGTGATTTAGGTTACTGTTGCTTTAAGAGATAGGTCTTGTGATTTAGGTTACTGTTGCTTTAAGAGATAGGTCTTGTGATTTAGGTTACTGTTGCTTTAAGAGATAGGTCTTGTGATTTAGGTTACTGTTGCTTTAAGAGATAGGTCTTGTGATTTAGGTTACTGTTGCTTTAAGAGATAGGTCTTGTGGGTTCACGAAGGGAACTCGGGGAGGGGGGGGGCATTTTGTTTTGTGGAGTTGAGGCTGAAGTAGCGACCGAGCCACACGTGTTTCTTACGTAGTACAGCTTGCTGATGAAGGGGAACTGAACTTTTGATATTCCTGTAAGAAGATACTACAAACTGTGGAATAAGCCTTTCTTACATCGGAGTCCTGTGGAAGTTTTTTCCTTCTCAAGTTAACGTACACGCGTGAAGTGCAGGCAATTGCTGCGCTTCAACCCCCACATTGGTAAGAAACACTGCTCCGATCGGATGAATGGACATTTGTGGAAGGGTTTGAAACCACAAGAAAAGAAGAATTACAACTAATTCAAGGTACGGTGGCCGTGAGTAAAGTTACGTTCTCAACTCTCCCTATTCTTTATATTCAATCACGTGGCTTTCGCTGACAACGAACAGCTTCGCCATGTTGGAGGACAGCAAGACCTTAGCAACTACTGTTTACACTGAAGCAATATACTGTTTAAACTGTTTACACTGAAGCAATATACTGTTTACACTGAAGCAATATACTGTTTACACTGTTTACACTGAAACAATATACTGTTTACCCTGTTTACACTGAAGCAATATACTGTTTACACTGTTTACACTGAAGCAATATACTGTTTACACTGAAGCAATATACTGTTTACATCGAAACAATATACTGTTTACACTGTTTACACTGAAGCAATATACTGTTTACACTGTTTACACTGAAGCAATATACTGTTTACACTGTTTACACTGAAGCAATATACTGTTTAAACTGTTTACACTGAAGCAATATACTGTTTACACTGAAGCAATATACTGTTTACACTGTTTACACTGAAGCAATATACTGTTTAAACTGTTTACACTGAAGCAATATACTGTTTAAACTGTTTACACTGAAGCAATATACTGTTTACACTGTTTACACTGAAGCAATATACTGTTTACCCTGTTTACACTGTTTGCACTGAAGCAATATACTGTTTACACTGAAGCAATATACTGTTTACAATGTTTACACTGAAGCAATATACTGTTTACACTGTTTACACTGAAGCAATATACTGTTTACACTGTTTACACTGAAGCAATATACTGTTTACACTGAAGCAATATACTGTTTACATCGAAACAATATACTGTTTACACTGTTTACACTGAAGCAATACACTGTTTACCCTGTTTACACTGAAGCAATATACTGTTTACACTGAAGCAATATACTGTTTACACTGTTTACACTGAAGCAATATACTGTTTACACTGTTTACACTGAAGCAATATACTGTTTACACTGAAGCAATATACTGTTTACACTGTTTACACTGAAGCAATATACTGTTTACACTGTTTTCACTGAAGCAATACACTGTTTACCCTGTTTACACTGTTTACACTGAAGCAATATACAGTTTACACTGAAGCAATATACTGTTTACACTGTTTACACTGAAGCAATATACTGTTTACACTGTTTACACTGAAGCAATATACTGTTTACACTGTTTACACTGAAGCAATATACTGTTTACACTGTTTAATCCATCACTGTGAGAATGTAATGATTACCATCTTCTGTAACGGGGAATGGCCCAACCACATCCACCCCAACTCTTTCCATGGGCGCCCCCACCCTGTATTGCTGCAGGGGGGCATGGGATTGCCCCGCTGGCCCCTTCTTTGCATTGCAGGTGTTGCAGTTACGGCAGAACCGCTCCACGTCTTGTCGGCACCTCCCCCGGTAGAATCTTTCCTGCAGCCGCCGCAGAGTTTTGGTAATGCCGAAGTGTCCCACTCCAGGGGGGCCATGTACTATGCTTAACACTTGTTGTTGTAGTGCGTGGGGAACAACTAGTTGCCATGTACTGCCTCCCCTCCTTGGCTCCTCCCACACGCGATAGAGGCAGCCCTCATGAAGCATGAGTGAATTCCACTGTCCCAGCAATGCCTTGGTGGTGGGGGAGTGGGGACCTGCCATCTCTCTACTTGGGACCTCTTTATGTGCTAGCCAACGTATCACGGGTCCCAGGTGGCTATCCAGACGTTGGAGTTCCCCTATCTTGGTTGGTGACATCTCCTCCAGTGGCGCACTTGGGACCACAAGTGTCCGCACTGTAACCCGATTCACCCGTTGCTGTTCTTGAGTCTCCAACCGGCTACAATGGCGGCAGGCCTGATCCAAACAGGGGTGTCTGGAGGGAGCATCAGCATTGTTATGTCGGCTGCCTCTTCGGTGCTCCGTGGTGAAGGTAAATCCCTGCAAGGCCTCTATCCATCTGGCTACCTGCCCTTCTGGTTCTTTGAAGCTAAGCAGCCAGCGGAGCGATGCATGGTCTGTCCTCAGTAGGAAGTCCTTTCCATATAAGTAAGGCTTAAAATGCCTTACGGCCTGTACTACTGCCAGGAGTTCTCTCCGAGTCACATAGTAGTTCCTTTCTTCCTTACTCAAGGCTCTACTGTAATAGGCCACCACTCTTTCCCTTCCCCCACTGGGCTGCGACAGGACTGCTCCCACACCTACATCACTGGCATCAGTGTCAAGTATGAATGGCTGCTGCCTGTCTGGGAGGGCTAGCACTGGTGCTTGGGTCAATGCTTTTCAGAGTATCTGAAAGGAGCTCTCACATGCTTCAGTCCAGTGAAACCGTTGTCCCTTCTCGGTGAGCTGGTGGAGCGGATGGGCTTTTTCTGCAAAGGCGTGCACGAACCGATGGTAATATGATGCCAGTCCCAGAAAACTCCTCACCTCCTTTCCTGAGGTGGGCGTTGGCCAATCCCTGACTGCAGTGACCTTGTCATTGTCTGTGGACACACCTCCGGGCCCCACCACATGTCCAAAGAACCTTGTCTCCCGCTGCAGTAGATTGCATTTTCTCGTATTGAGTCATAGGTTGGCTGCCTTGATGCATTCGAGCACAAGTCGGAGGTTGGAGAGGGCCTCAGTAAATGTAGCTGCATGCACCAGGAGGTCATCCAGGTTTACCATGCAGGCAGAGCGAGGGATGGGGCCAAGGACACGCTCCATGAGGCGTTCAAATGTGGCCGGGCTATTACATAAGCCAAATGGCATGACTGTGAACTGCCAGAGTCCTCGGCCAATGGTGAAGGCAGTCTTTGCCCGGGATTCTTGGGCCATCTCTACCTGCCAGTACCCACTTCTTAAATCCAGGGAGCTGAACCATTGGGAACCCGCCACACAGTCCAGAGCTTCGTCGAGCGGGGGAGTGGGTACGAGTCTTTCCGGGTCAGGTTGTTTAGTCGCCGATAGTCCACACAAAATCGGAGGGAACCATCCTTCTTGGTAACCAGCACGGCAGGGGACACCCACGGGCTATCGGAGGGTTCAATGATTCCTGCAGTTGCCATCTCTTGGATCTTTGCTTCTGCCTCTTGAAATTTTATCAGAGGGTGATGGCGAGCTCTCTGGAGGACTAGGTCCACATTACCAGTGTCAATGTGGTGCTGCACAAGATTGGTGCGGCCACACTCCAGATCACTCGAAGCGAAGAGGTGTCTGTTCTCTATCAGCAGGTTCCGTACCTGCTCCCCCTCTTCTTGGCTCAAACCCTCCATGCGTTTTTGGGCCAGTTCTTCCAGTGCAGAGGCCGTTTCTGGTGATGTACCTTCCCATGGCCCTGAAGCCAAGCACAAGATCCGTGGTCCACCTTTATTGCCCCCCGCATTGCTGCGTACGGTAATGGCATTCAGCACTTGGTTGCCCACCTCCAGCTGTGGACCGGCCGCCCGTACCACACCACCAATGGCTCTCAAGGCATCCAGTCCAAGGATCTGTATCCTTGGACTTGGATGTATTTATGCTAGCCAAAAGTCTTGCTGTACCTCCATTTCTCCCATCTTAAGGGTCAGTTTACTTCTCCCCTCCATTCTAGCACACTGACCAGTAACTGTCTCCATCTTTACTTCTGTCGGCATCCACTGTACTTCTTCTCCTAGGACCCCTGGTCTCACCAAGCTGATGGTGGATCTGGTGTCGACCAGGGCAATACAGGTATTGCCATTCAGCTGACAGGAGACATGGAGGTTGAAGCCAGCGCCAATCCGTCCAACGACTCTGGGATTATTTCTCCGGGGGGGGGGTTGTGTGGGCCGGCCAGTCCCCCTCTAGGCCGATCCTTGGTCGTTTCCCGGTCCAGAAGAGGCGAATACTTGGGTGACAGGCCTCCGTACTTGTTGGTAAAAGCGTCTGTTTGTCTTCTGACACTGCCTTCTTTGCCTCAGTGTTGGGGCCGCTCCTTTTTCCACCATAATGGCCTCCACCTCCTCTGCCCTATGCAGCGCCTCTTCAATGGTGAGTGGCTTGGCAAGCCGCACCTGTCGCCTGAGGTGAGGTGGCTGTAGAGCCTGTGAGAAGAAGTCCAGGGCCAGGTATTGGATGGCAGATTGGGGCATATCAGGATACGCACGGCTCACCAGGCGTTGAATGTCAGCCACCAGGGTACCCAACTTCTCCTGGCCGTGTCTCTGTGTCTTGAATGGAGTTGATCCCGGAGGCTAATCAGCGATTGGGTGTTGCCAAACTGGCGACCCAGGGCAGTGGTTAGCGCCCCCAGTGATATCTCTCCAGCCGCCAGGTCTAGGAGTTCCTGCCTTGCTTCTCCCTCCAGGGCTGTGGCTAGGTTGACTACTTGTTGATTTTCTGTCCATCTCATCACCCTAGCAATCAGGTTGAACTGAGCAAGGAATCCTTCCCAGCTGGAGCTCCCGTCGTAGCGCCCCAACTTCACCGAGGGAGTGTTTGGGCTTGGCCAGGGGTCAGTACAGTTGGTGAGTCTTGTAATGGAACCATATCTGCAAGGTGTGTTACACTCTCCAGTAGTGGCAAATGGGGCAGTGTGTAACTTGGGTTGACATTCCCTCTCAGTAGATCGTGTCCAGCTTGCTGCTGCTGTTTCCCCCTGGTGACTGTTGGACTGCAGCTCACTCTACCAACTCATTTTCATCTATGTGAAAGCGTAGTCCTGCGTGTTTGTTGATAAAGCAATAGGAGATGATGTTCGGTCTCAAAACCATCCGTTTTATTTAGCAGTAAATGGATAAAGCATACAGAGCTCTGTGTCTAGATCTTCCTATCCCTGACAAACAACAGATTGTGCCAGTTCACGAAGTCTGACTGTCTCTCCTTTCCCTGACCCAATCTTTATACTATACAAAGTGTTGACTAAACATCAATGTGTGGTCTTCTTTGTGATTGGTCCGTTGATCTGACTCCATCTCCGCCTCAATAATATCCGGTACTCCAAGTGGCCTCCTTCTGCAGCTGCTGTGACCTCCTTCTGCAGCTGCTGTCGTAAGATCCTGTTCCTGTCTCTGAAACACAGATCACAGCACATCCTGTCTCTACTCCCCCAAGGCTACAGCACCCTTGTTGTTCCCTTTTACTTATTTAGAGCTGCTAACCTTATCTAAGGTTAGCGACCCTCACTCTTTTACCTTCTATGGAAATAGACACAATCCTCTTGGGACATCTTATCCTGTTATTGCCCCCCCACTTCTCTTCCTGTAGCTTACTCTGCATTTCTCTGTCTGCTGACATACTCAATACTTTTCCACTGCCACTATAGCCCCTCATGTCCTTGTAACAAGCCTTGTTCCTTATGCATATGATTTCCCAATGATTAATCTATCCTTATATCCATTAATCCAATCAATACGTTGTAATCATCATTATTAAACATCACACCATTGCATTTATCTACATGACATGCTCTCCAGTCATGCCCAACTTGCTCCTGATGGCCGTCGCTGGTGGCTCTCTCGCCACGGGTCGTGTCCAACTTGCTCCTGGTGGCTCCCCCATGGCTAGAAGCGCCGGCTTCTATGATTAATCTATCCTTATATCCATTATTCCAATCAATACGTTGTAATCATCATTATTAAACATCACACCATTGCATTTATCTACAAGTCCCCCTTTTGGTCTCATGTAAATGAGACCAACCAACCAATCAGATTCAAACATCACATTCAGCCTCTGTGTCACTGCCCAGTTCTTCACACCCTCTGTCCTCTATCAGAGCCACCGTCTCTGTCTTGACTTGAGCCATCTGATAGGGTGATGGGGGACTCTTCTTGTCGATGGCAGTGACGATCAACCTTTCAAACAGAGATCTGATACAGGGGATACAACAGCATCCACACAACACAAGTGCAGTCATCATGCCTCCCAGGGACAAAAACACAGACACTATCACACCTTTCCACTTCCCAAACCACTGTTAAAAAATTCCTCCCAGTGGGTTGTCTATACCTGGACCCAGTCTGTGGTGGGCAGTGTCTGACCCTCTAGGTTCCCCTCTGCTGCTGCAACCTGTTTTGAGAAAGCTGACACCAAAGCTGTTAGTTGGTCATACTAAGGTTTGTACTTCAGCAGATCTCTTTCCTTTTCCGTGGTTGGGATTCCAGCTCTCGGTCCCGGGAACTGCTGCCCTGTTGTCAACTCATATGGAGTGTAACCTGTGATGGAGTTTACTGAGCTCCTAATTGACATTAGAGCTAGGGGGAGGGCATCCACCCAACTCATTTTTGTTTGAGCACACACTTTTCCTATTTTTCCTTTAACGGACTGATTCATTCTCTCCACCTTTCCCTGTGATTGGGGGTGATACACTGTTCCAAACGCATGTTTCAGTCCTAGGGCCGCTTCTACTGCCTGCAGGTCTTTGTTCTTAAAATGTGTGCCATTATCTGACCTGATTCTTTTTGGAAACCCATGCGTTGGTATGTATTGGTTGATTAGGAATTTGATTACGGTTTTGCATCTTCCTTTTTAGCAGGTACTGCTTCTGGCCAGCCAATGTATGCATCCATGGCGACCAAGAGGTACCTATACCCATTTACTCTTTCCAACATGTCAGTGTAATCAATTATGATTTCTTGACCTGGCATTTTTGGCAAAGGAAATTTTCCCTCGTGTGGCTTTACTGTAGCCCTGCTATTGTATTCCGTACATATTTTACATTCCCTGATATGGTTCACAATCATTGCGGGCAAAAATGGATGCCACCAATGGGTCAGATGTCTCTGCATCTGTACCTTTCCACAATGTGTTAGCCCGTGTGCCTCCTTTAACACAGAAGCCGTCCACCCTGGGGGTAACACAGGTCGGCCGTCCGGCGACCTCCACACTCCTTCGGATTCCGTTGCCCCTCTCTCTTTCCAAACTGTGAACTCTTGAGGAGAGGCTTTCTGTTGTTCCTTTATTAACATATTTACATCGCAGGCAGGTAGTAAATCATACACCGTTTTTCCCACCTGCATCATCATGTATTGGGCTGTGTAACCTGCTGCCCTTTTAGCTGCAGAGTCTACTTCCTGATTTCCTTTTGCTATCATTGTTTCAGTTTTGTTGTGACCTCTGCACTTTATTACTGCTACCTCTGTTGGTTTCATTAGAGCTTTGACCAGTCTCTTGATGTCTTTCTCATGTTTGATTGGGGTTTTTGCTGCTGTCAAAAATCCTGCTCTGATCCACTGACTGAGGTCCACCTGTATTGCTCCTACCACATATGCCGAGTCTGTGTAGATGTTTACTTTTTTCCCTTCTGCCCATTCTAATGCTGCGATCATTCCCTGTAATTCAGCTAGCTGCGCTGATTCTTTTCCTATTACTCCCTCTGTCACTACCTCCTCAAACCCTTCATCTGTTTGTCTTACCACTGCATATGCTGCCTTCAGTCCCTCCGTGGGATGTCTGTAGCAACAGCCATCTGTGAACAACACTTCCTCTGGGTCAGCTAAGGGTTTTGCCCATAAATCTGCTCTGACCTTAACATCTTTCTGTACTCTTTCTTCACACACATGTAGCTCACCTTCCCCCATGTTATCTGCCATGTTGAGTCCCTCGTGTGTGAACGTTATGTGTGGTGCATTGAGGATTTTTTCCAACCTTGTCTGTCTTAATGATGTCATGGTGAATGCTGCTGAGTTCACATAGGCCACTATGCTGTGTGTTGTCAGGACTGTTAGAGCATATCCCATGACTATGTGTGCTACTTTTTGCAGAATTTTTGCTACCCCTGCTGCATGTCTTGTGCATGGTGGATGTCTATTTTCTGTTGGATCGAGTGTCACACTTGCATACATCATCACCTGCCTACCTCCCCCTTTTTTCTGAAAAAGAGCACCATTTCCTGTATGTGATTTTTCTGAAACATCCAGATAGAATGGCTCTTTGTAGTCAGGCAGTGCTAAATCAGCAGCGTTTGTGAGAGCCTGTTTGAGGGAAATGAAGTTGTTCTCTGCTTCAGTGGTCCATTGTAAGCATGCAGGCAGATTTCTCATCCCCTGCTCATTGACCATGGC
The DNA here is from genome assembly GCF_029633865.1 of Lampris incognitus. Taxonomy (NCBI): domain Eukaryota; kingdom Metazoa; phylum Chordata; class Actinopteri; order Lampriformes; family Lampridae; genus Lampris; species Lampris incognitus. Next base: position 742,766 of record NC_079216.1, on the reverse strand, counting down.
CCTTAAGGGGTGTGTGAGTTCCCCATGTGATGCTATGTACTGTCTGCTGTAGCCCGTCAACCCCAGGAATGAGAGCATGTCTTTCACTGTGACTGGTTTAGGATGGTGTGGGATTGAGGATCTATGGACTGGGGACACACCTGTTCCTCTACTAGAGATAATTCTTCCCAGGAACGAGACCATCTGTCTGCAGCACTGGAGTTTGGTTTTGAAACTTTGAACCCAATGTGATACAGCTGAGCTAATAGGGATTTGGTGGTATCTAGGCAGGAGACATGATCTGGAGCTGCCAGAAGGATGTCATCCACATACTGAATCAACACCACCTCCTTTGGGAGGGTGAGATCAGTGAGCTGCTGTTTCAGAACCTGATTGAACAGCCCAGGAGACAAGATGAAACCCTGGAGAACCCTCGTATACCTTAGCTGTTGGCCTTTATAGGTAAACGAGAAGATCTCTCTCACGTGGTCAGCTAATGGTAGGCAGAAAAATAAATTGGCCAGCTCAATACAGGAAAACCATTTGTGTTCTGGGGACAGTGCAGACATAGCAGTGTATGGATTTGGTACTGGGACTGTAGGAGTTGACACAATACTATTGACCCGTCTAAGGTCGTGAGCCATTCTATATTTCCCTGTATTTTGCTTCTCTACTGGTAAAATAGGTGTGTTCCAGCCAGATGCTGAGGGCTCCAACACCCCCATTGCCAACAGTCCCTCAATAGTATCTGTGATCCCTGCTTCTGCCTCAGGTTTGTGGGAGTACTGTTTCTGCCAGATCGGAGTGTGATCTGTCAATTCAAAAAAGATTGGATCAACATTCTTGCAGTGGCTTACATCAGTTGGGCCTGCTGACCATAACGCCTCAGGGAGAGTGTCTATCATGCTTGCGGCATCAGAGTGATCAGCCTTCTCTCTGCCATGAAATCTCTCTATTTGTCTATGTTCTAACAGCACTTTGTCAGCCGTCTTGTGCATGATCCTGTAAGCCTTTTCGGATGGGGAGTACTGTAATTCAGGGAGGTGGGTCCAAACCCAGTCTGTCAGTGCCATCAGACGCTTGCACATCGGCCCAAGATCTCTAGCCTGGTGTTTAACATGCACTGCTAAGGTGATATGGGGCACTGGCTCATCAGACATCTCATACCACTCAAATTGTTCTGGTGTCAATTCAACAGCAGCTGCCACACCTTCATTCTCCACTAGAATACAACTAGACAATACTTCCCACTGTGTCCCTTCAATGTCATTGTAAAAAGTTTGCTGATAAATTTCATCCTCGTCCCTATCATAGTACAGAGTAACATGGAGGGGGTCGGTTGGAGGGGAGTAGGGATGTAGCATTTGGACCCACGGCCGCCACTGATGATACAGAGTCTGTACGCCTTTGCTTTGCTTGCTTCCAGGTTCTAGGAGTCCCCAGTATATATCTGCCCAGAGTCCTTCAGCCGTGGGTGAAACATCAGCTGACAACAACATTTGAGAGCTGGACTGGTTCATTGACAGAGAACAGTTCACAGAATATCCATTGGGAAAAGTCACTACCAGTCCCTCTGGCCCACACATGACTGATGCCCCACACCTCACCAACACATCCCGCCCCATCAAATTGACTGGGCACGCTGGTAATGAAATGTATTGATGTAAAAAAGTCTGTCCTGCCACCGTGGTAGTCAGAGGTGTCGTCAACGGCAGATTTTCTGGTTTACCGAGAACCCTACTAGCTGGACGCTGGAGGATGAAAGGTTGGACCCGAGACATGGCGCACGTGATAGTGGAAAACCTTGCACCTGTCAACTAGGAAATGCAGATCCATGTCCATTACCCTTATTTGCAGGTAGGGTTCTGCCAGCCCCACCTGCCCTTGAGTTCCCGGGCCCCTTCAGTACTCATACCCCTGACCACCCTGCATGGTCTGGGGATATTGTCCCTGCGGTGGAGCTGCTGCTGCATGAGGGGCTTGATGAAGTGGAACCATGACTGGAGGCTGCCCTTGGACCGGGGGCTGCACATAACCACCCCTGTTGCTGACTGGACCTTGACCTCCCCTGGGTCCCCACAGCACGGGACACTCCCTTCTCCAGTGTCCAGGCTGGCCACATCCAAAGCATGTAGGTGGCATACCTCTGGGTCCTCCGCGACCCCTCCCTCTACCTCTCATGCCTCCTGTTACTCCTACAGTCCTGCCCCCATAAGGGGAACTAGGCACCCATTCAGGCACTAGGTACACATTTGGGGTGTAGCTTTGTGGTGGTGGCTGTTGAACCATCTGATTGGCTACTTTTTGGTTTGTCTTTTTAGCATCATTTACCCTTTTCCTTGCCTCATCCAATTGGAGCTTTAGGAGCTGCACCTGGGCTGACTCTGTGCTCTGTCTATCCTCATCCTGTGTAGCCTTGTGTCTTTTCATATGATGAATCAGATGTTTTCCCATTGCTCAGTAGAACAGCCTGGGATGTCTGGATTGCCCTCCATGGCATCTTGTACTGTTTTGGGCATTCCAGCCATAACAGCTTTTCTAAACAGTGTGGTCTGTAACTGTCCTGAACCTGGATAGCTTCCTGCGGTGTCTGTCCATATGCCTTTGCATCTGCCTAAAAATGCTGACATGTCTTCTCCGTCTTTCATGGAAAAGGTCAGTGAATGCATTGCTCCGGGAGGAATGGGGAATTTATCCCTCATTGCCCTTCCCACAACTGTGGCTTGTCTGGTAAATGGTTCTGAATCTGGTAGAAAACTAGTGCCTGCCGCAGCCTCAATCTGTTGTATTTCCCACGTAGCTAGTTGTTTTCCCAATAATGCTCTCCAGTCTCCCATAGCTAATATGTGTCCCAAGGTGTGTTGGCAAAATTTCTCCATCCAGGGCCCTCCTCCCTCAGTGGGAGGGGGCATCTTATCCAGGATGCAATTCATGTCTGTGAATGAGAATGGTTGATACACATCCCCCGTTTGGGGTCCTTTATATATCAGTGGCAGTTGATGATATCTAGCGGGTGGTCGTATCTGTTCTCTGTCCCTAAGCTGGTGTCTATGCCTGTGGTCAGCACGGGGCACTATATGAGTCTGGTTGTGCCTGGTTAGTGCCCCTGTAATCGTGACCGGGTATGTGTCTTTGTTTTCCTCATCACTCCTCATGTCCTCTGCCTCTGTACCTGCTTCCAAGCTCTCCTCGTGGCCGTCTGCCCTATTCACTTCCTCTCTTATCTCTCTGAGCTGTCTCTCCTGGAACCCATCCATTGTTTCAACCCCCTGACTCTGTATCCTCCCCTGTCCTGCTCCTCCCCCGTATGGGGTGGAGCATGCTTCTGGCCCTGTTGTGGGTGAGCTTCCTGCCTGGTTTATCTCTTCCGGTCTGCTTATCTGTTCATGTATTATCCTACTCGCTTCTCTGGCTTCCTGCACCCGGCGCTCTGCCTCCCTCACCAGGTCCTCCACCTCTAATATTCTCCTTGTTACTACTTCCTTTAACCTCTCCCTAGCCACTCTGTAGTCCTCCTCTCCTATTGCTGTCATTTTCATTACTCCTTCCTCCACACACGCGAGTGGCATTTGCGGTGTGGGATAAGGAGGGGGTTGTATTCCGGGTATTTTGGAATATATTGGCGCCGATGGTTCTGTTTTTTCATTTCCTTTATCTTTTTCTTTGGTTATTTCTGAGTGTTTTTGATTCATTTCTACTGCCATGCAAGCTAAGGTCATGTTGTGTAAGTGGGCTCTTCTCTGTTCATTTTCCTCTCCGTCTTTCTTCCATTTTCTTTTGACTAACATGGAAACTTTTTCCGCCTTCCAGTGTTCATCTGCTTTCTTTTTAGCTTGTTTTTCTGCCTTCCCTAGGTATAATATCAATTTCTTCCTTTCCTCCTCTTTGGGGACCTTACCCTGTGTTTGTAAGCTTTTCCATATACTGTCATACACCCTAACCTTGGTGTCTCGCTTGTTCGTAGGGAGCCCTGCAAAAATTTGACTCCTGGTTCTTTCCCATTGTTGCTTAATGGTCAACATAACATTGGGAGGGCAACCTCCGTATTCTTCACACTCCCTGTCAGATTCCCCTTCCATTGTGTTTTATCTGTCCCCCCTAAGTAGCCAGCTGGTTTGTATGACACTTACGTTCTGAGCAACCAACCCAATCAGAGAAGAGTTCAGTAGCCAGTCAGTTTGTATGGCACATACGTCCCGAGCAACTGACCCAATCAGAGAAGAGTTCAGTAGCCAGTCAGTTTGTATGGCACATACGTCCCGAGCAACAGACCCAATCAGAGAAGAGTTCAGTAGCCAGTCAGTTTGTATGGCACATACGTCCCGAGCAACTGACCCAATCAGTGAGTTTTATCAGACAGTTTACGTTGACACCAGTTATGCTTCCACTGCTGATTCTTTCTCACTGAGACACTCCCTCCTTCCTCTCTGAGACACTACTGAGTTTCTACCACCCTTATACACAGTTTTATCAAACAACACACTTTTTAATCATACAAAATATCAAACGTTCACACTTGCCGTTAAAACACAGCACATATCATAAACCAGTGAGCGCTGCTTTTATGGGGACTTTTAAACCCCAAGGGTCTCTAAACCTACTCACTCGGGCCTCTAACCCCTTATACGGACATGCGCTGCTTTTATGGGACTCTAACCCATGGGTCTTTAAACCCGTCCGTGTTTCCCACGTGCATGCACTGCTTTCATGAGGACTCTAACCTCATGGGTCTCTAAACCCGCACGTCTTCTTTTCAGTACTGTTGTTGCTTTCAAGGGCCTCTCACCCCGGGACTTTAAACCCGTGCACAATTTACTTCAATGCTTTATTCATCTACTTTAACTAGGACACTTGTCGTATAATGACAACACACAATTTGGTATAGCCAATAACAGAACTTGGATAAAACAGGCGTCTGTTTACCTTAGTTTTTTTTCAGCGGCCGCTTGTTGTTGCCATCACACTGCAGTTATCCGTTGTCTTTTACTTCTGTGGTCAATCCGTCACTTCTCCGTCTTTATCATGTCGGGGTCACCAAACTGTTGGACTGCAGCTCATTCTACCAACTCATCTTCATCTATGTGAAAGCGTAGTCCTGCGTGTTTGTTGATAAAGCAATAGGAGAAGATGTTCAGTCTCAAACCATCCATTTTATTTAGCAATAAATGGATAAAGCATACAGAGCTCTGGGTCTAGATCTTCCTATCCCTGACAAACAACAGATTGTGTCAGTTCACGAAGTCTGACTCTCTCCTTTCCCTGACCCAGTCTTTATACTATACAAAGTTTTGACTGAACATGAATGTGTGGTCTTCTTTGTGATTGGTCCGTTAATCTGACTCCATCTCCGCCTCAATAATATCAGGTACTCCAAGTGGCCTCCTTCTGCAGCTGCTGTCGTAAGATCCTGTTCCTATCTCTGAAACACAGATCACAGCTCATCCTGTCTCTACTCCCCCAAGGCCACAGCACCCTTATTGTTCCCTTTTACTTATTTAGAGCTGCTAACCTTATCTAAGGTTGGTGACCCCCACTCTTTTACCTTCTATGGAAATAGACACAATCCTCTTGGGACATCTTATCCTGTTATTCCCCCCCCCCACTTCTCTTCCTGTAGCTTACTCTGCATTTCTCTGTCTGCTGACATACTCAATACTTTTCCACTGCCACTATAGCCCCTCATGTCCTTGTAACGAGCCTTGTTCCTTATGCATATGATTTCCCAATGATTAATCTATCCTTATATCCATTAATCCAATCAATACGTTGTAATCATCATTATTAAACATCACACCATTGCATTTATCTACATGACATACTCTCCAGTCATGCCCAACTTGCTCCTGATGGCCGTCGCTGGTGGCTCTCTCTCCACGGGTCGTGTCCAACTTGCTCCTGGTGGCTCCCCCATGGCTAGAAGCGCCGGCTGTTTTTCGTCGCACGGTCGGGGCAGGTCGCGGCTGGGACTCTTCGTTCGACGCGCTCTGAAAGAGAAGAAATTTTCCATTTCCTTGGGACTCCACCCCTCGGACATTACCCAGCGCGTCTACCGCACCCAGGGGTGGTGGGCACGGGCCTCCCCCTTCCTGAGGCCGCACTGCGCTGCTCCCATCTGGCAGACAGAGCAGACCTCTGATCTCCTTTTCGAGAGCAGCGATTTCCAGACGCTCACCGGCCGCCTTTGGTTACGCTCACCGGCCGACGTTTGCGGTCTAAAGAAGTCCATCCCACTTCTGACACCCATGTGACGTGGTTAAATAAATAACGGTCTTCTTAGCCAACATTTCAGAGTTAACAAGTACGCTTTTAATGACCGCAAGTCAAAACTGACACAAGTTTGTATGGGTCTCAGCTCCCACCCCTTTTCTTGGCCACCAAAGCGAGCTTATCTATTTGCCTACTCTTTACCCTCATGGTGGGAAATAGCATGTTGTCTAATACAACTTCCCTCATAACGTCCCCATTACCTTCCACCACATCCCCGCTATCTGAAACAGATACGTCCGTTTTTAACATGTTCCATATCCCACAACATAACCAAAACAGCGACACCTCAGTTGCATTGTGGGTAATATGCGAATGAACCCGGAGCAGAAACACTCTAGTAGAATTCGCCACAATACTGTTTACTGTTTGCTAGACCTTGGCAACCACCGTTTACAAAAATTAAAATTTAAGCGAACCTCGGACAAACGTACGGAAATAAAACGTGGCAGTTGTGATCCAGTCTTTGAAAACAGTTTGCAAAATAAACTTTACAAAGTTCTGGCCTAACGGCGCAAAGGATCAGATTCGATTTGAGGATTTTCGGCTGTTAGGCCAATCTCATGCAATAGGCTGGGTGTCGCGCTGAGGGCGTCCGGGTAGCGTAGCGGTCTATTCCGTTGCCTACCAACTCGGGGATTGTCGGTTCGAATCCCCGTGTTACCTCCGGCTTCGTCGAGCGTCTATACAAACACAATTGGCCGTGTCTGCTGGTGGGAAGTCGGATGTGGGTATGTGTCCTGGTTGCTGCACTAGCGCCTCCTCTGGTCGGTCAGGGCGCCTTCCGGATCGGCAGAGAGGGGGTGGAGCAGCGAGCGAGACGGATCTAAAAGAGCGGGGTAATTGGCCAGATACACTTGGGGTGAAATTGAAAAAAATATAAATAATGTCGCGCTGCGGAACTTCCGGGTGTGACTCTTTGCATAGGAACTTCCGGTACAACCGGATGCTTACGTCCTGTCCTGCTGAAATCATTAGTTGGCTGCTAACTTGTCCGTCCGAAAAATCAATGACTCAAACAGGGCAAAAAGGGGCGTTCAAGTATCAACGCGGTAACTCGGGCTCCACTGAGCACTGTTGTGTGCGGCAGGAAGTTTCCATTCATGGGCCGGTAGGTGCGAGGAAAGAACTAAGTGGCGAGCGAAGATTCGGAGGGATGCACTTACCGTCACCAACCGTACAAAGGTGTGTGTTCGGCGTTTTGAACCGGGTGATTTCGCTGTGCCAGCTACAGGCGTGTTAAGGGGGCTTGTGGTGGACACGTATTGGGGACAGAATTCAACCCAGGAACTAAGGGTTAAGTCATGGTTGCCCTGGCAGGTTAACGCAGGGTTAAGTTATGGTTGTCCACTCAGTTTTCTGGTTATTCTTGCCACCTCCGCTCAGTCGAGCTGTGGTTTTGTTGTCTCTCTGATTTACCGTGGATTAAAGAAAGTTGCCTACACGGCTAAAGTGTGAACCTACGGTCTTCTCCGTTCCTTCGGCTCTACAGGCTCAAGAAAGGAGCTGTCCCCACACTCTGCGTGGAATGAGCACTCCAAACCCGCACCCAGGCTAGGTGTGTGGGAGCGCCGGGAGCGTCCTGCTGTCGCCCCTCTGCCAGCTGTGGGCTCCTGATATTGAGATGGATGTCAGCTCTGCCTGCAAAAGCAGGACTATTGCGTGGCTCCTAATCCTGCCGCTTTGGGTGATGCCTGGCCCAAAACGAGTCGATGAGGAAACAAGTAGAAGTGCTCCAGAAACAACGGGAAACCGTCCAGCTACAGTCCAAATTCAGCCTGAGGCCGTTTGCAGGTTCCGATGAGGACATTCGGTTTTACACCAGGTATGTCTGCTTTGTATCATTTCATTTAATCGCGCCTGCCAAATTAACTCACCTGTTCAATCTCTGCACCCCCCACCATGCCTCGCTCACACACACCTGTCACGTGAAGTGAATCAATAAAGTTATAATATTGAATGGCACGTCTGCGCACGCGCATAGTCGATACAGGCACGTGAGGACAAGCAGGAAATACAAGTAGACAAGTCAGTAAATCAGCCACGTGTGTCTGCGTCCGTCATTAATTGATATAGTTCATTTACTTGTACGAAAACGCCACATGGTGTCAGAAGTGGTCGTTGCGGTGATACGGGAAGAAAATTCCAGCAACCTGCTTGACTGCGTGAAGTTTGTGCATCGCCATGGCGAAGTTTTCCCCTCCGGATCCGACGGATTTTGCGAAGCCTGCAACCTGGCCAGATCGGAAGCAACGGCTTTCACGGTACAGAGTTGCGACCAAGCTGGGGGGGGGAGACGAGCCTATACAGGCGAGCGCATTAATATATTCAATGGGAGCAGAGGCAGAGCACATATTTAAGTCATTCACGTTCGCAGCTGCTGGAGATGAGGACAAACATGATGTCGTGCTTGCACAGTTTGATACGCATTTCATTCCCAAGCGCAACGTCGTCTAGGAGAGGGCTGGCTTCCGTTGCAGAGTGCAGCTGGCCGGCGAAAGCGTGGAGACTTTCTCAGACAGCTCTACGAGCTGGCTGAACATTGCGACTTTGGGGCCGGGAAGGAGGAGCAGTTAAGAGACAGGATTGTCGTTGGAATTCGTGATACCGCCCTGTCCCAAAGGTTACAGATGAAAGATGACCTAACACTACGAAGTGCGATAGAAATGGCGAGACATTCCGAGCTAATTAAAGGACAGAATCAGGCACGACCTACTAGCTCGGACAATGTGGACGAAGTGAAAACATTCAGACGAAAGTGGGAAAATAGTCCCAATGCAGAAAAACACACGCATGGAGAAATGAGAAAACTGGGAAATGTGGCCGATGCGCGTAGTGATGATGAGCACTGCCCAGCAAGAGGAAAAACATGGAACCAATGTACAAAAAGGGACAGCGAGCTGCAGCGTGTCCTTAACTACACAAGAAAGGGTTGGCCCGACCACATCGCCTGTTTCGGCACTCCGTCAGATATCACCTCAGACAGGGGCCCCCAGTTCGTGTCAGAGCTCTGGTCGGCACTTGCGCGATCCTTGGGTGTGCAGGTACACCGCACTACCGCGTACCACCCTCAGGCTAACGGCTTGTGTGAACGTTTTCACCGGTAGCTCAAGGCAGCGCTGCGCTCTCGGATGGTAACTGGGTGGAGCGTTTACCTTGGGTTATGCTCGGGTTGCGTTCGGCTCCTAAGGAGGACCTCGACTCGTCACCCGCTGAGGGTGCTCGGTCAGCCGCTCCGCGTCCCTGGGGAATTTTTGCCTGGGAGTTCCGCTCCTCGACCCCGTCCGGCCCTTTATCCTTTTTTGTTCGACAGCACTCGGGTTCCAGGCCCCGTTCACCACTGTTTTCCGCGGTCGTTCGTGCCTGCGGAGCTCATGTCGGCTCGTTTTGTTTTTGTACGGCATGATGCTCACCGCTCGCCCCTCCAACCCCCATACGCTGGCCCATTTCGGGTTCTTGAGACGGATCCTAAGGGTTTTGTGCTGGACATGGGTGGGCGTAGGGAGCGTGTCACGCTTGATAGGCTTAAACCGGCGCACAGGGTGGCAGGCGAAGTTGTGTTTCCGGCCCAGGTTCCCCGTCGGGGTCGCCCTCCTTCCAGGACCCCGGCAGTGTCTTCACGGGTTCAGCGTTCTGCTTCTCAGCCGGCTTTGGACTGTGTTTCACCTACTGTTTCGGCTGAGGGACGGCGCAGCCGTTATGGCAGGCTGCTTAAGCCTCCAGTGAGACACTGATTTTCTTTCCAGGAGTCCCTTCTGGGTGTTCGGGGGGGGGGCTGTGTGGCGGACACTGGGGCCTGTGCCTCTCACCCAGCAAGGCTGGGGGCTGGGGGCGTGGTTTACGTTCCCGGGCTCACTGGTGCAAGGTTGTTCCTGCTGCAGTTTGGTTTTTGGAGCTGAGGAATAAACATCGAACTCGCCCTCGTCTCCTGTATTTTTCCTCATCCTGCCACAATGGAGTCCACTGAACAGTCTGGCCTTAAGCTGAATAAGGAGAAGTGCAAACTGTCACAGCCAAAATTGGAGTTTTGGGGTCAGATAGTAAGCAAAGATGGCATTGGGCCAAACCCAGCGAGGGTTGCCGCTATCACAGAAATGAGCACCCCCAAAAATGTAGAGGAGCTACGGCGGTTCACAGGAATGGTGAATTATGTAGGCTGCTACCTGCCAAATCTTTCCACCAATCTCCAGCCATTGAATGACCTGTTAAAGTCAGACAGACTGTGGGCCTGGGGCCCTCAACCAGAACAGGCCTTCACTGATGTGAAATCACTGATCTCCTCAGCACCAGCATTAGCCTATTTTGATCCAAAGAGACCCAAAGTAGTTAGTGCGGATGCCAGCAGTTACGGCCTCGGAGCCCTACTGGTACAGGAGCATGATGGGATCCTGAAGCCAGTGGCACTGTTCCCGCACCCTATTTGACGCGGAGCGAAGATACGCGCAGATCGAGAAGGAATTTCTAGCTGCCGTCTGGGCGTCAGAACGTTTCTACCAGTACCTGTGTGGCTTAGAGTCATACACAATCCAAACAGACCACAAGCCTTTGGTTCCATTAATCAATTCAAAAGATCTGGATACAACATCCCTCCGCTGCCAGCGCCTCCTTGTCAGACTGATGAAATTTAACCCTGTTGCTGTATATGTTCCAGGGAAGAACCTTGTCGCAGCCGATGCATTGTCACGACACCCGTTACAGAGCACAGAGCTGGGTGACCTGGAACAGGAAGTCCGGGCACACGTGGATGCTATAGAGGAGCGTGTTGGAGTGAGAAGGCCAGTCCTGGAACAGATTAAGGAACAGACAGAAAGGGACAGCGAGCTGCAGCGTGTCCTTAACTACACAAGAAAGGGTTGGCCCGACCACATCAAAAGCGTGGCTATGTCAGCCAAGCAGTATTTTATTTTCCTGAGAGAGGGACACTGAGCGAGCTGAACGGAGTCCTGAGGCGTGGCAACCAGATTGTGATCCCATACAGCATGCGTGATGACATGATCCAGAAAATACACCGGGGTAACCAGGGCCTGACCAAATGTGGACAGTGCTACAAGAACGCCATTTGGGGGCCTGGCATTGGCAATGATGTGAGAGAACTCATACAGTCATGTCGACACTGCAATATCAACCGACCTAGCCAACATAAGGAGCCCTCACTCACGACACCACTGCCAGAGCTGACGTGGCAGAAAATTGGAGCCGATCTCTGAGTGCAATGGCCACAACTACCTTGTCATTGTCGACTACTTTTCTAGATGGCTAGAAATTCTAAATCTACCAAAGACGACCAGCGAGTCCGTAATTGGAAAAAGGAAAAGCACCTTTAGCCGCTGGGGAATACCTGAGGAAGTTTGGACGGACAATGGACCGCAGTTCTCTGCAGAACTGTTCAAGAACTTTGCAGCAGAGTACGACTTCCAGCATGTCACTTCCAGTCCCCATTTCCCCCCGTTGAACGGGATGGCTGAACGCGCAGTCAAAACAGCAAAAGCCATCCTCAAGCAGGCCCACCCTCACATGGCACTTCTGAGCTACCGCTCAACACCACAGAGCCAACCAGGGAGAGCCCTTCCGAACTCATGATGGGTCGAAGCCTGCGTACAACTCTACCGACCCTCAAAGAGAATTTGAGACCTGCCTGACAACCGCAGGTACTCTGCAAAGCTGCTCCCTCCTCTCAGCTGCGGTGACCAGGTGCGTCTCAAGATCGATGGAGAGAAAACGTGGAAGACAACAGCCGTGGTGCAGCACGAGGAAGCGGCGCCGCGGTCTTTCACGCTGCAGACAGACCGAGGTAACACACCGAGGGGGGAACCGCAGGTGCGTCCAGCTGCCCAACAAATAATCTCCTGCGGAGCCGCCGGCAGTCCCGCCTGAGCTGGTGCACCCAGAGACCGTTCACCCGGAGCTCTGGGGCGCACAGCCTGTCAGCAGCCACCCAGCGGCAGGCCGGGGAAGTGCTGTTGTCACCAGGAGTGGTAGAATGGTGAAACCAAACAGACGTTTCGATACTTAGGGACCGAGATGGATGGCGTATAGGGCAGAATCATCCCTGCCTCCCCTCTTACAAGCGACTGTGGCAGTCTACCCACACCCTGTAGTTAGGTCGTGTGCATAATACTATTTACAGTGTTTGTGACGTTACTTTATTAGAATGTGAGAAGAGTACTTTTATTTTGAAGTTTATTTGCTCCCTCTAGCCTCCCTCACGCGACTTTAATTCAGGAAATAGTTTGCTGCCTGGTAGTCATGGTAACAGTACAGTCCAGCTTTCCATGCGGAGTTTCATATATTTGCCCAGCTCCTGTGTTTATTGCTTCTATCTACGTTTGTGCCTTGGAGAGCATCGTCTTTTTAAAAAAGGTTGAATTCTCAAAGTTCTTCAGTAAAGTTCCTCAACTTGGACCGGGACTCTGTATTTCTTTGTGATTCTTCATGTTGGCTATCTGTCGGCCTGTTTATACATGGACACAAACACGTAGGACAGAATAGTCTTCATAATAAGTACAGAAAGAAAATGGGGGTTTAAGTGACAGAAGTTTATTTAGTTATGGGGAAGAAAGGTGACTTATTATTTGAAGTTTAATTGTGCCGAAAATTGTAATTGTAAATTGAAGTGTTTACATTGGGAACTCTTTACTTTAGGGGGCAGATGTCACGTGAAGTGAATCAATAAAGTTATAATATTGAATGGCACGTCTGCGAACACGCATAGTCGATACAGGCACGTGAGGACAAGCAGGAAATAAAACAAGACAAGTCAGTAAATCAGCAACGTGTGTCTGCGTCCGTCATTAATTAATATAGTTCATTTACGCGTACGAAAACGCCACAACACCCACACGTAGTAGATTGCAAAAAGTACTGGGCTATACTTTAACAACTGTACAGAAGATAATAATGTAGCAAATTCGGGGGGCAGTCCGGGAGACCGTCGCCACAGCCGGGACGCGTATCTCCCACTCCGCGAGAGACAAGGTTAACCAGTCGACCCTTTAGCCAAGGACCAACGTGTCTACTTATCCATGCACGTTACACTACCCCCCTCCTTCGGCGTGCTTCAGCATATCAGCTCCCCCACGCCTCTGGGCGCATGCGCTTCCGATGGCCTCACGGTCTCACCGTCCCACTTCTGACACCAACCACAGGAACCGCCGCAGCCGGGACGCGAACTCATGGCTCCCACATCGCAAGCGACAACGTTAACCAGTCGACTAAAGGGTCCGACCCCTTAGTCAAGGACCAACGTGTCTACTTATCCATGCACGCTACAGTACTGTGAAACTGCCATGTCCTGTGTTATGGCTAGCATAGTTCTAGCGACGCCGTTGCTCGCCCTCGTAGTTGTCGATGTAGCTGGAAATATACATCTTAAACCCCTTTTCTTTTTTTGCTCGTCTGAGCTACCGAGGAAGCACTCAAGGTGCGATCTACGTCGTTGACCGTGATTTTAGGGAGGTCCTGCAAACAGCGAGTGTAAAACAAAGCCATCTCTTCTCTCGACAAACCAGACCGGAAGCTCTTGTGCAAGTACTCGTACGTCGGAAGTCGAACGACGCCATCTTATGCACCCGGGCTATTGGGTACAAACTTTAGATGGCAAAACCAAGGAGCGAGATATGGGAAAACTCGCACTTAAAGATATGTTAGACCCTTGCACTATCCCGAAGAATGAGTGGACTTCAAATGCTGACGAATACCCCAGTATATCGAACCCAGATATAGTGAACTACTTGATTTTCAACCCGAGTCCCTATATGATCTGAAGAGTTTAAAAAAAAAAGAAGCCCCCAAGCATATAACCAGCTTCTAGAAGGATGGGTCAAAGTCACCAGAGTGAAAAATGTGAAGGAAAATATTGCAATTGTTTTTTTCACGAGTAAGCATGCAGCCTAATTACTTAGAATTAGTAACTGCTGGTAATTTAAATGTCATTAAAACAGTTACAGGTACTTTTTGGTATTAATTTCAAGACCCATGAATTTCAACACTATGCTTTCAAGAGGCCCATTTTTATTGCATCCTAATAAACTTTACTTTTCAATCTTTTAGGTTCTCCATTCTCAAAGGATGAATAGTACACCTCTTCACCCTTGGCTTATTTGCGAAAACAGTGGGGAAATTCTGGCAGCCCGCTGTAACTGCATGGCAGGGCTAGGTGAAAGTTGTTCACGTGTTGCATCTGTGATGTTCTATGTAGAGACTGCTGTTAGAATTCGAGATTCAAAGACCGTAACAGAGGAAAGGCTTACTGTGTGCTCCCACCATCCCTTGATCGTGTTCCATACTGTCCTGTCAGTGATATGGACTTTACATCACCAAAAACAAAGAAAAATAAACTGGATAAGAGAATTGAGTCAGCTGGAGAAGAGCTGCTGGTTGAATCACACCATGTCACGAAAAAGACAAACGGCACTGCTCCCAAATCTTCTGCAGTTGAGGTCCATAACATCTATGAAAAAATTAACAAGAACTGCAAGCCAGCAGTACTGCAAATTGTGTCACCTTATTCTCACCAGTACCACCCATTGCCACTAGCAAGGAATTATCCAACTGTTATGTCAGAACTGACTGACCCAGATACTGTCTTCTTCTTCTTCTTCTACTCCTGTTTTAAGATGTTTCCCGAATGCCATGGGAGTAGTTTTCCAAAGCTCTTCTCTCTCTGGCCATTTAACAAGAAGTTCTAATTTGTTGATGCGATGTCCAAGATATTAAGAAAGATTCTGGAAATTGTTGTCGTTTGACACATTGAACCTGTAACCTAGATCTTCACATGTCAAATTACACCTCATTTGCATGAGCAATACCAGGAAATGTTGGAATTTATCAAGAGCGCTCCTGGCAGTTACTACTATGTGTGGCTCCAAAACATCCAAAACAGACATCATTGTTATGACGTTGGGTAGGCCAGTATAAACTGACACCCTCTTGTCATTGTTCTGAAATGACTGTTTGGATAAGGATAATGCCAGAAGATTTATTTTATGGTCAGAGATTACTTCAGTTGTTCTCTTCAGATCTTCGGCCATGTTGGAGATGTCTTGCATTGTTGACACTGTTTGGCAGGATGACTCATTGAATCTGTTGCTTTCTATGCCAGCCTCTTGAAATCCCTGCTGCTGTTCAATGACAGTATCTTCATTGACTGTTACAGTGCAAGTTGATAGGGATCACACATATACATGTAAGGTTCTTTATAGGTGTTGTCACTTGCTCTGGACCAAAGTGAAACATCTAATGGAGTGTCCCACTGTCCACTTTCTACTGCTGATAACTACATAAAGACAAAAGCATGGAGATATAAAGGTTTATTCACACACATGTTGGAATATTGAAACATTTCATGTTGAAATTCTTCCATCAAACATTCACACTTTAAAAGTATCCTTTAGAGTTTGGCTTATTCCATTCACACGTTCATTCAAACCCAGAGAGAATGAATAATAACTCACAATCTACCATAAAAAAGATACAAAAAACAGTGTCACACCCTTCTTCAGTAATGCAGGCCTAATAGGAATTTATCTAAATATAGTTTTGTTAGCAATATGATGTCGTCTTGTTTCCTGCTGTTAAATGGTGAGTTCTGTGCTGTGTGTGTAGAGATCTAGCTCGTGGTACAGCAGGTAGTTCTTTATTCTGGGTGGGAAGAGATTTGAATTCATGATTTCTTGGTTGTTCAGTCGTCTGAGGGTCAGCCGGCGTCTTATCTCCAGTCTGCAGAGGTGTGAGAGGGAGCGAGGGCTGCCTGCAGGGATCCAAACACAGTTTTACAAGATCTGAATCATTCAAACCATCATGAAAAGCAGAAATCGTCCACTCACTGAAGGTGTGTGTGTGTGTGGGGGGGGGGGGGGCTCAAGAAAAACAAAGGCTCATTGGAGCAGAGAGAGTTTGTCAGTTAAAAAACAACAAGGACGACGATCCCACAACTGCTAACAAGGAACTTCCATCTGATCGTCAAGCTGAAATATTCCTACTACTGCTTCAGGAAACTTACTGAGGACGTTGCAGATCTCTGGCCACTCTCTCTGCTTCTCCAGAATGAGGCGGAGTTGGGAACAGATGCGGGCATGGCCAGCGTAGTCCAGGAGAATCCGGACCACGCCCCCAGACAGGTGCATGACGCAACACAGACTGATGAACTCACAGAACTGTAGAAGTGAAAGGCCGCGACAGGGTTAACAACAATCATGACAGGAGGAACGTTTTACAAGGCACCATTATCTTTAGTTTTGCAGGAGTGCACCATAATCTTTTCAATTCAACACCATCGTAACGGAGCTGACCAGTGCAACCACTGTCTTCTACTGTTGGTCACTGGGAACTAGACTCAATCTAGTCTAACAAAAATGTTGTACATCATCATGTTTATCCAGTAAACTATTGCTGTGTAGAAGTAAAGAAGTGTAAAAGTGGTTAGCTCACCGGAATCTTTGTCTCTTCATCACTCTCGGGATCAACTGGGTTGTCATGGTTACAGTGAAAGCATCTCTCCACGTCATAGCCATTGTTTAGCAGCAGTCTCATCATCACCTCATCCTTCAGGCAGTACTGCAGCGCCGTGGGAAACACCGTATCGCTAACCACCGTGAAGTAACAGTTTACATCCGCTTTACTAGCCAGGAGCAGCCTCACCACCTCGTACCGCCCTGAACGGACCGCCACCAGGAGGCAGTAAAGTGGGTCCAGGTCCGTCTTGGCACCTGCGTCCAGCAGGACTTGGGTACAGGCCACGTCCCCATTGGACACAGCGAAGTACAGTGCGCTCCTCCTCATGTCTCTGTAGTTTTCAGAGTTGCGTGTGCTCATGCGATAGTTGACATCAAAGCCATTGGTTAGCAGGAGCTTCAGGCAGTGGCTGTGGCCTCCCTCTGCCGCGGAATGGACCGGACTCTGACCAGCCTCCTTGATGGCCTTCTTGGTGGTCAGAGGAATCAGCATCTTCAGAATACTGCCTCGGAGACAGACATTGATTGTTACTGGGATAATGGACACTTCAGCCACAGTGATAGTGAAGCAAAAAATACAATTCTGCCATAGTAGTGAAAAATAAGCTTATTATAAAGTAAAGCAACACTGCGTTGGAGTAAAATTAGTTTTAAACAACAATTACCAACACATCATAGTAGCAAAATATATATACATATTCTTTAAAAAAAGACATATATATATATATATATATATATATATATATATATATATATTTATTTATTTATTTTTTAAAGCTGCTAGGAGTTTTGTATTGTTGTAGAATTTGTTCCCCCTTGGAGACCAAAGTGGACGTGTTTGACAGAGGTCTTATAGGCCTCACGTCATCCTCTGGTATCCGGTGTATTAATTTAGTAGAGAAGAGTGAGAGATGGAGTGTTTCAGAATAACAGCTCTTTGTCAGATATACAGCCATGAGCTAATGTATCTCTGTGTCCATGGATCCCGTCTGTGTAACGGAAATATGGTCCGACTTAAGAGAATTCGACCTGGAGAAAAAGAACCAAGTGGTCTGAGGTCCGAGATCTCAGGCGGATGGCCTGTGAGCTGGACTGATGGATGCAACTGATATGGAGGGCAACCAGAATCAATCAATCAAGTTGCCATTTGACTGAAGGGTGGTAGCAGCTCTGGCGGGTGGGCAGACGGATGACCTGGAGGCCGGCGATGTGGACGGGACAGCCATTCGGGGGGGGGGCCACTCAGGGTGCAAGCGTTGGCAGTGGGGCCACTCGGGGTGTGGGCGTCGGTGGCTGGGCCGCTGGAGACATGGGAAGGGGGGCCGCTGGAGACATGGGAAGGTGGGCCGCTGAAGACATGGGAAGGCAGGCTGCCGCTGGAGACATGGGAAGGGGGGGCGCTGGAGACATGGGAAGGCGGGCTGCTGGAGACATGGGAAGGTGGGCCGCTGGAGACATGGGAAGGCGGGCCGCTGGAGACATGGGAAATGGGGGCCTCTGGAGACATGGGAAGAGGGGCCGCTGGAGACATGGGAAGGGGGGCCGCTGGAGACATGGGAAGGCGGGCCACTGGAGACATGGGAAGGCGGGCCTCTGGAGACATGGGAAGGGGGGCCTCTGGAGACATGGGAAGGCGGGCCTCTGGAGACATGGGAAGGGGGGCCGCTGGAGACATGGGAAGGGGGGCCGCTGGAGACATGGGAAGGCGGGCCGCTGGAGACATGGGAAGGGGGGCTGCCGCTGGAGACATGGGAAGGCGGGCTGCCCCTGGAGACATGGGAAGGGGGGCCGCTGGAGACATGGGAAGGGGGGCCTCTGAAGACATGGGAAAGGGGGCCTCTGGAGACATGGGAAGGGGGGCCTCTGGAGCCATGGGAAGGCGGGCCTCTGGAGACATGGGAAGGGGGGCCTCTGGAGACATGGGAAGGCGGGCCTCTGGAGACATGGGAAGGCGGGCCTCTGGAGACATGGGAAGGTGGGCTGCCGCTGGAGACATGGGAAGGGGGGCCGCTGGAGACATGGGAAGGGGGGCCGCTGGAGACATGGGAAGGGGGGCCTCTGGAGACATGGGAAGGGGGGCCGCTGGAGACATGGGAAGGGGGGCCTCTGGAGACATGGGAAGGGGGGCCGCTGGAGACATGGGAAGGGGGGCCGCTGGAGACATGGGAAGGCGGGCCGCTGGAGACATGGAAAGGGGGGCCTCTGGAGACATGGGAAGGGGGGCCGCTGGAGACATGGGAAGGGGGGCCGCTGGAGACATGGGAAGGGGGGCTGCCGCTGGAGACATGGGAAGGCGGGCTGCCCCTGGAGACATGGGAAGGGGGGCCGCTGGAGACATGGGAAGGGGGGCCGCTGGAGACATGGGAAGGGGGGCCTCTGGAGACATGGGAAGGGGGGCCGCTGGAGACATGGGAAGGCGGGCTGCCCCTGGAGACATGGGAAGGGGGGCCGCTGGAGACATGGGAAGGGGGGCCTCTGGAGACATGGGAAGGGGGGCCACTGGAGACATGGGAAGGGGGGCCGCTGGAGACATGGGAAGGGGGGCT
Organism: Lampris incognitus; assembly: GCF_029633865.1. Classification (NCBI taxonomy): domain Eukaryota; kingdom Metazoa; phylum Chordata; class Actinopteri; order Lampriformes; family Lampridae; genus Lampris; species Lampris incognitus. The sequence continues at coordinate 723,526 of NC_079216.1, read as the reverse complement.
GCTGGAGACATGGGAAGGCGGGCTGCCCCTGGAGACATGGGAAGGCGGGCTGCCCCTGGAGACATGGGAAGGGGGGCCGCTGGAGACATGGGAAGGGGGGCTGCTGGAGACATGGGAAGGGGGGCCTCTGGAGACATGGGAAGGAGGGCCGCTGGAGACATGGGAAGGGGGCCGCTGGAGACATGGGAAGAGGGGCCGCTGGAGACATGGGAAGGGGGGCTGCTCGAAACATTAACAGACAGTTGAGTCTGCAGAGAAAATCATTGGTGCCAACCTGCCCTCCATTCAGGACTTATACACCTCCAGACTCAGGAAACGGGCAGGCAGCATCACTGCAGACCCATCACACCCTGGTCACAACCTGTCCCCACTCCTCCCCTCTAGTAGGCGCTACAGAGCACTGTACCCCAAAACACCCAGATATAGAAACACTTTCTTTCCACGGGCTGTCATTCAAATGAACACTTAAAACTGTCAGTAAATCCAATAAGTTGTATCTACTGTACTGTACATGTTGTATATACTGTACATGTTGTATATACTGTACTTTACATGTATATACTGTACTGTACATGTTGCATATACTGTACTGTACATGTTGCATATACTGTGCTGTACATGTATATACCGTACTGTACATGTATCTGCTTTACTGTACATGTGTATACTGTACTGTACATGTATATACTATACTGTACATGTGTACATACTGTACTGTGCATGTTGCATATACTGTACTGTACATGTTGCATATACTGTACTGTACATGGTGCATATACTGTTGCATATACTGTACATGTATTTACTGTACTGTACGTGTATCTACTTTACTGTACATGTATATAATATACTGTACATGTGTACATACTGTACTGTGCATGTTGTGTATACTGTTCTGTACATTGTGCGTATACTGGTACACTCTGTCATGTACATCTACCTCAGGCATGTTTGTCAGTAAGCTGCTAACATGTATTTCAGCATCTCTGATATATTCTCTGCACCACTGCACCTCATCACCTCTTATTTCACCTGTATAAGTCAGTCCTTGTGTATGTAGTATGTGAAGGTTGTTGTGTTGTAGTGTTGTTATTCTGTGTTCAGTACACTGAGAGAGCCACGGCACTGGAGTCACATTCCATGTGCGTGCAAACTTGCGTGGCCAATAAACATGGTTCTGATTCTGATTCCCAATATTTTTTTTTCAAATGCAGGGGATGAAAAAGCACAAATGTCTCCGCTGTTGCGTTCTTCAGTGTACTGAGTACTTATAGATTAAAGAAATATACAGAAAAAAATCATATGATTTCATTCTGCAGATGAATCATGGGTGTAACTGATTATTCACTGATAATGTATTTCCCTGTTCATAATCATGTTTATTAAAGGTTCTTGTAGCAGCTTTAATAAACATGTTGAATTTATTGTGCATTAAATGATGGCGATGTATCAGCAACAAAAGCTGAGGGGGGTTGATAATTGTTGAATTAGCGCTTTAATTAGCACCCTGGTTACCACTGTACTCACCATAGCAACCAATTATGAGCGGCGCTAGCTTGGTTTTTGGGGCTTTGTCCCCATGGGTGTAAATCTTTAGCTTGTCACATTCTGTTGGCTAGCCTTCATTCAGCAGAGCTAAACAACAGAGATAACTCACTCATAGTGGCCGGCGTACGCTGCCTTGTGGATGGGCAGATGTCCGGTGATGCTGGGCAGGTTGGGGTTGGCGCCGTTCTCCAGCAGAACCTGAATACAGGCTGGATTTCCCGACCCTGCAGCGTCTATGAGAACACTCTCTCCATTAAACGCCTGGGAGTTCACTTTGCTCCCTACACAGAAACAGATGGAAGAGTTCTACATCTGTTATTTTAAAGTTAAAAACCTTTGCCTCAAAATATTGTAGAAGAAAAAATCCTTCACATTGTAATGGACTGAAAGGGAAACCAGCAGTATTATTACTGTGCAGAATGATGCAGATAAGAGAGGTTCCGGGGAAATAAGGCAGAGAAAGGATTTAAAAATGTTCTCTTTCTAAGTGAAAAAGTGAAACAGGATTAAGATGTTCACTCTGCTGAGGTTAACAGAAACACCTGTCATTCAGTCTTTGACCTGTGATGGTGAATAACCATGGGTACAGATCTTAACCATTACTATCGACCAACCATAGCAGATTAATTATATGTACATTATAGTACCACTACTTTAGCATAATCAATCTAAATCAAGTAAAGATAGACCAAAGTAGTTCTGTAAAACAGAAAAACTACAGAGGGAATAGAGCCCCAAACCCTGACAGTGATGCCTTCTCCTTTCACTGTGTCCATCATCATAACTTCTCCAGGATGAACCAGGCATCCAGCCCTCAGCAGTCACTCACCACAGTTGAGCAGGATCTCGGTAATGAGATGGTGGCCATGGTCTGCAGCTACTGCGAGTGGCGTCACCCCCATTGCGTCTCTCTGGTTGACACGAGCACCGCTCCGTAGCAGCAGCATTAGGATATTAACGTCACCAACCTTGGCGGCCTCGTGCATGGCGGTCCATTTCTTGCAGCAGATCTGCTCAACCCAGGCTCCATAGGCGATCAAGGCATGTGTCATGTCATAGGAACCGGCCCTCACCCCTTATCCAGAAGATCCAAAAAGGAGGATGACAGTCACACAGCTGGAAACTTAACCTGAACCACTACATCACTTCCCATTAACACCTGTCTGACAAATAAGCCTGTTTGTCCAGCATGACACAACACATTTCATCTCGTCTTCATCTGTCAGTGGTCTGTCCATTCATCTACACATGCTGAAACTGAGGCTTCCTGCCAGCATTTGCTATTATGGGGGTATTAAATCAGATGTGTGCTTGACTCTCACTAACTAGTTTGCTGGTCAGTGTAATCACGTTTGGGCATTGGTAAAAATGCACTTGAGATGAATTTATCTTCAGTGAACTTTATTGCAAACTTCATGCACTATGCAGAATTAATAGTTTCAGACAGTAAGTATGTTTTCTCTTTGTGTGGTTATATAACCATAGAAAATAAAGGACATAATTGAATATCAATTATATGTGAAGTTAATTTTATAGACAACACCGTAAGCCACTTTATTTGAATGAAAGCCACTTTGTTGCGGACCAAATCCTGCAGCTGACTGAGGGTCGTAACATTTTCGATAAATTTCAATCCGACTTTTGTCACAAGCATAGTACTGAGACTGCATTACTAAGAGTGTCCAAGGATATTCTTATGTATCATGCTGATAAAGGTGAATACACTATTCTCATTCTCCTAGATTTAACTGCTGCCTTTGATACCATCAATCATGCCATCTTACTTGATAGGTTGGAGAACTGGGTTGGCATTTCTGGTACAGCGTTAAATTGGTTTCGCTCTTATCTGACTGATAGATATTTTAATGTTTATATTAGCAGCCTTGTATCATCGTCAGCTCCCCGACTGTGTGGAGTCCCTCAGGGGTCTGTCCTTGGGCCAATCCTCTTCTCTTTATACATGCTTCCTTTGGGTCATTTGTTTAGTCACTTTGAACACACATCATACCACTGTTGTGCCAATGATACTCGGATCTATTTCTCTGCCAAACCCAATAACCTGAATCAACTGTCCTCCCTCCATGATTTCTTAGCTGCCGCCAAAGACTGGATGTCCCTTAATTGCCTCCATCTAAACCCCGACAAAAATGAAGTTCTCTTAATTGGTCCTGAGGACTTTGCCACTGCAGTTGATCAGTTTATTGGTCCACTTCATTCAAACATCAAACCTACCGCTAAAAATCTTGGTATCACCTATGACCAGAATGTCTTTCAATCACCATGTTACTAAGCTTGTCCAAGCCTATTTTCTTCAGCTATGATATATTGCAAAAATCAGAAATATTTTAGCTTTTAAGGATATCGAAAAATCAATTTACGCTTTCATTTTCTCCCGTCTAGATTACTGTAACTCCCTCTACTCTGACCTCAACCAAGCTACTTTAAATCGTCTACAGCTGCTTCAGAATGCAGCTGCTAGACTACTAACTAGAACTAGACTATTAACTAGAACTAGACTTCTAGCTAGAACTAGACTACTAACTAGAACTAGCCGTAGGTCCCATATTACCCCTATTCTTGGCTTCCCGTAAAATTCAGAATAATCTATAAGATCTTATTGGTTACATTTAAAGCACTGCATGATCTTTCCCCCTGTTACATTTGTGATCTTCTCATTCCTCATTCCATTTCTCAACCACTCCAATCCTCAAACCTTGGTCTTTTATCCATCCCTCACATGAGATGGATAATATGGCGATAATAAGCCATATTAGCCGGCAGCCATACCAACATGTAATCTGGCTCTTCCAAATGACGGGAGCTATGCAGGTGTGGGCTTGGCTAGTACTTGGATGGGAGACCTCCCGGGAAAAACATGAGTTGCTGCCGGAAGTGGTGTTGGTGGGCCAGTAGCGGACAGTCTTCCCTCTGGTCCTAATAAAAACAACAATATCAAATCCCAATGCCCCAGGGCAGTGAGGGGGACACTGTGCTGTAGGAGATGCCGTCCTTCGGATGAGACGTTAAACCGAGGTCCTGACTCACTGTGGTCATTAAAGATCCCATGGCTCTTATCAGAATAAGTAGGGGATTCCCCGGTGTCCTGTCCCCACCTGGCTCCCTCCATCTGGCCACCTAATGTAAATGGCTCAATGATTCCTCCTCCCTCTCCACCTCAAGCTGATGTGTGGTGAGCATTCTGCCATGCACCACCCAGGTGGTGTTACACATTGGTGGTGGTTGAAGTGAATTACCCCCTTCAGTGTGAAGTGCTTTGGGTGTCTAGAAAAGTGCTAAATAAATGTAATTATTATTATTGTTATTATTATTATAAGACAATATATTAGCTCATACACCCTGTAGGATGAACATGAATTACGCATCCTACATGTAGCAACTCAGACTCATATCTCCAAACAAGAAAGGGAACTTACTTCTCAATGGACGCACAGAGGCTCTCACTGTCGAAACTATGCAGTGCTGACTAAGTTTTAACTCAACCCTAACAGCTCACTATCCAGTGGTATATTTCACGAGTGATGCACCTGCGGAGTTGTGTTGTCCTGAAACTCTCTGGAGCAATTGAAAAGGGATGCAAATTACATCTGCTATGAAGGATTGATTGTCAGGCTATTTAACCAACAGAAATACACAGTAAGCGAGGCTTAAAAAACAAAAGAAGATCAGCAGGGATATGAAACTAAGGAATAGATATACAAGAAAATAAACTTAGGTAGAAATAAATGGAAGGATATGACATCTTCTCAGGGGGGTCGGAAGGGGCTGAGACTCCCTAGCAATAGCCCTCCTCAATGTCCCCAAAATTAATGAATGAATGAATGGGAAAGGGGTTACTTCTTAGTCATTGACTCTGGTTCTGTTTTTATTTATGGAGTAGTTTGTGTTGTTAATGTCAGTGGTGTCACAATGCCCAGTATGACACAGAAGAGGTTGATGCCACACATGTTGCATAAAGCGCTTTAAATGGTCTTGATTTGCTTTGGCTTCTGTCATTCTGAGCAACGATGAGCAAGGAAAATGTTTTTTTTGCGAGTAATGGACAGGTGGACTATATCTTATGTAGAAGGCACGATCTGAAAGGGATTGGAGACTGCAAGGTGGTGACAGGGGAGAACATAGCTAGGCAGCATCGGCTGGTGGTCTGTAGGATGACTTTAGAGATCAAGAAGAGGAAGAGAGTGAAGGCAGAGCCAAGGATCAAATGGTGGAAGTTGAAGAAGGAAGAATTGTGTGGAGTTCAGGCAGGAGTTAAGACAGGCACTGGGTGGTAGTGAAGAATTACCAGATGGCTGGACAACCACTGCAGAAATAGTGAGGGAGACAGCTAGGAAGGTACTTGGTGTGTCATCAGGACAGAGGAAGGAAGACAAGGAGACTTGGTGGTGGAATGAGGAAGTACAGCAAAGTATACAAAGGAAGAGGTTGGCAAAGAAGAAGTGGGATAGAGAGATGAAGAAAGTAGACAGGAGTACAAGGAGATGCAGCGTAAAGCAAAGAGAGAGGTGGCAAAGGCAAACGAAAAGGCGTATGGTGAGTTGTATGACAGGTTAGACACTAACGAAGGAGAAAAGGACGAGTACCGATTGGCTAGACAGAGGGATCGAGCTGGGAAGGATGTGCAGCAGGTTAGGGTGATCAAGGATAGAGATGGAAATGTGCTGACAAGTGAGGAGAGTGTGCTGAGAGGGTGGAAGGAGTACTTTGAGGGGCCGATGAATGAAGAAAATGAGTGAGAGAGAAGGTCGGCTGATGTAGGGATAGTGAATCTGGAAGTGCAGTGGATTAGCAAGGAGGAAGTGAGGGCAGCTATGAAGAGGATGAAGAGTGGAAAGGCAGTTGGTCCTGATGACATACCTGTGGAGGCATGGAGGTGTTTAGGAGAGATGGCAGTGGAGTTTTTAACTAGATTGTTTAACACAATCTTGGAAAGTGAGAGGATGCCTGAGGAGTGGAGAAGAAGCATACTGGTACCGATTCTCAAGAACAAGGGCGATGTGCAGAACTGTAACAACTACAGAGGTATAAAGTTGATCAGCCACAGCATGAAGACATGGGAAAGAGTAATAGAAGCTAGGTTATGAGGAGAGGTGATGATCAGTGAGCAGCAGTATGGTTTCATGCCAGGAAAGAGCACCACAGATATGATGTTTGCTTTGAGAATGTTGATGAAGAAGTATAGAGGAGTCCTGAAGGAGTCACGCTGTGTCTTTGTAGATTTAGAGAAAGCATACGACAGGATGCTGAGAGAGGAGGTGTGGTATTGTATGAGGAAGTGGGGAATTGAAGAGAAGTATGTAGGAGTGGTGCAGGATATGTATGAGGGCAGTGTGACAGTGGTGAGGTGTGTGGTTGGAATGACAGATGGGTTCAAGGTGGAGGTGGGATTACATCAAGGAGCGGCTCTGAGCCCTTTCTTGTTTACAATGGTGATGGGCAGGTTGACGGACGAGATCAGGCAGGAGTCTCCATGGACTATGATGTTTGCGGATGACATTGTGTTCTGTAGCGAGAGTAGGGTGCAGGTGGAGGAGAGCCTGGAGAGGTGGAGGTATGCACTGGAGAGAAGAGGAATGAAAGTCAGTAGGAGCAAGAGGGAATACATATGCACGAATGAGAGGGAGGACAGTGGAATAGTGAGGATGCAAGGAGTAGAGGTGATGAAGGTGTATGAGTTTAAATACTTGGAGTCAACTGTCCAAAGTAACGGGGAGTGCAGTAGAGAGGTGAAGAAGAGAGTGCAGGCAGGGTGGAGAGGGTGGAGAAGAGTGTCAGGAGTGATTTGTGACAGAAGGGTACCAGCAAGAGTTAAAGGGAAGCTTTACAAGATGGTTGTGAGACCAGCTATGTTGTATGGTTTGGAGACAGTGGCACTGATGAAAAGACAGGAGGTGGAGGTGGAGGTGGCAGAGATGAAGATGATAAGATTTTCATTGGGAGTGATGAAGAAGGACAGGATTAGGAACGAGTATATTGGAGCGACAGCTCAGGTTGGACGGTTTGGAGACAAAGCAAGGGAGGCAAGATTGAGATGGTTTGGACATGTGTGGAGGAGAGATGCTGGGTATATTGGGAGAAGGATGCTGAATATGGAGCTGCCAGGGAAGAGGAGAAGAGGAAGGCCAAAGAGGAGGTTTATGGATATGGTGAGAGAGGACATGCAGGTGGCTGGTGTGACAGAGGAAGATGCAGAGGACAGGAAGAGATGGAAACGGATGATCCGTTGTGGCGACCCCTAATGGGAGCAGCCGAAAGTAGTAGTAGTAGTAGTAGTAGTAGTAGTAGTAGTAGTAGACATGTATTGATATTGTGACCGGCCTAATGATAGGCTGAGCATAGTATGAGCAGATTTTCATCATAAACTAGGAACCCTCTCAGTTCTGTTGCTCACGTATAAAACAAGTAAGTGTAAATGAAAAAGTGGCTGCTTGGAGTTTCAGTATCATTCTAACTGATTTCTTTTTGTGTGGCGTCAGGTTACCAAGCAGCAGAGGAGACTCATTCTTGCTGTTGGTGTTTTGAGGTGAAGCTCCATGATCCAACAGACTCTTCACATTCTCCACCAAGCCAGCATTGATGGCCAGGGTGAGTGGTGTCTCACCCCCCATCGCTGTCCTCTCCTCCAGACTGAGTCCGTGAACAGCCACTGAAATTACAGTGCAAGGCAAGATCTGTCTTTATGCATGCCCAATAATCCAGGTAAGAAAATCATAGTTGAATCAGTTCATCTGGATACAATATTTATTGAGAGAAACGTTTCATAACTCATCTAAGTGATTTCTTCAGTCTAAACTGACTGCAGGTATCCCCACCCTTATAAACAATACAGTGGCATAGCAACCAAAACTGCAATCACAGCATTGTAAGATGGCAACAGATATACTCAAATGCTCAAACGCTTTCATGGCCATAGATGTAAGGGCAACTGGTCTGAAGTCATTGAGGCAGGTGATCTTTGAGGACTTTGGTACATGGATGATGGTATAGACAGTTTGAAGCACCATGGGACGATACATTGACTTAGATAGGTGTTAAAATGGTGAAAAATATTGGGGCCAATTGTGCTGCACGGTGGCTCAACAAAGTAGGACTAATGCCATCTGGCCCTGCTTCTTTCCTAATGTTCAGCTTCTTGAATGTAGTCCTCACCCCATCTTCCTGGATGCAGAACGGTGGCATTGGAGTGGGAGTATGGGGGGATGGCTGGTGGAATAGGTTTTTCAAACCTTGCATAGAATTCATTTAATTTATCTGGTAGGTTATGGTCGATTTTAGTTCTCCTAAATTTAAGTGCTGCCTTTGACACAGTCGATCACAACATCCTCACATTGCCTAGGGACTTGGGTTGGCATCAAGGGCTCGGCTCTTAACTTATTACGCTCTTATCTCACCAACAGAACCTTTTCTGTTGTTCTGGGTACCTCCACTTCATTGATGGCTCAGTTGCGTTGTGGTGTCCCTCAAAGCTCAGTTATTGGCCCCCTTCTCTTTTCTACATACATACTGCCCCTTGGCCAGGTCATTCAAAATCATGATGTGCTTTACCATTTTGATGCTGATGACACTCAGTTATACTTGCCACTAAAACCCACAGATCCTAGTGCCCTAATACATCTCACAATCTGCCTCTCTGACATAAAATCCAGGATGTCTGAAAATTTTCTCAAATTTAATGATGATAAATCTGAGGTCATTGCGTTTGGTCCCAAAAATTCCATCAGCCCTTTTGTTACTAATCTTGGTGGTCTGTCAGGGAGTCTTAAGCAGGCTGCTAGGAATCTTGGGGTAATATTCGATGCTAACCTCAGTTGTGATAATCAAATCAAACATGTTGTTCAGTCATGCTTTCTCCGGCTAAACCTAATCTTCATAATTAGTTCATTTTTATCAATTGCCGATCTGCAAAAAGTTGTACGTGCTTTTATCTATTCTCGGCTTGACTACTGTAGCACACTTTACTTTGGTATCAGCAAGAGCTCCCTCCACTGTCTGCAGTTGGTATAAAACGCTGCTGCTCGGCTCATTATCAGGACAAAGAGGCACGACCCTATCACTCCACTGACTCCCTGTTATATTTCGAATTGATTTTAAAAATTTTATTGCTCACTTTTAAGGTTTTAAATGGACTTGCTCCTACATACATTTCTAATTTATTGACCTGGTATACAGCCTCTCGACCATTAAGATCCACAGATGAAGCCTTGCTGGTTATTCCCAGGTCTGGGTTTGTCACAAAGGGTGATGGGGCTTTTGCTGTTAGAGCCGCCACACTATGGAGCTCTCTTCCTGTTGAACGAAGACAAACCAAGTCTGTAGCTTCTTTTAAATCGCTTCTTGACATTTTCTATTGTGAAAGCTTTTACAAATGTTTGATGATTGTTTTTATTTATTCATTTATAGTGTTTTATTTTTACTCGTTCATATTTGGTCTTATTCTTATTTTTACCTTGTCTGGTTTTCTTTCTTTGTAAAGCACTTTGTAACATTGTTTTAGAAAAGTGCTATGTAAATAAAAAGTTATTATTATTATTAAAGCTATTATGATCTGGAGGTGAGCAAGGGCTTTTTTGTAATCTGTCATTTCCTTAAAATTTTTCCATGTTAATCTAGTTACTGGAAGAGAATTGGTCAAATTTTGTTGCATAGCTGGACTTCGCTTTTCTTATTGCAGCACGCAACCTATACTTGGCTGCTCTGTACTGATCCCTGTCTCCATTTTTTTTTGTCTTTTCTTTGTGTAGGAGCTGTAATTCTTTGGAGAACCAGGGTTTTTTTATTGCCTTACAATGTCACCGTTTTGGTAGGGATGCACATATGCTGAGTTGGATGAGAGGTTGGACACTAAGTAAAGAGTCAAGAACTTCTACTGAACTTGGCAAAGTCTATCTTAGGTGGGGTGTTGGCATGAGGAGGTGGATACTGATCAGATTGTCTCTTTGGGTTACCTGGTGTCCCTTATGAAAGTTTGTGTTTAGTTACATGTGTGTGCTCATTCACTGAGTGTGTGAAGACGTTGTGCGTGGGCTTTTCCTCTGTGACCACGGGTGATGTCTGCAGCTCAGGATTTTTCCCACTGTAAGATTTTGTTGTGCGGTGACAAAGCAAAAGCTGGAGTCTTGAGCTGTGTTTGGTATTGCACATACTCCTCTGTTCTCTGTTGGACCACTCGGTGGGGCAGTACTTCTTACATTTTGCCTGTCTTCATGATCCATAGCTGCAGCTGCTTCTAAGACCTCAGCTTTTACCCGTGCATTTGCTGCTTCCTTTTCAATCTCCAAAGCTTCCAAATCTACTTCCAGCATAGCTTTTTCTAGATCAAGCCTAGCTCTCTTTTTTGATTTCCAGTTGTTTTTAACATAGGCCACCTTGGTAAGCACAGCTGAGGCAGAGGCTCTGGCCCTGTTGGCTGCCTCAATGACAGACGACTTAGAAGATGAGCGTTTAGAGCCAGCTCTTGATGCTGCCTTGGCTGAAGACTTGGAGGAAGATGAACACTTGGGGCTAGCTTCTGGCTTAGCCTTTTCATCTTTGACACTGGTTTCGGAGCCAGAGTCCATGGCTGTGTCCTTGTATTTTTTTCTTGCACCCACTGATGGTGTGGCTTTTCACTGTACTGTTTCCGCTACATGTTCTATACAACTAGTATGTTAACGTAGTTAAACAGCCAGCCAAACTCGATTTTCACAGGCAAGGAAGCGAGTGCCTTACTCCTATATTGACAATCTTCGTGTATGACAGGTGAACATTTATGAGTGAAAAGTCTTTGCTTTTGAGGGTCTGAGAAAAGTTTCAGACATGAGAGAAGCTTTCACCATGCGCACATCTGTGCTTCACATGACTTGTTTACTGCTGAGGGTTCCCTATTCCTACCCTGTGATGGCCTGGCGGCCTGTCCAGGGTGTCTCCCCGCCTGCCGCCCAGTGACTGCTGGGATAGGCTCCAGCATCCCCACAACACTGACAGCAGGATAAGCGGTTTGAATAATGGATGGATGGATGGTTCCCTATTCCACAATACACAGGATATCTCTTGTGACGTATCGAAATAAAGGTCACCATATTTCTTGCAATGTATCAAAATAAAGGTCAATCATGAGTTTAAGTGTGAACCAATATGATACTGTGTGTCTATCTGGATAGTATATTTCAGCATGATCAATTACTACAAGCAATGTACACTACTACTACTACTACTACTATTACTACTACTACTACTGCTACTTTCGGCTACTACTTTTGGCTGCTCCAAGTAATGTACACTAACATTCCCTTACTGACAAACCAGAGGGCAGATCAGAACAGCCTTAATTTTCTTGGATACGACATCACTGGGGTTTTTTGTTTAGGATTCATTCAGCTGAAAAAAATCCACCTCTTGATCTAAGCAGTACCTCCCTCGTCTCTTTTTTACAGTAATTAAAGACTATTTTTCTTTGTGTTTTTCTAATGTATGTTTAATGCTTCGTCCTCATGTCTTGATGCAGGCTCAATAATCCAGATAAGAAAATCCCAGGAGGTTGAATCAGTTCATCTGGACACATCTTTTATTGACAGATAAGTTTCATCATCATCTAAGTGACCTCTTCAGTCTCACTTGACTGCAGGTGTCCCCACCCTTATAAACAATACAGTGACTGCAGGTGTCCCCACCCTTATAAACAACACAGTGACTGCAGGTGTCCCCACCCTTATAAACAATACAGTGACTGCAGGTGTCCCCGCCCTTATAAACAATGCAGTGACTGCAGGTACCCCACCCTTATAAACAATACAGTGACTGCAGGTGTCCCCACCCTTATAAACAATGCAGTGACTGCAGGTACCCCACCCTTATAAACAATGCAGTGACTGCAGGTGTCCCCACCCTCATAAACAATACAATGGCATAACGACCGAAACCAACCACCAGTTTCATGTGCACATATGGGTGTGACCATTAACTTGAGTTTCAATGGCCAAACGTGGATGTTCCCAAATCCTTTCCGAATAGTACACATGACCATTGTAACTCTAGTTAGTTGTCACACCCATATGTGCATATGAAACTGATGGTTGGTTTCGGTCGTAATGCCATTGTATTGTTTATTAGGGTGGGGACACCTGCAGTCAGTTAAGGGTCCAGACACACCAAACCAACTAGCGGGGATGAAGGCCGACTGTTGCGTCGCCTCTTGTTGCCTGCCGTCTGGGCCAAAAAGTAGCACTTGAACACATCACAAAGACTACAGCCCACGGCCAACTAGCATGTAGGTTCTGCGCTGATTCGCTGAACAGCCAATCAGAGTGATCTCTCTCACCGGCGGGCTCTGCTGATCCAACATTACATTACATTACATTCCAGTCATTAAGCCGACGCTTTTATCCAAAGCGAATTACAATAAGAGCATCATTAGTCATCAGAGGTCATAAGTGCATCTAAATAAGCACCTAAGAGCAAAACCAGTGCTAAAGTAAAAGCACGAGAAAGAGATTTTTTTTTAATGAGTGAATACAATAAGTGGTAATAACAAGTAACAGGGTAGTAGTTCTTAAAGAGGTGAGTTTTCAACCTGCGCTGAAAGATGGGCAGCGACTCTGCTGTCCTGACATCAGTGGGGAGTTCATTCCACCACTGTGGGGCCAGGACAGAACAGAGCCGGGACCGGGTCGATCGGCAGCAGGGGCCTCAGAGCGGCGGGGCAACCAGGCGTCCCGAGGAAGCAGAGCGAAGTGGTCGGGCTGGGGTGTAAGGCTTGACCATGGCCTGGAGATAGGATGGAGCTGTTCCTTTCACTGCCCTGTAGGCTAGCACCAGAGTCTTAAACTGGATGCGAGCAGCTACTGGGAGCCAGTGTAGGGACATGAGAAGGGGAGTTGTGTGGGAGAACTTAGGGCGGTTGAACACCAGGCGAACTGCAGCTTTCTGAACAAGCTCCAGAGGTCTGATGGCTGACGCCGGGGCACCAGCAAGGAGGGAGTTGCCGTAGTCCAGCCGGGAGATGACCAGAGCCTGGATGAGCACCTGTGCCATCTTGTCGGTGAGGAAAGGGCAAATCCTCCTGATGTTATAGAGGAGAAATCTGCAGGAGCGAGCAACCGATGCAACGTTTTCAGCAAACGACAGTTGGTCGTCCAGGATCACACCCAGATTCCTCACAGTCAGAGTTGGCATCACGACGGTGTTGTCAATGCTGATGGCCAGGTCTCGGTGCGGGCAACCTTTCCCCGGGAGGAACATCAGCTCTGTCTTGTCCAAATTGAGCTTCAGGTGGTGTGTCGCCATCCACTCTGAGATGTCAGTCAAACACGCAGCAATGCGTGTCTCTACTTGTGTATTAGAGGGAGGAAAGGACGAGATCAGCTGGGTGTCATCGGCATAACAATGGTAAGAGAAGTCATGCGAGCAAATAACAGAACCCAGGGATGTCGTGTACAGGGAGAAAGGGAGAGGACCCAGAACCGAACCCTGTGGAACGCCTGTAGTCAGTCTGCGAGGCTCCGACATAGATCCCCTCCATGTCACCTGGTAGGAGCGACCCGTCAGGTAAGTTGCAACATGCTGAATCAGCTGAAAAGCTGCCGACAGGGGTCTGACTAGTGCTGATGGTGCGGGACACACCGGAAAAACTAGGGCCACAGACATTCATCGACGGACATAAATCGCCATCAGCATGGTGTGTCAGGGCCCTTAGACTGAAGAGGTCAGTTAGACGAGTGATGAAACGTATTCGTCAATAAATGTTGTGTCCAGATGAACTGATTCAGCCTTCTTTGAGTTTCTTCCTCATGCTTTTGTCTTCTTTCACTGTCCCAGCAGATAGGCTCATGTCTGTCATGTGATGACAGACATTAGTCTAATGTGTGTTATGTGATGACAGACATTAGTCTAATGTCATTTGATGACAGACATTAGTCTAATGTCTGTCGTGTGATGACATCATGTGATGACAGACATTAGTCTAATGTCTGTCGTGTGATGACATCATGTGATGACAGACATTAGTCTAATGTCTGTCGTGTGATGACATCATGTGATGACAGACATTAGTCTAATGTCATGTGATGACAGACATTCATCTAATGTGTGTCATGTGATGACAGACATTAGACTAATGTCATGTGATGACAGACATTAGACTAATGTCATGTGATGACAGACATGAGACGTTAACAGAAGAGCATCAGAATGTACAGTCTTAGATGAACAGCTTTACCTGGCAGGATTGTCTCCAGGACCTCCAGGACAGGTTGTGATGCAGCTCGGTGGAGGGGCAGCCAGCCTTGGCTGTCTTTTTGGCTGAAAGCGAAGGGGTGTTGGCGCATCATCTCCTTTAACACCAACACCTTCCCTGCAGCCCGGAGGACAAATGGTTGACAGTAAACAGACTACCTCCACCTCAGCCACCTTTCTCCAGCCGATATGGTCAATATCTGTTTCCCTTCCCTCACACTGACATACTGTCTCTCTTTCTATTGTTGATTTATCTATCTCTCTTTCCTCTCCCTCTCTCTCTCCCTCCCCCTCTTGCTCTCTCTGTCAATTCAATTCAATTCAATATGTGCTTTATTGGCATGACATACATTTGTGTACATATTGCCAAAGCATGTAAAACAACAACAACACAACACAACAATGATTATAATAATAACAACAACAACAACAGTGATTATGATATTAAACAACAACAGTAGCAATAGGTGCTGTCCCCCACTGTCTCTCAGGTTGTGGCAGGAAAATATAAATCTTGCTGCAATGCTCGCCGCTGGCCCCCCTCCCAGGACCCCCCACAGCTTACCTGCGTCCTCCATTTCCTGCTACTCTGGAGTCACATGTTCCAGCTCCTGGACAAAAGCCTGGCGCTGTTTTTCACATATGTCACATTTAAGGAGGAAGTGCCCCTCTGTCTCCACCTCATCTGTCCTGCACTGACCACATGTTCGATGCTCTTTTGGCAACCACGTCTTTTTGTGTCTCCCCTTTTCAATGGCTAGACTGTGGTCACTGAGCCTGTATTTGGTGAGGATCTGTCGCTGCTTCCTGTCTCTGACAGTTAAGAGGTGTTCTTCCAGATCATAGTTTGTTTTTAGGGCCCGGTAGACTTCTAGTTTGTTTTTGAGTTTTGATTTCAGCGTTCCAATGTTTCAGATAATTGTTCTTGCTTTGTTTTATAGCTGATTTATCCTCATGTTGGTTTGTTTTATAGCCTGATTTATCCTCATGTTGGTTTGTTTTATAGCCTGATTTATCCTCATGTTGGTTTGTTTTATAGTCTGATTTATCCTCATGTTGGTTTGTTTTATAGCTGATTTATCCTCATGTTGGTTTGTTTTATAGCTGATTTATCCTCATGTTTGTTTGTTTTATAGCTGATTTATCCTCATGTTGGTTTGTTTTATAGCTGATTTATCCTCATGTTTGTTTGTTTTATAGTCTGATTTATCCTCATGTTTGTTTGTTTTATAGCTGATTTATCCTCATGTTTGTTTGTTTTATAGCTGATTTATCCTCATGTTTGTTTGTTTAATAGTCTGATTTATCCTCATGTTTGTTTGTTTTATAGCTGATTTATCCTCATGTTGGTTTGTTTAATAGTCTGATTTATCCTCATGTTGCTTTGTTTTATAGCTGATTTATCCTCATGTTGGTTTGTTTTATAGCTGATTTATCCTCATGTTTGTTTGTTTTATAGTCTTATTTATCTTCATGTTTGTTTTATAGTCTGATTTATCTTCATGTTTGTTTTATAGTCTGATTTATCTTCATGTTTGTTTTATAGTCTGATTTATCCTCATGTTTGTTTGTTTTATAGCTGATTTATCCTCATGTTGGTTTGTTTTATAGCTGATTTATCCTCATGTTGGTTTGTTTTATAGCTGATTTATCCTCATGTTTGTTTGTTTTATAGTCTGATTTATCTTCATGTTTGTTTTATAGCCTGATTTATCTTCATGTTTGTTTTATAGTCTGATTTTTCTTCATGTTTGTTTTATAGTCTGATTTATCCTCATGTTTGTTTGTTTTATAGCTGATTTATCCTCATGTTTGTTTGTTTTATAGCTGATTTATCCTCATGTTTGTTTGTTTAATAGTCTGATTTATCCTCATATTTGTTTGTTTTATAGCTGATTTATCCTCATGTTGGTTGTTTTATAGTTGATTTATCCTCATGTTGGTTTGTTTTATAGTCTGATTTATCCTCATGTTTGTTTGTTTTATAGTCTGATTTATCCTCATGTTTGTTTGTTTTATAGTCTGATTTATCCTCATGTTTGTTTGTTTTATAGTCTGATTTATCCTCATGTTGGTTTGTTTTATAGCTGATTTATCTTCATGTTTGTTTGTTTAATAGTCTGATTTATCCTCATGTTTGTTTGTTTTATAGCTGATTTATCCTCATGTTGGTTTGTTTAATAGTCTGATTTATCCTCATGTTGCTTTGTTTTATAGCTGATTTATCCTCATGTTGGTTTGTTTTATAGCTGATTTATCCTCATGTTTGTTTGTTTTATAGTCTTATTTATCTTCATGTTTGTTTTATAGTCTGATTTATCTTCATGTTTGTTTTATAGTCTGATTTATCTTCATGTTTGTTTTATAGTCTGATTTATCCTCATGTTTGTTTGTTTTATAGCTGATTTATCCTCATGTTGGTTTGTTTTATAGCTGATTTATCCTCATGTTGGTTTGTTTTATAGCTGATTTATCCTCATGTTTGTTTGTTTTATAGTCTGATTTATCTTCATGTTTGTTTTATAGCCTGATTTATCTTCATGTTTGTTTTATAGTCTGATTTTTCTTCATGTTTGTTTTATAGTCTGATTTATCCTCATGTTTGTTTGTTTTATAGCTGATTTATCCTCATGTTTGTTTGTTTTATAGCTGATTTATCCTCATGTTTGTTTGTTTAATAGTCTGATTTATCCTCATATTTGTTTGTTTTATAGCTGATTTATCCTCATGTTGGTTGTTTTATAGTTGATTTATCCTCATGTTGGTTTGTTTTATAGTCTGATTTATCCTCATGTTTGTTTGTTTTATAGTCTGATTTATCCTCATGTTTGTTTGTTTTATAGTCTGATTTATCCTCATGTTTGTTTGTTTTATAGTCTGATTTATCCTCATGTTGGTTTGTTTTATAGCTGATTTATCCTCATGTTTGTTTGTTTTATAGTCTGATTTATCTTCATGTTTGTTTTATAGCTGATTTATCCTCATGTTGGTTTGTTTTATAGCTGATTTATCCTCATGTTGGTTTGTTTTATAGCTGATTTATCCTCATGTTTGTTTGTTTTATAGTCTGATTTATCTTCATGTTTGTTTTATAGCCTGATTTATCTTCATGTTTGTTTTATAGTCTGATTTTTCTTCATGTTTGTTTTATAGTCTGATTTATCCTCATGTTTGTTTGTTTTATAGTCTGATTTATCCTCATGTTTGTTTGTTTTATAGCTGATTTATCCTCATGTTTGTTTAATAGTCTGATTTATCCTCATATTTGTTTGTTTTATAGCTGATTTATCCTCATGTTGGTTGTTTTATAGCTGATTTATCCTCATGTTGGTTTGTTTTATAGTCTGATTTATCCTCATGTTTGTTTGTTTTATAGTCTGATTTATCCTCATGTTTGTTTGTTTTACAGCTGATTTATCCTCATGTTGGTTTGTTTTATAGCTGATTTATCCTCATGTTTGTTTGTTTTATAGTCTGATTTATCCTCATGTTGGTTTGTTTTATAGTCTGATTTATCCTCATGTTTGTTTGTTTTATAGTCTGATTTATCCTCATGTTTGTTTGTTTTACAGCTGATTTATCCTCATGTTGGTTTGTTTTATAGCTGATTTATCCTCATGTTTGTTTGTTTTATAGTCTGATTTATCCTCATGTTTGTTTGTTTTATAGTCTGATTTATCCTCATGTTTGTTTGTTTTATAGCTGATTTATCCTCATGTTGGTTTGTTTTATAGCTGATTTATCCTCATGTTTGTTTGTTTTATAGTCTGATTTATCTTCATGTTTGTTTTATAGTCTGATTTATCCTCATGTTGGTTTGTTTTATAGCTGATTTATCCTCATGTTGGTTTGTTTTATAGTCTGATTTATCTTCATGTTTGTTTTATAGTCTGATTTATCTTCATGTTTGTTTTATAGTCTGATTTATCTTCATGTTTGTTTTATAGTCTGATTTATCCTCATGTTGGTTTGTTTTATAGCCTGATTTATCCTCATGTTGGTTTGTTTTATAGTCTGATTTATCCTCATGTTGGTTTGTTTTATAGCTGATTTATCCTCATGTTGGTTTGTTTTATAGCTGATTTATCCTCATGTTTGTTTGTTTTATAGCTGATTTATCCTCATGTTTGTTTGTTTAATAGTCTGATTTATCCTCATGTTGGTTTGTTTTATAGTCTGATTTATCCTCATGTTTGTTTGTTTTATAGCTGATTTATCCTCATGTTGGTTTGTTTTATAGCTGATTTATCCTCATGTTGGTTTGTTTTATAGTCTGATTTATCCTCATGTTTGTTTGTTTTATAGCTGATTTATCCTCATGTATTTTTGTTTTATAGCTGATTTATCCTCATGTTTGTTTGTTTAATAGTCTGATTTATCTTCATGTTTGTTTGTTTAATAGTCTGATTTATCCTCATGTTTGTTTGTTTTATAGCTGATTTATCCTCATGTTGGTTTGTTTAATAGTCTGATTTATCCTCATGTTGGTTTGTTTTATAGCTGATTTATCCTCATGTTGGTTTGTTTTATAGCTGATTTATCCTCATGTTTGTTTGTTTTATAGTCTGATTTATCTTCATGTTTGTTTTATAGTCTGATTTATCTTCATGTTTGTTTTATAGTCTGATTTATCTTCATGTTTGTTTTATAGTCTGATTTATCTTCATGTTTTTTTGTTTTATAGTCTGATTTATCCTCATGTTGGTTTGTTTTATAGCTGATTTATCCTCATGTTTGTTTGTTTTATAGCTGATTTATCCTCATGTTGGTTGTTTTATAGCTGATTTATCCTCATGTTGGTTTGTTTTATAGTCTGATTTATCCTCATGTTTGTTTGTTTTATAGTCTGATTTATCCTCATGTTTGTTTGTTTTACAGCTGATTTATCCTCATGTTGGTTTGTTTTATAGCTGATTTATCCTCATGTTGGTTTGTTTTATAGCTGATTTATCCTCATGTTGGCTTGTTTTACAGCTGATTTATCCTCATGTTGGTTTGTTTTATAGTCTGATTTATCCTCATGTTGGTTTGTTTTATAGCTGATTTATCCTCATGTTTGTTTGTTTTATAGCTGATTTATCCTCATGTTTGTTTGTTTTATAGTCTGATTTATCCTCATGTTTGTTTGTTTTATAGTCTGATTTATCCTCATGTTTGTTTGTTTTATAGCTGATTTATCCTCATGTTGGTTTGTTTTATAGCTGATTTATCCTCATGTTTGTTTGTTTTATAGTCTGATTTATCTTCATGTTTGTTTTATAGTCTGATTTATCCTCATGTTGGTTTGTTTTATAGCTGATTTATCCTCATGTTGGTTTGTTTTATAGTCTGATTTATCTTCATGTTTGTTTTATAGTCTGATTTATCTTCATGTTTGTTGTATAGTCTGATTTATCCTCATGTTTGTTTGTTTTATAGCTGATTTATCCTCATGTTTGTTTGTTTTATAGCTGATTTATCCTCATGTTTGTTTGTTTAATAGTCTGATTTATCTTCATGTTTTTTTGTTGTAGAGCTGATTTATCCTCATGTTGGTTGTTTTATAGCTGATTTATCCTCATGTTGGTTTGTTTTATAGTCTGATTTATCCTCATGTTTGTTTGTTTTACAGCTGATTTATCCTCATGTTGGTTTGTTTTATAGCTGATTTATCCTCATGTTGGTTTGTTTTATAGCTGATTTATCCTCATGTTTGTTTGTTTTATAGTCTGATTTATCCTCATTTTTGTTTGTTTTATGGCTGATTTATCCTCATGTTGGTTTGTTTTATAGTCTGATTTATCATAATCTTTGTTTGGAATGCAGTGCTGGCCTGAGGTTGGTTGGTTGTAGTATTTGTTACAGGGTTAGTGAGTCTCAGAGCCAGCTGCTTCAGGGGACTATTTTCAGGGGTTCAGTTCTTGGGTTTTCAGATCTTTAAAGTGCAATGTATTTGTTGGGCTTGTATTTAAGTGCATCCAGAAATTTCGAGATCTTTTTTGTACATTTATCAATAATGGAAACCGGCCTAATTCTGACCTACATGCGTTGTTTGGTGTTTTCCTTTGTGTTTTCAGAATCATTCTACAGAATTCAGCATGTAGGGTTTCTGCAGGATGCTTGTCCCATCTAGTGTAGCTGGAAAGACTGAGTGGACCCCATACCTCACTTCCATATAGCGCAATGGGCAGAATTACACGATCAAACAGTTTGCACCAGATGGAGATTGGTATATCAATGTTAAAGAATTTATTTTTAATTGCATATAGAGCTCTGCGAGCTTTTTGTTTTAGGTTATTCACTGCCCTACTGAAACTCCCTGATGCTGTAATAATTAGACCAAGGTAAGTATACTGCATCGTATGCTCTAAGGTGATGCTACCTAGAGTCAACTGGTATCTATTTTCCTGACATCTGGGCTTCTTCCGGAAGATATCTCTTCCTCTTTCTCCCTCTCTTTCTCCCTCTCTCTCCCCCTCTCTCTCTGTCGCTCGCTCTCGCCCTCTCCCTCTCTCTCTCGGTCTCTCTCTTCCTCTCTTTTCTGATGTAAGCAGAAAGAGGAAGATGGACAGCTCAGTAGACACTGGTGATGTAAAACTGCTGTTCACTAGGATGGTGAAGGCCAGGATGACGATCGGCTTCAGGATGGTGATCGGTTTCAGGATGGTGATCGGCTTCAGGAGGGTTATCGGTTTCAGGATGACGATCGGCTTCAGCATGACGATCGGCTTCAGGATGGTGATCGGCTTCAGGATGACGATCGGCTTCAGCATGACGATCGGCTTCAGGATGGTGATCGGCTTCAGCATGATGATCGGCTTCAGCATGATGATCGGCTTCAGGATGGTGATCGGCTTCAGGATGGTGATCGGCTTCAGGATGGTGATCCGCTTCAGCATGACGATCGGCTTCAGGATGGTGATCGGCTTCAGCATGATGATCTGATCAGGATGGTGATCGGCTTCAGGATGGTGATCGGCTTCAGGATGGTGATCCGCTTCAGCATGACGATCGGCTTCAGGATGGTGATCGGCTTCAGCATGACGATCGGCTTCAGGATGGTGATCGGCTTCAGCATGACGATCGGCTTCAGGATGGTGATCGGCTTCAGGATGGTGATCCGCTTCAGCATGACGATCGGCTTCAGGATGGTGATCGGCTTCAGCATGACGATCGGCTTCAGGATGGTGATCGGCTTCAGCATGATGATCTGCTTCAGGATAGTGATCGGCTTCAGGATGGTGATCGGCTTCAGCATGATGATCTGCTTCAGGATGGTGATCCGCTTCAGCATGACGATCGGCTTCAGGATGGTGATCGGCTTCGGGATGGTGATCGGCTTCAGGATGACGATCGGCTTCAGAATGACGATCTGCTTCAGGATGACGATCGGCTTCAGGATGGCGATCGGCTTCAGGATGGCGATTGGCTTCAGGATGGTGATCGGCTTCAGCATGATGATCGGCTTCAGGATGGTGATCGGCTTCAGGATGGTGATCGGCTTCGGGATGACGATCGGCTTCAGGATGGTGATCGGCTTCAGGATGACGATCGGCTTCAGGATAGTGATCGGCTTCAGCATGACGATCGGCTTCAGGATGGTGATCGGCTTCAGGATGGTGATCCGCTTCAGCATGACGATCGGCTTCAGGATGGTGATCGGCTTCAGGATGACGATCGGCTTCAGGATGGTGATCGGCTTCAGCATGATGATCGGCTTCAGGATGGTGATCGGCTTCAGGATAGTGATCGGCTTCAGCATGATGATCGGCTTCAGGATGGTGATCCGCTTCAGCATGACGATCGGCTTCAGGATGGTGATCGGTTTCAGGATGGTGATCGGCCTCGGGATGACGATTGGCTTCAGGATGACGATCGGCTTCAGGATGGCGATCGGCTTCAGGATAGTGATCGGCTTCAGCATGATGATCGGCTTCAGGATGACGATCGGCTTCAGGATGGTGATCGGCTTCAGGATGACGATCGGCTTCAGGATGGTGATCGGCTTCAGGATGACGATCGGCTTCAGGATGACGATCGGCTTCAGGATGGCGATCGGCTTCAGGATAGTGATCGGCTTCAGCATGATGATCGGCTTCAGGATGGTGATCCGTTTCAGCATGGTGATCGGCTTCAGCATGACGATCGGCTTCAGCATGACGATCGGCTTCAGGATGGTGATCGGCTTCAGTTATTACAGGGGAAGGAAAGTTCCCCAGCAGCTCAGTGTTGTCTGGGCTCATCTCGGAGACGTGTTGTGCTCAGTAAAACACAACCCACTGGTCTTTTCTGGAGAATTGATGTGATTTACTTTTTATTTTTAAATATTTATTTATTTGCTTGTGGTTTGAATGTGATTGTATTTCTTAAAAAATAAAAGTTACTTTTTAAAAATCAAAAATCTCTCTTCCTCTCTCTTTCTCCCTCTCTCCCCCTCCCTCTCTCCCCCTCTCTCTCCCTCTCTCTCTCGGTCTCTCCCCCTTGCTCCCCCTCTCTGTCTCTGTCTCTCTCTTCCTCTCTGTCTCTCTGTCTCTCTGTCTCTCTGTCTCTCTCTCTCTCTCTCTCTCTCTCTCTCTCTCTCTCTCTCTCTCTCTGTCTGTCTGTCTCTCTTCCTCCCTCTCTTCTCTCCCTCTGTCTGTCTGTCTCTCTCTCTGTCTCCCCCCCCCCTTTGTCTGTCTGTCTGTCTGTCTCTCTCTCTCTCTCTCTCTCTCTGTCTCCCCCCCTTCTCTCTCTCTGCCAGGTGCTTCTCATGCACACCTGTTGACTGTGTGACTTTAGCGGCTGGTGTGAGAAGGCAGCAAGAGAGGACATACTTCACCACATGAGGTCAGTACATACCTTGCTGTATTGCAGCCAGTACCCTCAGACTCTGGTCTGTCGCTGAGTCCAGACTGGTGCCAAGCAGAACACGAGGAAGTTAGCGGGCTGTTCAGCCGTAAAACATGTAGGTTTGGTTGAACACGGACACGTTACCTGAGCCACGGAGGTTCCGTACCTGGCGGCAGATTTCAGGAAGGCATCCTGACACGCGTCCTGGATGTTCAGCTGGATGACGAAGTCGCTGATGTCATCCTCACCGTCATACGTGTTCATCACTGGTCTGGGTGAAGTCACACGTGTTGCAGGGTTACCACGCGTTTCACCTCTTATTTTAACCCCGGCAACTTTTCACTGCATTTGAAGTTTTTCTGTTTAGTTAGCATGCAGGATCACTACTTCTACTACTACTACTGCTACTACAACCACTACCACTACCACTACTACTACTACTACTACTACTACAACCACTACCACTACTACTCCTACTACTACTACTACTACTGTATCTGTGGTAAGGTAAGTACAAGCTGTCGTGTGGAAACACGTGCGGCACATTTAGGTGGCCTTCTTACTTGTTTTTCCTGATATACTATGTCCAAATATTTGGAACATTTCTGGCTATTTTTTTTAAATTTGAATTTTCACGAGAGGAACGTGATGGTAACCCAGTAATATAACAGAGTTGCAGACCTGAAGCGCAAGCGGGGGACGGAGCACCGTGCAGAAAGTACAAGAGCTTCTCAAGCACACGGCTTCAGCTGCAGCCGTTCCCCAGCAGCAGCAGCGGCGGCGGCAGCAGCAGCAGCAGCAGCAGCGGCGGCAGCGGCAGCAGCCACACACCGAGCCAGCCAAACAAGCACTTCTCTCACCAAAGCAGCTCTTCACCCCAGTACTTGCACACAACTCCACACGCTGAACGTGCCGCGTCTCACCTGGGAGGAATGCCGGCCGGTCACAGGACCCTGTGTCCCTGCCGCGCTCAGCACACACGCTTTATATTTAGGCCTGACCGACCTGCTGTGGTGACACACGGCCTGCTGGAATGTGGAGCTGGCTGCTTCGGCGCTGACACGCGCAAGCCTGCAGACACCTGGCTCGCCATCTTAAATATAGTGGGGTTACCGCCGCCATTGTCTTGTAAGCCAGGACTTGGGGTGTTGGCTGGAAAAGCACATTCAGATCATGAGAGGCTGTCCATGTTCTGATGGGGAGTCATGCGCTTGTTTATCACTCTGTTCCATGGAAGTCTAAATTGGTTTTCCTGGACCACCAGGCAGGAGAAACGCTATCTGGTGGGCTGTTGTGGAGGGAGCATTGAGCACAGCAGGCTCTCTGGTCTGTTGTGTCACACTTTTACACACTGCATTTCGAAAAATGGACCAAATTGATGTGGAGAAAACGACATTATTTTCCCCGAGACAGTCAAGAAAGAGTTTCGGGCCACGTTTCAATCTGCTGACCCGTCTGTAGTCTTCTGGGCCAGCGTGACCCACAGCAGGGTTTAACAGCAGAGGACCGACTCTAACTGACCTGTTTCAGCTGACGTGTGGGGACTTCTCCTACAGTGGCCCCAGCGCTAGAAACAGTGGAACACGGTTTGTGATCCCATTTCCATGAAAGCTGTACACCACTAGGGTGCTAAGATTGTCTGAGGGTCATGTGTGCCCCTAAGACATGTGTGGGTCATGTGACTCTATGAAAACTTGTCTCCACTGATGAAATGCAGTCTTTCTGCATGGTGGAGAGGGGAAACCCAGATAGTCACACAGATTGTGATGAATGACAGGGTGTTTCTTCCTGCGCAATACATTTGGGGTTTAAAATGAAATGAAGTTGCTTTAATTTCGAGGTTTAATGACGGCGGCTCTTAAATGACCCTTAAGACCAGGGCAGTGTGCACCACGTGTGGACACACAAGGGTTAATCCACTCGTTTCATTTGTATTGCCAGACTGATAGAAGCTGCCTCACATCTCATTACTTACATGACCCGTGTAGAAATATTAAAACTGAGAGACGGCACGTGTTAAATTATATAACGCTTAACCAGACACACAAACCTGAAATGAGGTCAGCATCTTAATATAGGCTGATGTGGGTGTGCGCACACAGCTGTCACAGAGGAACATTCACATCAGCAGATGATCTCTGCATGAATACAGGTTTACGGCTAACTTGCAGTCAGGTCTGTAGGGGGAGTTATTCTGGGGATGCCAGTGGATGTAAAGCAGATTAGAGAGGTTTTGGAGGAGCCGCTGTGTCGCCTCCACTCGACAAGTGTCACACTATGTGACCTCTGCAGATGCCTTCAGATGTAGGCACCGTTCCAAAATAGCAGAAGCCCCACACTCCAACCCCACAGAAAATAAACATAAAGGCAGTGTTGGAGAAAATAAATCTTGTTTTGCACAGTTCAGAGGACTGGTTTTGATATGAGAGGTAGCAGAACCTCCCCACACCTTTTTGATCCATCCCAAATTAAGACTTGCAGCTATTTAGTTCATTTCCCTTTGTTGATGATAATAATAGAAAGTTCAATAGGCATCTTCAAATGAAAGCTTGAAATATATAATTTTATTCTAACCTTTAAATAGAACCACCTTCTATCCTTGAATTTGTACTACCTTTCACCTGAAGAAAGAACGCTGCTTTATTTTGTCATCGTACAGTTCAGTCAGTCAATCAAGTTGCATTTTTATAGCGCTTTTCTAGCTGCAACAGCCACTCAAAGCGCTTTACAATTAATTAATTCACACACACACACACACACACACACACACAAAACATTGTTGCCGTCTTGCCACAAGACGGTGATAATGAGCGATAATGACTTAGGGTCATTGTCGCCATCTTGTGGCAAGACGGCGACCATGCACATGACATGATATTGCCGTGTTGCCACAGTTGTACAAGTTACGATGAATGTGTTGCCTGCATGTAACCATCCTATTGTACAGGAGCAGTGGGCAGCTGCAGCACCCGGGGACCACCTCCAGGTCTTCTTTCCACTGCCTTGCTCAGATCTGGGATGTCCATGTGCTGTGTCATTATTAAACCAGGAGTTTGTAATACTAATGTTAAGAATGTCACAACAGAAAACTATTGAACTTTTCATGTACAGCTGCTCTGCCATTGTACCGAAACAGGAAATGTAAATGTCATCCATGTTCTGCACAAAGCTGAGTCTTTATGAAGCATGTTGTGGTCGTTGTGTTTCGGGTGGGACTCTCACCATTAAAATGTTCACATGTTTGTTTTGTCTCATTAATGTCATGTTTTTTTCTGTTACATCGTGTAAATCAGTTTTAAGAGACTCAAAGTTGAATCAGTTTATCTGGGTGACTCCCACAAAGTCACAGCAAGAAGGTCCTGGGTTCGAACCCCCAGGCCGTCCCAGGTGCTTTCTGTGTGGAGTTTGCATGTTCTCTCCGTGTCTGCGTGGATTTCCTCCGGGTGCTCCGGTTTCCTCCCACCATCAAAAA
Source organism: Lampris incognitus (assembly GCF_029633865.1). Classification (NCBI taxonomy): domain Eukaryota; kingdom Metazoa; phylum Chordata; class Actinopteri; order Lampriformes; family Lampridae; genus Lampris; species Lampris incognitus. The sequence goes on along the minus strand of NC_079216.1, from coordinate 696,471 downwards.
GACCTGCATGTTAGGGTTAATCCTCCTGTCTGTGCCCCTGAGCAAGGCAGTGGAAAGAAGAAGTGGAGGTGGTCCCGGGCGCTGCAGCTGCCCCCTGCTCCTGCAGAGAGGATGGGTTACATGCAGAGAACACGCTCATTGTAAGATGTCACATAAAGTGGCTTTCTTTCTCTCTTCTTCTTTTTTTCGTTTGCATTAATCCATAAAATAAATGAGATTAGATTAGATTGTTTTATTTGCCACACGACCAAGGCCGGTGGAATTTGTTTTTGGTTCACAATCAAACAAATACATTTATTTCTAATAAACATCTTGAATCGGTGTTTAACAGCCATGTTTATCGTCCACATTTGATTTAATCCGGGCATCGCCTGACTTCCTGGTTCGCGCTACAGGATCACGTGACCTCGAGTTGTCATAGCGACGAGTACACGTTAGTGTTGCTATGCTAATGCTAACCGACCCGCTGGATGGCTGGAACAGGATTCGTCGTTTACAGATTTAAAACGCTTACCACCTTTTTTTTTTTAAATGATATTTTGTTATGCTGGCGACTCGCTTGTAGACACACTGTTAATCTGACATCGGTTTGTTAAAGTTAAGTTAAATTAAAACTTAAATACTGTAGCGAATTCGTCGCTACAATACTAATGTCAGAAGGTCGCCGTGATGTCGGAGCAAAGCCAAACTGAGGGACAGAAGCAAGCAGAAGACCCGAGTGGGTCCGTAAAAAACCTAGAACATGAGCCACATGCCGACGGCCGTGGCCCAGAAGATCCTCCTGGGGGTGACAGGAGTCCGGCAGCGGATGACGGAGCCGCCCCGCCGGCCGCTGTTGGGACAGGCCGGTCTGAGACTGCGGGGGTCCGGGAGGGAGGCGGAGAGTCTCCGCAGAGAAACTCCACCGCCACCGGTCAGGGTAGTGTCCGACATGAAACGCTAGCTAACCCAGATGTGTATGAAACACTAGCTAATCCAGATGTTTATGAAACACTAACTAACCCAGATGTGTATGAAACACTAACTAACCCAGATGTGAATGAAACACTAACTAACCCAGATGTGAATGAAACACTAGCTAATCCAGATGTGTATGAAACATTAACTAACCCAGATGTGAATGAACACTAATCCAGATGTGAATGAAACACTAGCTAACCCAGATGTGAATGAAACACTAGCTAACCCAGATGTGAATGAAACACTAGCTAACCCAGATGTGAATGAAACACTAACTAACCCAGGTGTGAATGGAACACTAGCTAACCCAGATGTGTATGAAACACTAGCTAATCCAGATGTGTATGAAACATTAACTAACCCAGATGTGAATGGACACTAATCCAGATGTGAATGAAACACTAGCTAACCCAGATGTGAATGAAACACAAGCTAACCCAGATGTGCATGAAACTTTAACTAACCCAGATGTGAATGAACACTAATCCAGATGTGTATGAAACACTAGCTAACCCAGATGTGAATGAAACACTACCTAACCCAGATGTGAATGAAAAACTAACTAACCCAGATGTGTATGAAACACTAACTAACCCAGATGTGAATGAAACACTAAGTAACCCAGATGTGAATGAAACACTAATCCAGATGTGAATGAAACACTAGCTACTCCAGATGTGAATGAAACACTAGCTAATCCAGATGTGAATGCAACACTAACTCATACAGTTATTAATCCCGTCGTGGTTTAAATTAGGTGATCCCAGCCTGCTTCCAGCTGGACGAAGTAGCTTGTTTACCTCATTCGTGTAATTATTCTTATGTGTCGTCATCCTCAATCCCTCTCACCAAGGTTAACTGGGTTTTTAAATGTAGTGTTTTCTTTTATCATTGCCTTGTTGTTGTCTGTGCACATGTCTTCATGAAAAGCACATTGAATTGCAAGTGAAATATGCAGTGTAAAGTTTGCGTGCCTGTAATGTAAAAAAAAAGTGTAATATAAAAACATGATTAAAAAAGATTAAAAACATCAATAAAACAGCTAAAAGAAAAGTGAACAAATGTGAACAATAAAGTTAAAAAAGGCAGAACATCTGGCTTGTGGTTGCAGTGAAGGTCATTCTGGTGCCGGAGGGGAATGTGCTGACCGAGGCCTTTGTCATTGGACTCAGCATCCAGCAGCTGAAGCACCACTTTGCCAGAGAGCTCAAAGTACCTGCAGAGGTCCTGCAGATCTTTCTGGATGGTAAACCAAGCCTATGTTTAGTGTTGATCCATGCTGGCTCTAGTTTCACCAGAACTTAACAGTTAAAGTGTTAGTAACTTGTGGGGTCCAGCTGGTGTCTTTAGGTGTAAAAGTGATTTCCCAGCTTGTTTGTATGCCAGCCTCACAGCAGCATAACAGAAGAATTTGCTGCCACAGTAAAGCAAAATAATGCAGAGGAATTTAACTTGTTTGATCCTAAAATTCTTTAGATCCATTTTAACAGAAAACCCCCCTTATTTCATCAGCCAGTATTCTAGAAAGATTATTTACGATTTCATCCTGCAGGGCTTTTCATGTTATGATGAGATGATGTTATCCTCAGTAACTTCTCTTTTTTTGATGAGTTGTGACTTAAGACAAAATTCATGATTTTCTTTTCATCGGTCATTTCATGGCATCAGTAATCTTTTTTTCCTTCAAATTATAGATATTAAGTCATTCACACAATGACATCTGGATGTAACTTATCTGTACATGATTGTATCACAGTCTATCCTGATCATGCGAAAGTAACAAGCAACTAAATCTATATTTTCATAATCATATGAGCCATAGAAAGGATTATAGCAATCTAAATATATGATTCCATGTGAAATCACTGGCTGGACCTCCTCTTGCAGGAGACATGGTGGAGGATCAGAGGAGCCTGATGGAGCTTGGTGTTCAGCCCCACGGCACCGCCCGGCTGGAGATGAGTTCTACAGAACCAAACACACACCCTCTCCGCCCGCTGAGACCCCCACAGCAATACAACATGCCTGATGTCATCACTGTCCGTGTGCAGAAAGGTAGCAACACACACACACACACACACACACACACACACACACACACACACACACACACACACACACATCTACACACATCTACACCAGACATATACAGATTAATAGACAAACACTGACACACAGGGGTTCTTGAAGGAGAATAGGGCATGGATGGTTTTGGTTCTGACACCCAGGATCTTCCCTGGGCCTGCTCCTGGATCAGTTCTGATAGGTACTGTGTTGTAGGAAAGAATCTTATTGGATATTCAAGTCCCACTGTGTAAAATGTTCATGAATAAAACCCACCGTCTTTTGCTTTTGATACACATGTTGAGATGCTATAAGACAAAACCCTCCACTGGCAGTCTGCTGTAGCTTCGGACCCCTGCCAGAGTTTCTGGTCAAACATGACCTTTTACCTTTTTTAGAAAGCTAGTCGCCTCTCAGGAAGTGATGCATTTTATGTATCAGTGAAGTGCATTACCTCTGGGAATTTTTCTCAGAAAAGCACTTTTATCTGTCTTGTTGCATGCTCAGTAACCCAGGTAAGGAGATCACAGAAAGGTGAATCAGTTCATCTGGAGACCACGTTTGTTGGGGGGAGCATTTCATCACTCGTCTAAGTGACCTCTCCAGTCTCAGCTGACTCTTGGGCTTAGAGTACATCTGTCGCCATCTTACAATGCTGTGATTGCAACTATTCCCCAATCCATTCCCCAATCACTGGCGCTCCCCTGCCCACCCGGCAGGAGTTGTACATCTCTAGAGCCCGGAAATGGGCAGGCAGAATCAGCACAGCCCCTCCCCCCCACAGCCAGGTCACAAGTTTGTTTGAAATCTTACCCTCTGGAAACCGCTACAGAACAATGTGCACCAAGACCACCAGACATAGGGACAGTTTTTTTTCCCTCCCACAGGCCATCTCTCTCATGAACACATAACAGCATGGTGCAATAATGGGCACTTATTATGTAAACATGACACTTTGTAAACAGCCCCTTCTGATCAAAGATGTCTCACCTATAGATCTACAATGTGCACTACCTCTTTAAACCAGATGTGCAAAACAATGTTTGTGCAATACAAATATAAAATTGTAAATACATATTCAGCTGCTGTATTATAATAATAATAATAATAATAATAATAAATTAAACTTATATAGCTCTTTTCTAACACTCAAAGTCGCTTTACAATAAATGGGGTGAAACAAGACAACAGATAAACACAACACAGACATAAAGGGGTGGATGGGGGGGGGGGCTACGAGAGGGAGAAGCGGCAGCCACACGCCAGCAGTACTCTCCCACTTAAACACATACAAAAGGGCAAGAAAAACAAAACACAACAACACTGTGGACTTTGATTTTCTGTAGCGGTTTACTGGTTACAATTATTGTTGTGGTTGTAACATAGGTATATAATATAGTATGGAGGCGTTAGATGGATGGTAAGTGAACATATACTGTGTATTTCTGGTACAGAAGATAATACTACTACTACTATACTACTACTACTACTTTCAGCTGATCCCATTCGCAGTCACCACAGCGGATCATGCGTTTCCATCTCTTCCTGTCCTCTGTCACACCAGCCACCTGCATGTCCTCCCTCACCACATCCTTCTCCCAATATACACAGTATCTCTCCTCCACACATGTCCAAACCATCTCAATCTTGTCTCTCTTGCTTTGTCTCCAAACAGTCCAACCTGAGCTGTCCCTCTAATATACTTGTTCCTAATCCTGTCCTTCTTCATCACTCCCAGTGAAAAATTTATCATCTTCAACTCTGCCACCTCCAGCTCCACCTCCTGTCTTTTCATCAGTGCACTGTCTCCTAACCATATAACATAGCTGGTCTCTCTACGATCTTGTACACCTTCCCTTTAACTCTTGCTGGTACCCTTCTGTCACAAATCACTCCTGACACTCTTCTCCACCCACTCCACCCTGCCTGCACTCTCTTCTTCACCTCTCTTTTGCACTCCCTGTTACTTTGGACAGTTGACTCCAGGTACTTAAACTCATACGCATTCATCATCTCTACTCTTTGCATCCTCACCATTCCACTGTCCTACCTCTCATTCATGCATATCTATTCCGTCTTGCTCCTACTGACTTTCATTCCTCTTCTCTCCAGTGCATACCTCCACCTCTCCAGGCTCTCCTCAACCTGCTCCCTACTCTGGCTGCAGATGACAATGTCATCCTCAAACATCATAGTCTACGAAGACTCCTGCCCGATCTCGTCCGTCAACCTGTCCATCACCATTACAAACAAGAAAGCGATCAGAGCCGATTCTTGATGTAATCCCACCTCCACCTTGAACCATCGTCAACATCATTCCTACCACACACCTCACCACTGTAACACTGCCCTCATACATATCCTGCACCACTCATACATACCTCTCTGCCATGCCTGACTTCCTCATACAATACCACACCTCCTGTCTTGGGACCCTTTCATGTGCTTTCTCTAAATCCACAAAGACACAATGTAACTCGTTCTGGCCTTCTCTATACTTCTCCATCAACATTCTCAAAGCAAACATCACATCTGTGGTGCTCTTTTGTGGCATGAAACCATACTGCTGCTCGCTGATCATCACCTCTCCTCTTAAGCTAGCTTCTATTACTCTTTCCCATATATTTATGCGGTGGCTGATCAACGTTATACCTCTGTAGTTGCTACAGTTCTGCACATCACCCTTGTTCTTGAGAATTGGTACCAGTATGCTTCTTCTCCACTCCTCATGCATCCTCTCCCTTTCCAAGATTGTGTGAAACAATCTAGTTAAAAACTCCACTGCCATCTCTCCTAAACAACTCCATGCTTCCACAGGTATGTCATCTGGATGAACCGCCTTTCCACTCTTCATCCTCTTCATAGCTGCCCTCGTTTCCTCCTTGCTAATCCACCGCACTTCCTGATTCACTATCCCCACATCATCCAATCTTCTCTCTCTCTCATTTTCTTCATTCATCAGCCCCTTAAAGTACTCCTTCCACCTTCTCAACACACTCTCCTCACTTGTCAGCACATTTCTATCTCGATCCTTGATCGCCCTAATCTGCTGCACATCCTTCCCAGCTTGGTCCTTCTGTCTAGCCAGTCGATACAAGTCCTTTTTTCCTTCCTTAGTGTCTAACCTCTCATACAACTCAACATAGGCCTTTTCCTTTGCCTTTGCCACCTCTCTCTTCGCCTTACGCTGCATCTCCTTGTACTCCTGTCTACTTTCTTCATCTCTCTGACTGTCCCAATTCTTTGCCAACCTCTTTCTCTGTATATTTTCCTTCCTCTGTCCAGATGACACAACAAGTACCTTCCTAGTGGTCTCATTCACTATTTCTGCAGTGGTTGCCCAGCCATCCGGCTACTCTTCACTACCACCCACTGCCTGTCTTAACTCCTCCCTGAAAGCCACACAATGGTTTACCTTCTTCAACTTCCACCATTTGATCTTCGGCTCTGCCTTCACTCGCTTCCTCTTCTTGGTCTCCAAAGTCATCCTACAGACCACCATCCGATGTTGCCTAGCTATGTTCTCGCCTGTCACCACCTTGCAGTCTCCAATTCCTTTCATATCGCACCTCCTGCACAAGATATAGTCCACCTGTGTGCACTTTCCTCCACTCTTATACGTTACCCTGTGTTCCTCCCTCTTGTTGAAATATGTATTCACCACAGCCATTTCCATTCTTTTCGCAAATTCCGCCACCATCTCTGTTCCCTTCACCAGCATGGCCATTGAAGTCTGCTCCAATCAGTACTCTCTCCTCTTTGGGTACTCTCTCCACCACTTCATCCAACTCATTCCAGAACTCTTCTTTCTCTTCCATCTCACACCCAACATGTGGGGCATATGCACTTCATCACACCTTTAGTTTCCAGCTTTATACTCATCACTCTGTCTGACACTCTCTTCACCTCCAACACACTCTTGACATACTCTTCCTTCAGAATTACCCCTATCCCATTTCTCCTCCTATCCGCACCATGGTAGAAGAGTTTGAACCCACCTCCAGTGCTCCTGGCCTTACTCCTCTTCCACCTGGTCTCTTGCACAAACATTATATTTACCTTCCTTCTCTCCATTAACCTCCCGTCTTTAAGCAGACTTGTCACCAACCAAGATAAGGCCAATGATGGTTTTGTCGCCCACAAACTTCAGGAGTTTAACAGATGGGTCACCTGAGGTGCAGTCATTTGTGTAGTCACCTGAGGTGCAGTCATTTGTACAGAGGGAGAAGAGTAGAGGGGAGAGAACATATTGCTGGGGGTGCCAGTGCTGATTGTCCAGGTGCTGAATGTGATTTTCCCCAGCCTCATCAGCTGCCTCCTGTCTGTCAGGAAGTTTTTAATCCACTGGCAGATGGGGGCTGGTACAGTGAGCTGGGTGAGTTTGGAGTGGAGGATATCTGGGATGATGGTGTTGAATGCTGAGCTGAAGTCTACAAACAGGAGCCTTGCATATGTCCCTGGGGAGTCGAGATGTTGGAAGATGTAGTGCAATCCCATGTTGACTGCATCATCCACTGACCTTTTTGCTCAGTAGGCAAACTGCAGGGGGTTAAGCAGGGGGCCTGTGGTTTCCTTCAGGTGGGCCAACACCAGTCTCTCAAAGAATTTCATGACCACAGATGTTAGAGCAATGGACTTGTAGTCATTTTATCCTGTGATACAGGGTTTTTAGGGGACTGGGATGGTATTGGAGCTCTTGAAGCAGGAGGGGACTTCACACAGCTCCAGTGATCTGTTGAAGATCAGTGTGAAAATGGGGGCCAGCTGGTCAGCACAGACTTTCAGACAGGAGGGTGACACGCCATCCTGGTCCAGTGCCTTTCTGGTCTTCTGTCTCTGGAAGAGCTGACGCACATCCTCAACACAGATCCTGAGTGTGGATTGGGGTTCGGTGGGGAGGGGAGAGGGGCTGGCAGGGAGTGCAGTTGGTTGTGTATTGTGGCTGGAAAGGGTGAGGGGTGTGAACGTTTGTGTTTCAAACCTCCAGTAAAACCCATTTCGGTCATCAGCCAAAGGTTCGCTGAGGTGTGGGGGGATGTTTTCCTGTAGTCGGTAAGCATCAGTCTCCTGTAGTTGGTAGCATCAGTCTGGAGTAGTCTGAAAGACCACTCCAGACTGATGATGGGTCATTGGCAGAAACCCTGTTTTTCAGCTTTTCAGAGTAGCACCTTTTTGCCACTCTGAGCTCCTTTGTGAGTGTATTTCTGGCTTTGTTATACTGATCTCCACTCCTGTAGGCTTCCTCTTTGACCTGACGAAGCTGCCTGAGTTTAGCTGTGAACCAGGGCTTATTGTTGTTGATGTTACAAAAGGTTTTGGTGGGCACACACATGTCCTCACAAAAGCTGACAGAAGATGTCACATTGTCAGTAAGTTTGTCCTGGTCTGTTGATGCAGCCTCAAAACCATTCCAGTCAATGCAGTCGAGGCAGGCCTGGAGCTCCAATTTCGACTCATTGGTCCATTTCCTCACAGTTTTAACCACAGGCTTTGCAGGTTTTAGTGTCTGCCATTAGGTTGGGGTAAGATGAATTAGACAGTGATCAGAGAGGTCCAGGGCTGCACAGGGGACAGAGCGATAGGTGTCCTTTAATACTGTGTAGCAATGATCCAGAGTGTTTTTGTCTCTGGTGGGATATTTAACATGCTGTCTGTATTTTGGCAGGTCGTGGCTGAGGTTTGCTCTGTTAAAATCCCCAAGGATAATGAGAAGGGGGTCTGGATATTTGTGCTCCATGTTTGTAATTTGATCAGCCAGGAGTTTTAACGCCTCTCTAACACAGGCCTGGGGTGGGATATAGACACCGCCCAGAATAAATGAAAATTCCCATGGTGAATGGAATGATTTACAGTCAGTGAAAAAGGTCTCTAAGTGAGGGCTGCATGATGCCTTCGCCACTGACACCCCCCCCCCCCAATAGCTCCGTATTGCGGTCCGCCCGGAGGAGTTGGAACTGCAGCAGATGAAGTATACTGTCTGGTATATGCTCACTAAGCCAGGTTTCAGTGAGACATAGGGGGGCAGAGCTGGAAAAGTCTGAGTTTTTTTCCACTTGGGAGCAGCAGTTGGTCCATCTTGTTGGCCAGAGAGCAAGCGGACATTCGCCAGGTGGATTGACGGGAGCGCGGTTCTAAATCCCGCTGTCGCAGTTTAACGAGCGCTCTGGTTCGCTTCCCCCTTCTGCGTCTTCATCATAGACCACAGAGGGCTGTACCGATCAATACCTCGGCAAGACCATTGTTAAAATGTTCAATTAGGGCATCTGTGTGGAATGGCAGTCTCTTCCATTGCCTACCAACACGGGGATCGGTGGTTTGACAGTTCGAATCGCTGTGTTACCTCCGGCTTGTTTGGGCGTCCCTACAGGCACAATTGGCCGTGTCTGCGGGTGGGAAGCCAGATGTGGGTATGTGTCCTGGTCACTGCATTAGTGCCTCCTCTGGTCAGTCGGGGTGCCTGTTCGGGGAGGAGGGGGAACTGGGGGGAATAGCGTGATCCTCCCACACGCTACACCCCCCTGGTGAAACTCCTCACTGTCAGGTGAAAAGAAGCGGCTGGTGACTCCACATGTATGGGAGGAGGCATGTGGTAGTCTGCAGCCCTCCCTGATCGGCAGAGGGGGTGGAGCAGAGATCGGGACAACTTGGAAGCGTGGGGTAATTTGTCGGATACAATTTCGGTGGGGGCAATGGGGGAAAAAATCCACCCCCCTAAAAAAGTTCAATTAGAGTCATTAAAAAAGTCTGTTCAGTTTGTCCAGTGGACAGTTGGAGACCGCAGTGTTTTTTTCAGGACTTATTTGATTTGTGTATTTATCCCAGCCACCGAGGGATGCACAAGCCAGTGCATTCTTATTGCCAGGAGTAGTAGTAGTAGATTTGATGTGTGTATTTATTGATTCACCCAGTAATACATGCAAATGTACTACTGGGTCCACAGACACAGATGCATATAAACAGTGCTGTCTCTCGTTTTGATGCAGGGTCAGTAATCCAGGTAAGAAAATCCCAGAAAGTTGAATCAGTTCATCTGACACAACTTTTCATCTCTCATCTAAGTGAGTTTGTCAGTGTCAGCTGACTGCAGGGATCCCCCCCCATAAACAGCACAGTGGCATAGTGACTGTTGGTTTTGCTCTCTGTCTCACCGTCTCTCTCTCTCTCGCTCTCTTCCTCATTTACTCACACAGATGCAGAGGCGGGTGTGTTTCAGGAGGTGGTTGTGGAAATAGAGCGACCCCCCCAGCAGAAGGCTTTTCTCGGTGGCTACAGGCACCAGCTGACGGGGGCAGAGTACCACCATGCTGCTGTCCAGACGGCAACCAAGAGGAGACCTGACAGAGGCGTGGTTGTCTTCAGCCGTGACACACAGGTAGAGGCTGGGGGGACATCATACCCTGCCATAGTGCTCATCCCCATGACAGCCAATCCCTGCCCCCTGAAGGAGGCCAGTCTGTAAAGGAGTGAAAGCTGAGTGATTTAGTAAAAGTAATGTTTCACTGTTAACAATCTTTTGCTCATTTTGACCAAAAGTCGATTCCAGTTCAGAAATTTTATTTTGAAATGATGACATCATTAGTACATACTGGGGGGGGGGTGCAGTGGCTCACGTGGTAGAGAGGTTGTCAGAAGGTTGCTGGTTTTATCCCGGCTCCTCCTCACCTCGTGTTAATGTGTCCTTGAGCAAGACAGTAAACCCCTGACTGCCCCAAATGAGCAGGTTGGGACCTTGTATGGCAGTCTACACCATCGGTATGTTTTGTGTGAATGAATGTGTTGTGTGCATGTGAGGCATAACTGTAAAGTGCTTTGGGTGCTCTATTGAGTGGAAAGGCACTATATAAATGCAGTACATTTACCATTTACACACATGGGACACACACAACAGGACCTTTAACAGGGACAAGTGAGGCTGCTCCTCTGTGTCAGAATCAAGTTTATTGGCCATGTAGGTTTGCACTACATGGAATTTGGGGGAGAAGAGTAGAGGGGAGAGCACACGTCCCTGGGGGGCACCAGCGCTGATTTGTATCTGCCCAGCAGAACCGTTGGCTGTGAGGCTGACAAGACAGCAGTGCAGCATGTCATCAGAGATGTCCGTACTTCAACAAGCTGAAAGGAAAAGCTTCAAATTTCCCTTTATAGAGAATTGTTGTGTTGTTGTGTTGTGCTCAGTCATTGGCTGTTACGTTCTCCTTGCTGAGAATACTAATTTATATGATGAGTTCAGTCAGATTTTTATCTCGAGTAAACATGAGCTCATTTTGACAAGTCTTCTCTTACATACACACTTGTATCTCTCTCTCCATCTCCCTCTGTCTCCACTGCGCCGTCTCTCTCTCTGTTGCCTCTCTCTGTCTCTCTGTCTCTCTCTTAACGTGTCTTTCTCCATGTGTCTCTGTCAGACAGTAACAGTAAAGCACCAGGCCCAGCAGTGTGCTGTCAGTTCATCCACCCAAATGACAGGGGTTGGCTGTTATGTCAGCAGCACGAAGGACAAGCTGGTTGCCCCCGGCAACTACATAACTGCTGACCAACTCCACAGCAAGAGGCTTGCAGCGGTGGGTGAATTGTTTGTGTGTATGTATGTGTGTGTGTGTTAGGGGGGGGGCTATGATGTGCTTGAGCATGCTTTGCACATAATGATTATATACACACTCCGTTCTATACACATACTCCATAAATGCAGTCCATTTACCATCTATATACTTATATTCACGCTACACCACACTGCACCATCCACACGTTGCACCATACAGGTATTCAGAGCACCATGTATTGTCCAAATAAGTCAAGTCAGTTTTATTTGTATAGCCCAATATCACAAACTACACATGTGCCTCAGGGGGCTTTACAGCAACACAACATCCTGTCCTTAGACCCTCACATCAGATAAGGAACAACTCCCTAAAACCTTTAACAGGGAGGAAAAGTAGGAAGAAACCTCAGGGAGAGCAACAGAGGAGGCTCTCTCTCCCAAGACACACAACGTGACGTGATGTTGTGTTTACACAATTTACACAATAGAACATTGAAAGAGGATAACGCAATTACAATGGAATCATAAAATATAAAGAATATGATGGGGAGGATGCCAAGCAGTGTCCAGACGCCACCGGAACAGTTCAGGACCCGAGCCACGTGACCACCATCACCATTTTAAAAAAAAGAAAAGTGAATAAGTGAAATAGAATTCATCTAAAATGCCCCCTGGTAATTATATATTTATATCAACACAGATACAGCAAAAAAAGTTTTAATGCATAGCAGTACAGGCCTGTTTTGTGCGTCGCGCACTCATCAGCTGCTAATGTGGTTCAGCAAAGAATCATACAGCCTGTATGATTGCTGTATGATTCTTTGTTGAACCATATTAGCAGCTGATGAGTGCGTGATGCACAAAACAGGCCTGTACTGCTATGCATTAAAACTTTTTTTCCTGTATCTGTGGCGACATTCCGCTCCTCATTAGTCGAGCACTTATAACACTATTGACGGTTTCAGAAAAAAACGCTATATATTAACTTTGTTAAAAGAAACACTCAACGGTAGGCAAAGTGCTCAACAAATAAAGGAGCAAAATAATCCAGTGAGTCAAGTAAAGTCTTTATGAGACAGTACAAGCCTGTTTCATGCCGTAAGCATCATCATCTGTCCATAAAGCTACTGGAGGAAAGGACATCCCATCTACTGCCCCATCATGCACATCTCATGTACAATGTCCAATGGAGAGGTGCAGCATACAAAAATTTCAAAAACACATGATTGCATCTCAGAAAGCATTAATAGAAGACTCTCAAAATGATCATCTAGTGAGTCTATCTTCAATGAAGCTGCACCCCCATACCAAGATGCATTACAAAAGAGCAGCTCAAGTACAACCCACCATTACACACTGACTGACCGCAAACCAACAAACGTAGCAGAAGACGAAACATCACCTGGTACAACCACCCTACAGTGACAGCGTGGTACAACCATCCTACAGTGACACCGTGGTACAACCCACCCTACAGTGATACCATGGTCCAACCCACCCTACAGTGATACCCTGGTACAGCCACCCTACAGTGACACTGTGGTACAACCACCCTACAGTGATACCGTGGCCACAAACATGGGTAAGCAGTTTCTTGAACTTTTGGGTAAGTGCTTCACCCCGGACCATCAACTAAGGAAGACATTCAGTAGGAACACCATCAACATGAGTTACAGCTGTACGCCTAACATTCATCACATAATATCATTCCACAACACAAGAATCATCAACAAATCAATGACACCTTCATCACAAACGGACTACCCCAACTCAACTACCGTGTGAAGGACTCATGCCCCCCCGAGGGAAAATGCCCGACGAAGGGAGTTATCTACCAAGCTGCGGTTACAAGAGAGGACAACGACACAATAGAGACATACTATGTGGGTCTAACAGAGGGGACATTCAAAAAGAGGTTTAATGCATACGTGTAGCTTTACAAACAACCGTTTAAAGAATGTCACATGTTTAAGCCCTTATATTTGGTCATTGGCGGACAGAAACATTAATTATTCAACCACCTGGAAAATCCTCTCAAAGAACAAAGCATATTCACCCAGTAGTAAAATGTGCAACCTATGTCTAACTGAACAATATTTTATCATCTGCAAACCACAAATGTCCACATTGAATAACAGCAATGAACTGGCCAGCAGTTGCACACATAGACATAAGCACTTATTTTGTAACTATAAATAAATCATGACAATAAACAAATACCAACCCCCCCTCCCCCATTGGAACGTTAGTGATCACATGTTTTTGAATTTTTGCACCTCTCCCTTCAATTGGACGTTGTACAAACCCCAATTCCAGTGAAGTTGGGACGTTGTGTAAAACGTGAATAAAACAGAATACAATGATTTGAAAATCCTTTTTGACCTATATTCAGTTGAATACACTACAAAGACAAGATATTTAATGTTCAAACTGATAAACTTTACTGTTTTTTGCAAATATTCACTCATTTTGAATTTGATGCCTACAACACGTTCCACAGAAGCTGGGACAGGGGCAACAAAAGACTGGGAAAGTTGAGGAATGCTCAAAAAACACCTGTCTGGAACATTCCACAGGTGAGCAGGTTAACTGGAAACAGGGGAGTGTCCTGATTGGGTATAAAAGGAGCATCCCTGAAAGGCTCAGTCGTTCACAAGCAAGGATGGGGCGAGGTTCACCACTTTGTGAACAACTGTGTGAGCAAACAGTCCAACAGTTTAAGAACAACGTTTCTCAACGTACAACTGCAAGGAATTTAGGGATTTCCTCATCTCCAGTCCATAATATCATCACAAGATTCAGAGAATCCGGAGAAATCTCTGCATGTAAGCGGCAAGGCCCAAAACCAACATTGAATGCCGTGACCTTCGACCCCTCAGGCGGCACTGCATTAAAAACCGACCTCATTGTGTAAAGGATATGACCACGTGGGCTCAGGAACACTTGGGAAAACCATCATCAGTTAACACAGTTGGTCGCTACATCTACAAGTGCAAGGTAAAACTCTACCATGCAAAGCCAAAGCCAGATATCGACACCACCCAGAAACGCCACCGGCTTCTCTGGCCCGAGCTCATCTGAGATGGACTGACGCCAAGTGGACAAGTGTGCTGCGGTCTGACTGGCGAGTCCACATTTCACATTGTTTTTGGAAACCATGGACGTCGTGTCCTCCGGGCTAAAGAGGAAAAGGACCATCCAGATTGTTATCAGAGCAAAGTCCAAAAGCCAGCATCTGTGACGGTATGGGGGGGTGTTAGTGCCCATGGCATCATGGGTAACTTGCACACCTGTGAAGGCACCATTAATGCTGAAAGGTACATACAGGTTTTGGAGCAACATATGCTGCCATCCAAGCGACGTCTTTTTCAGGGACGTCCCTGCTTATTTCAGCAAGACAATGCCAAGCCACATTCTGCACGTGTTCCAACAGCGGGGCTTCGTAGTAAAAGAGTGCGGGTACTGGACTGGCCTGCCTGCAGTCCAGACCTGTCTCCCATTGAACATGTGTGGCGCATTATGAAGCGCACAGTACGACAACGGAGACCCCGGACTGTTGAGCAACTGGAGTCGTACATCAGCAAGAATGGGAAAGAATTCCACCTACAAAGCTTCAACAAGTAGTGTCCTCAGTTCCCAAACGCTTATTGAGTGTTGTTAAAAGGAAAGGTGGTGCAACACAGTGGTGAACATGCCCCTGTCCCAGCTTCTTTGGAGTGTGTTGCAGCCATCACATTCACAGTGAGTGAATACTTGCAAAAAACAATAAAGTTTATCAGTTTGAACATTAAATATCTTGTCTTTGTAGTGTATTCAATTGGATATAGGTGGAAAGGGATTTGCAAATCATTGTATTCTGTTTTTATTCACGTTTTACACAACGTCCCAACTTCATTGGAATTGGGGTTTGTACATGTGATGTGCATGATGAGGCAGTACATATGTTCTTTCCTCCAGTAGCTTTATTGACAGCTGATGATGATGCTTATGGCATGAAACAGGCTTGTACTGTCTCAAAGAATTTACTTCACTCACTGGATTTTATGTATATGTTTATATATACTGGATTTATATATATATGTATATATACACACACGTACATATACATATACATATACCACCATTACAAACGTAACCTATTCCTGACTATCCTAAACACACACACACTGTGTAGGTGATCCAGTTGCAGTCCTACGTGCGGCGTTGGCGTGCCCAGCAACTGGTGGAGGGGCTGAGGAGGGACAGGGAGCGCAGGTTGGCATGGTTGGAGATGGAGGAGAGGAGGAGGAGAGAGGAGAAAGAGGAGCGCTTTAGAGATCAGCACAGACGAAGACTGAACCCCCAGAGCCGGGAAGACTTCACCTTGATCTACAATACTCTAGAGAGTAAATCTGTCTATCTATCTATCTATCTATCTATCTATCTATCTATCTATCTATCTATCTATCTATCTATCTATCTATCTATCTATCTATCTATCTATCTATCTATCTATCTATCTATCTATCTATCTATCTATCTGTCTGTCTGTCTGTCTGTCTGTCTGTCTGTCTGTCTGTCTATCTATCTATCTATCTATCTGTTTGTCTGTCTGTCTGTTTCGGTCTAGAGAAGTGGATACAGTCTACCAGCCTTTATTTCTGTGTGTGTGTGTGTGTGTGTGTGTGTGTGTGTGTGTGTGTGTGTGTGTGTGTGTGTGTGTGTGTGTGTGTGTGTGTGTGTGTTGTGTGTGTGTGTGTGTGTGTGTGTGTGTTGTGTGTGTGTGTCAGGGTGGAGACGAGAGGAGACTGAGCGTATTGACGCCATGCTGCACGGTGCAGAGAGGAAGGCAGCTCTCTGCCTCTTGGTGGAGCAGGAAACACAACTCATTGCCACCATCGGCCGCCATTGCATCATTGCCCAAAACAACAACTATGAGAAGGCTGTCAGGGCATTCTTGGATAAGGTCAGAGGTCACCCAGCGACTTTCTCTAGCTTTTTTACATATAGACAGACAGACAGACAGACAGATAGATGCTAGACAGAGAGAGATACAGTGTACAAAGACAGTGAGAGTGAGAGAGAGGGATAGCTTTCCATAGATGTTTGAATAGAGAGATGGACAGATGTTACACAGAACACAACAGATAGAAAGTTGAAGCAGTTCATCTGGACACAATGTTTATAACAGTACAGTGACTGCAGGTACCCCACCCTTATAAACAATACAGTGACTGCAGGTACCACCCTTATAAACAATACAGTGACTGCAGGTACCCCACCCTTATAAACAATACAGTGACTGCAGGTACCCCACCCTTATAAACAATACAGTGACTGCAGTTACCCCACCCTTACAACAATACAGTGACTGCAGGTACCCCACCCTTATAAACAATACAGTGACTGCAGGTACCCCACCCTTATAAACAATACAGTGACTGCAGGTACCCCACCCTTATAAACAATACAGTGACTGCAGGTACCCCACCCTTATAAACAATACAGTGACTGCAGGTACCCCACCCTTACAACAATACAGTGACTGCAGGTACCCCACCCTTATAAACTATACAGTGACTGCAGGTACCCCACCCTTATAAACAATACAGTGACTGCAGGTACCCCACCCTTATAAAAAATACAGTGACTGCAGGTACCCCACCCTTACAACAATACAGTGACTGCAGGTACCCCACCCTTATAAACAATACAGTGACTGCAGGTACCCCACCCTTACAACAATACAGTGACTGCAGGTACCCCACCCTTATAAACAATACAGTGACTGCAGGTACCCCACCCTAATATACAATACAGTGGTATAACGACCCAAACCAGCAATCAGTTACATATACAAATTACCATGACCGTTAACTAGAGTTAAAATGGTCATGTTGTGGCGGCCACTAGGGGCTGTGCCTCTCACCCAGCAGGACTGTGAGCTGGGGGCGTGGTTTACGTTCCCGGGCTCGCCGGTGCAGGGTTGTTCCTGCAGCAGTTGGTTTTTGGAGTTGAGGAATAAACATCGAACTCGCCTTGGTCTCATGTGTTTTTCCTCATTCCTGCCACATTGGTGACCCCGAATTGAACATGTTTGGAGCAGAAGATGTGTGTGAATCCACTTCGGCCACGCCGCCCCGACTCTCACAGCCGGCCGTTCTCGCCGCGGCTGTGAAGCTCCCACAGTTCTGGAAGAGCGACCCGGCCCCGTGGTTCCAGCATGTCGAGGCGCTGTTCCACCTGCGTGGAATCTCCGCGGACGACTCCAGATACTATCTGGTCGTCGCTGCGCTGGACCAGCAGTCCACACGCCGGGCCATGCAGCTGTTGCGCCCCCCCCCTCAACACGGTAAATACGTCGCCCTCAAACATCTTCTGCTCCGGAGGTACAGCCTATCTGCCGTGGAGAGGGCAGATAGAATCCTTTCCCTATCCGGTTTGGGCGACGGGACGGCCGTGGATCTCATGGACAATATGCTGTCGCTGTTAGGCTCAGACGAAGGTGGCTTCCTTTTCCCGCACGTTTTCATGCGCCAGCTCCCGTTTCCTGTGGGCGCGGCTTTGGCTAACTCCCCGTGTCTGGCCGCTGGTGACTGCCGAGGTTTGGCTGAGGAGGCCGATCGGGTCCTGCTGGCTACCAGACGGTTCTCTGTGCAGAGTGTGGCATCGGAGCCTCTGCAGCCGACGTTGGAGGACGAGGACCCGGCGCTGGTGGCTGGAGTGACTGCCCGGAGACGGCGCGGGAGCGGCCTCTGTTTCTTCCACCAGCGGTTCGGCGGCAAGGCGAGGCGCTGCGTCCCTCCGTGCACGTTTGAGGCGGTGGGAAACTCCAGGGCAGCGCTCAGTAGCAGCTGTGGGCGCTGGCGGACGTAGTGAGCTGCTCTTCATTAAGGACACGATGTCAGGAAGACGGTTTCTGGTGGACTCAGGCTCGCAAAAGAGCCTACTCCCTCCTGCTAAGACAGACAGGTCGGCCGAAGGCAGCGGCCCACAGTTAAGTGCAGCTAACGGTTCGTCCATTGCGACGTTAGGCACAAGGTTGGTGACTGTTTGTTTCCACGGGCGCCATTTTGAGTGGGACTTTGTAGTGGCCGCCATTACTGTTCCTATTATCGGCGCGGATGTTCTGTGTGCTAATGGTCTGCTGGTTGATGTTTTAAACCGCCGTTTAATTGATGCTGTGTCTTTCGCCACTGTTCCGTGCGAGACAGGGGGAGCCGGGCCGTTAACACACGCTAACTTTTTAGCATCAGGGGATGTTTTTCAGCGTTTGCTGGCGGATTCTCCATCGGTGACTCCACCTGCCTTTTCCACCGCAGTTACTAAACACGGGGTACAACATTTCATTCCCACTCTGGGACCGCTAGTTTTTGCGCGCGCGCGGTGCCTCGACACAGTAAAATGGGCTACAGCTAAGGAAGAGTTCGCCATCATGGAGCGTCTGGGTATAGTGAGGCGTTCCAACAGCCCGTGGGCCTCGCCGCTTCACATGGTGCCCAAGGCGGATGGGTCGTGGCGGCCTTGCGGCGACTTTCGCCGCCTGAACAACGTCACCGCCAATGACCGCTATCCCATCCCACACATACAGGACTTTTCCATACGCCTGGCAGGTACCACTATCTTCTCTAAGGTGGACCTGGTGCGCGGCTATCATCAGGTTCCCGTGCGCGCAGAGGACGTGCCCAAGACCGCAGTGATCACCCCGTTTGGGCTTTTTGAGTTCGTGCGCATGCCATTTGGCTTGAAGGGGGCAGCGCAAACCTTTCAGAGGCTGATGGACTCGGTGTTGCGGGACCTTGCTTTCGTGTTCGTTTATCTTGACGACATATTATTGGCCAGTCCGTCAGCTGAAGAGCACCTGGCGCACCTGAAACAGGTTTTCCGTCGTCTGGACGAACACGGCCTGATAGTCAACCCGGCCAAGTGTCAGTTTGGACTGCCGGTGATTGACTTCTTGGGTCACCGCATTTCGCCGCAAGGCGCGGTCCCGTTGCCTTCTAAGGTGCAAGCGGTGGCGGAATTTCCCCGCCCGGTCTCTGTTAAGGCATTGCAGGAATTCTTGGGCATGGTGAATTTCTATAACCGTTTCCTCCCTCGCGCTGCCCACCTCCTTCAGCCACTTTACGAAGCCCTGCGGCTTAAGAAGGCTAACGACCCTGTCGACTGGACTCCCGAACAGGTCCAGGCCTTTGACGGAGTTAAGTGCGCCCTGGCTAACGCTGCCCTCCTCGCTCATCCCACACCCACGGCGTCCATAGCTTTAACAACCGATGCGTCTGACATAGCCGTGGGGGCTGTGGTTGAACAGCGCGTGGCGAATGCGTGGCAGCCACTCGCATTTTTTAGCCGCAAACTGCGAGATAGTGAGGGCAAGTACAGCGTTTTTGACCGGGAGTTGCTGGCACTGCACATTGCAACCCGGCATTTCCGCTTCCTGCTGGAGGGTCGCCCATTCACGGCTTATGTGGATCATAAGCCGCTGACTTTTGCCATCTCCAAGGTGACTGAGCCGTGGTCTGCTCGTCAACAGCGCCACCTAGCGGCGATCTCCGAGTTCACAACGGACATTCAGCATGTGGCCGGGAAGTCCAACCCTGTTGCTGATTGTCTGTCGCGTGTGCTTGTGTGTCCTGTGCACCTCGGTGTGGATTTCTCCGCTATGGCTGCCGACCAGCCCAGCGACCCGGACGTCCTTGCCCTTCGGTCAACACGTACCGGTCTCAAGCTAGAGGACGCTGTGATGCAGGAAGGCAGTCCTGCCCTCCTCTGCGATGTCTCCACCGGCCGTCCCCGCCCCGTTATTCCAGTGGCCTGGCGCCGTCGAGTTTTCGATTCGATTCACTCCCTCTCGCATCCTGGAGTTCGGTTCCAAGTTCGTCTGGCCTGGCCTCCGCAAGGACGTCAAGGGGTGGGCAGCTGCATGTGTAGCGTGCCAGCGCGCTAAGTTCCACCAGCACACTAAATCGCCCCTCGAACCGTTTCCGATCCCGGCCAGACGTTTTGACCACGTGCATGTGGACCTGGTGGGCCCTCTACCTTCTTCACAGGGTTTTACGCACCTGCTCACAATGGTAGATCGGACCACCAGGTGGCCAGAGGCTGTCCCTCTATCCTCCACAACATCCTCGGATGTTGCACGCGCTTTTCTTTCCTCCTGGGTCGCCCGTTTCGGCACTCCGTCAGATATCACCTCAGACAGGGGCCCCCAGTTTGTGTCAGAGCTCTGGTCTGCACTTGCGCGATCCTTGGGTGTGCAGGTACACCGCACTACCGCGTATCACCCTCAGGCTAACGGGTTGTGTGAACGTTTTCACCGGTCGCTCAAGGCAGCGCTGCGCTCTCGGATGGTAACTGGGTGGACCGTTTACCTTGGGTTATGCTCGGGTTGCGTTCGGCTCCTAAGGAGGACCTCGACGCGTCACCCGCTGAGCTGGTGCTCGGTCAGCTGCTCCGCGTCCCTGGGGAATTTTTGCCTGGGAGTTCCGCTCCTCGACCCCGTCCGGCCCTTTATCCTTTTTTTGTCCGACAGCACTCGGGTTCCAGGCCCCGTTCACCACTGTTTTCCGCGGTCGTTCGTGCCTGCGGAGCTCATGTCGGCTCGTTTTGTTTTTGTACGGCATGATGCTCACCGCTCGCCCCTCCAACCCCCATACGCTGGCCCATTTCGGGTTCTTGAGATGGGTCCTAAGGGTTTTGTGCTAGATATGGGTGGGCGTAGGGAGCGTGTCATGCTTGATAGGCTTAAACCGGCGCACAGGGTGGCAGGCGAAGTTGTGTTTCCAGCCCAGGTTCCCCGTCAGGGTCGTCCTCCTTCCAGGACCCCGGCAGTGTCTTCACGGGTTCAGGTTTCTGCTTCTCAGCCGGCTTTGGACTGTGTTTCACCTACTGTTTCGGCTGAGGGACGGCGCAGCTGTTATGGCAGGCTGCTTAAGCCTCCAGTGAGACACTGTTTTCTTTCCAGGAGTCTCTTCTGGGTGTTGGGGGGGGGCTGTGTGGCGGACACTAGGGGCTATGCCTCTCACCCAGCAGGACTGTGAGCTGGGGGCGTGGTTTACGTTCCCGGGCTCGCCGGTGCAGGGTTGTTCCTGCGGCAGTTGGTTTTTGGAGTTGAGGAATAAACATCAAACTCGCCTTGGTCTCCTGAGTTTTTCCTCATTCCTGCCACAATGTGTACTATTCACAGAGGATTGGGCAATAGTTGAAATCACAGCATTGTAAGATGTTGACAGATGAACTCTTACCCCCCCCCCCCCCCCCCAGTTCAGGGTTGGTCATTCCTTCTTCACATAGATGGCCTCGATCTGGTTTGGGCCATTATGCAGCTGTACAGTTTATGAGGTGGGGATACCTGCTGTCAGCTGATGAACCATTTCTCCCACTAAACGTTGTGTCCAGAGGAACTGATTCAGCTGTCTGGGATTTCCTCACCTGGGTTACTGAGTTTGCATCAGACAGATAGATGTACACTTAAACACCACGCAGAGTTCATACGCAGAACACAAATGGAAGATGATGGTAGATTCATCATTATTCACTTCATTCCTCCACACGGAGACATGTGAGACACATGTTAAAGGTAGAAGGAGTAGGATTTTCCTAAAAACCACTGTGTAGACTCATACAAAAATAATCCCTCTCAGTCATCACTTAAGATCCACTAGACGTGTGGTGGTGCCGTCTCTGCAGAGACCCTGTCCTCTTCCTGTATGTTCTCATTGTTCTTATTTTGCTATGTTTCTTGGCATTAACCTTTGGGCAGCGGGACTCTATATAAATGTAGCAACCAGGTGCCAGATTGAGAGCATAAGCACAAATTTAAGAGGAAGCTACAACAATGTCAGACACAGCACCGAAAAGACACAAATCTAGCGAGGCGAAACGCCAAGCGGACAAAGCAAAATAAGAGTGAATCTGGGGTTAGCTTTCACCCGCTGGTGAGCACTGAAGGAGAGGAAGGGGATGAAGAGTGACACAGAGTTGGCCTGTACACTGGGATGTGTACTAGCAACTGTGGTCAGGGGGTGTCCACTTCTGGTGATGTTGAGCTGGGGAGGAGGGGCCAACTTTGGATGTTGTGTTTACAAATGGCAACCGACAAATCCTTCTGGTTCTACCTTAAGCCTGCATGTTATAGC
This sequence comes from Lampris incognitus, assembly GCF_029633865.1. Lineage (NCBI taxonomy): Eukaryota > Metazoa > Chordata > Actinopteri > Lampriformes > Lampridae > Lampris > Lampris incognitus. The sequence continues at coordinate 673,791 of NC_079216.1, read as the reverse complement.
AACACAGTAACTAAACATCTGCTGCCTCTGTTTTACTGTCTAACTGGACTGATGTCCCGGGACAGTGTGCTGCCTCAAAGCGCTGGCACACGTGTGATGGTAAAATTGCCCAGATGGACACCCAGAGCACCATCAGAGCCAGCGAGCTCCGAGACCTCTATCTAAACATCAGCTTCAGCGGCTCCACGCAGGAGGAGCGACTCCAGCTGCTGTCCCACCTCAAGAACACTGTCAAGGTGACATGAAACACACAGTGAGCATGAGTACACACCACACCAGTTTCCCGTTACTGTATGTGTTAAGATGTTTCAGTTACCAGGAAATCCTCAAAATGAGCTCTGCACGGCTGGAGAGCCTGTGGCTCCTTGCTTCCTTGTTTAAAGAACCTTTGGTGTGATTTTAAACTGCAGCACTACAGATGGAGTCGTTTCACCTGTCCTGTCAAATTCTTATGACCTTTGGCTGTGAATAGTAAGATAGAGCTCTTTGACTGAGGACCAACCATCATCTCAGGTTTCTGTAGACAGAAATATTTTAAAACGAATCTTCTATTGTCTGACACCAGTCACATTGTCAGTCTATCACTGTTGTGATAATCAACTCAATACCATTCATTCAGGAGCATGACTGTCAGCTCACCAGAGACATCGTGGAGTTGATTGACAGGGAGGCAGTCCTAATGAGCAGGGGGGTGAAACAGAACAATCTGAGGGGGCTGAGGAAGAGGATCTCCACACTCTTCCTCCAACTCATCAAAAGACCTTCATTTAACCCCGCCGTGGCAAAGCTGCTCAAGGTAAACTGGGACAAACGGGTTGGCTGGGGTAGGCTGGGGTAGATTGGGGTGGTGGTAGAGGTTGTCTAGAGCAGTGGTTCTCAACCTTTTTGGGGTCCTGGACCCCCTGCGTATTTTTGATCTACCCTGAGGACCCCTCCACCTGATCTTGGGGGAGGGGGGTTGCAATTTGATAGAAATAGTAGAAACTGCATTTTAGATTGCATTATAGCATTTATTCACTCTTTGGGGCAAAAATAAGAGCTTTCAGTTGTAACTTAGATATATGTAACAAAACAGAATTCTTATGCAGTAACTTTCAGATATATGTAACAAAACAGAATATGTATTCAGTAACTTTCAGATATATGTAACAACAGAATTTTTATGCAGTAACTTTTAACAATGCAAACGGGAGCGAGATCTCTTATTAAAATACAATAAATTACACTTGTGAAACAGATGTAATTGGAGAAAAAAGTCCTGTTACCCATTATAGTTTAGGTAGATAAAGGTCTGTCACATTTGAGTAAAATAATCCTATTTCTATAAATGTCATAGGATCTTTTTTTTAAAGATATTTTATTTTCACGGACCCCTTGCAATTACACCACGGACCACTAGGGGTCCGCGGACCCCCGGTTGAGAAACACTGGTCTAGAGGAGATAGAGAGGTTGTCGGTTCCAGTCCCTGGACCCAACTGTGAAAATGTGGTCAAGGTGGGAGAATGTTCTTTTCTTGACATTATTGTAGGGATGGCTTTTAGCAAGGCACTCGCCTCTGTCAGTGGTGTATCTGCTTGGTGGTTGTAGCAGACTGCTCTCGGTGTCCACCAGTAGCAGCTGGATCTGTACTGGGCAGTCTGGAACTGTATGGCCGTGGAGCAGGTCAGGGCTGAAACAGAGCCTGTTGCTGCAGAATGAAAGGTTTAGAAAGTGTGTATGTTAAACGTGTCGTATGGTGGGCGTTGTCCATGCAGCTGTTGTTGTCTGTCTCAGTAAACTATACAGCTGTCACAGTAAACTGATTTCTACTGGAGGAGGCTGAAAATGTCAGATGTCTGTGATTGTGCTGTGTATCCGCTACCCTTCCACACTATAATATTTCAGTCCAATTGAGATTTATTTTTTTGTGTGATTTTTTTTTTTAATGTACTTGCTGCAGTTCTAAACCTGCTATGAAAAGCAGACTGTTCGATCTGAACGAGAAAGGAGGTTGCGCATCAACGGTGGGACCCTCAGTGGAGTGCTAAACCCCAAATCCAATGGGCATAATCCAAAAAATATGTAAGGGTAGCACATCTCACATTTTCAAGTCAAGGAGGACAAAATGCTCACATTTCACTAGCTTATTTGGCTCACATCACAATAGAAAATGAAGTGTACAGGTTCATATTGATCATATACACAAGGGCAGAATTCATACCCGGCTGGGAGTTGGAGCTAGTTATTGAGGAACCAATCACTTTCTTTATCCCATGGTTCTAGATACAGGGACAGTTCACAAGTATATTATTACATCTGATTCAAACCCCGTTATATACAGTATAATGGATGATAACGTGTCTGCATATAGACGGACAAGAGGTTGAACTACTGGACCTCTGGTGCAGCCATAACAACCTGGAGCTGAACATGCTCAAAACTGTGGAGATGACCGTGGACTTCAGGAGGAGCTTCCCAACACTGCCCCCACACCCACCCACCATACTCGATAGCAAAGTTTCTGCGTTGAAAACCTACAGATTTCTGGGTTCCACAATCTCTCAGGACCTCAGGTGGGCATCCAACATAGACACAATCATCACAAAGGCCCAGCAGAGGATGTACTTTCTCCACCAGCTCAGGAAGTTCAACGTGCCTAAGGAACCTCTGATTCAGTTCTACACTGCAGTAATCCAGTCTGTCCTCTGCACATCCATCACTGTCTGGTTTGGATCGGCCACCAAACAGGACAGGGACAGACTACAACAGACAGTTAAGTCTGTAGAGAAAATCACTGGTGCCAACCTGCCTTCCATTCAGGACTTATACACCTCCAGACTCAGGAAACGGGCAGGCAGTATCACTGCAGACCCATCATACCCTGGTCACAACCTGTTACAACTCCTCCCCTCTGGTAGACGCTACAGAGCACTGTACCCCAAAACAACCAGATATAAAAACACTTTCTTTCCACGGGCTGTCATTCAAATTAACACTTAACACTGTCAATAAATCCACCATGTTGTATATACTGTACTGTACCTACTGTACTGTACATGTTCTATATACTGTACTATACATGTATATACTGTACTGTACATGTATCTACAAGGATAGAGATGGAAATGTGTCGACAAGTGAGGAGAGTGTGCTAAGAAGGTGGAAGGAGCACTTTGAGGGGCTGATGAATGAAGAAAATGAGAGAGAGAGAAGGTTGGATGATGTAGGGATAGTGAATCAGGAAGTGCAGTGAATTAGCAAGGAGGAAGTGAGGGCAGCTATGAAGAGGATGAAGAGTGGAAAGGCAGTTGGTCCTGATGACATACCTGTGGAGGCATGGAGGTGTTTAGGAGAGATGGCAGTGGAGTTTTTAACTAGATTGTTTAACACAATCTTGGAAAGTGAGAGGATGCCTGAGGAGTGGAGAAGAAGCATATTGGTGCCGATTTTCAAGAACAAGGGCGATGTGCAGAACTGTAACAACTACAGAGGTATAAAGTTGATCAGCCACAGCATGAAGATATGGGAAAGAGTAGTAGAAGCTAGGTTAAGAGGAGGAGAGTAATAGAAGCTAGATTAAGAGGAGGAGAGGTGATGATCAGCAGCAGCAGTATGGTTTCATGCCATGAAAGAGCACCACAGATGTGATGTTTACTTTGAGAATGTTGATGGAGAAGTATAGAGAAGGCCAGAAGGAGTTACATTGTGTCTTTGTAGATTTAGAGAAAGCATATGACAGGGTGCCGAGAGAGGAGGTGTGGTATTGTATGAGAAGTCAGGAGTTGCAGAGAAGTATGTAGGAGTGGTGCAGGATATGTATGAGGGAAGTGTGACAGTGGTGAGGTGTGTGGTTGGAATGACAGATGGGTTCAAGGTGGAGGTGGGATTACATCAAGGATCGGCTCTGAGCCCTTTCTTGTTTGCAATGGTGATGGACAGGTTGACGGACGAGATCAGGCAGGAGTCTCCATGGACGATGATGTTCGCAGATGACATTGTGATCTGTAGCGAGAGTAGGGTGCAGGTTGAGGAGAGCCTGGAGAGGTGGAGGTATGCACTGGAGAGAAGAGGAATGAAAGTCAGTAGGAGCAAGACGGAATACCTATGCGGGAATGAGAGGGAGGACAGTGGAATGGTCAGGATGCAGGGAGTGGAGGTGACGAAGGCATTTGAGTTTAAATACTTGGGGGTCAACTGTCCAAAGTAACGGGGAGTGCAGAAGAGAGGTGAAGAAGAGAGTGCAGGCAGGGTGGAGTGGGTGGAGAAGAGTGTCAGGAGTGATGTGTGACAGAAGGGTACCAGCAAGAGTTAAAGGGAAGGTTTGCAAGATGGTTGTGAGACCAGCTATGTTATATGATTTGGAGACAGTGGCACTGATGAAAACACAGGAGGTGGAGGTGGCAGAGATGAAGATGATAAGATTTTCACTGGGAGTAACGAAGAAGGACAGGATTAGGAACGAGTATATTAGAGGGACAGCTCAGGTTGGACGGTTTGGAGACAAAGCAAGAGAGACAAGATTGAGATGGTTTGGACATGTGTGGAGGAGAGATGCTGGGTATATTGGGAGAAGGATGCTGAATATGGAGCTGCCAGGGAAGAGGAGAAGAGGAAGGCCAAAGAGGAGGTTTATGGAGGTGGTGAGGGAGGACATGCAGGTGGCTGGTGTGACAGAGGAAGATGCAGAGGACAGGAAGAAATGGAAACGGATGATCTGCTGTGGCGCCCCCTAACGGGAGCAGCCGAAAGTAGTAGTAGTAAACATGTTGTATCTACTGTACTGTACTATACATGTATATACTGTACTGTACATGTTGTTTATACTGTACTGTACATGTTATATCTACTGTACTGTACATTGTACGTATACTGGTATACTCTGTCATGTACATCTACCTCAGACATGTGCACACTGCACTTTATCACCTCTTATTTCACCTGTGTAAGTCAGTCCTTGTGTATATATGTGAAGGTTGTGTTTGTGTATATACTATGTGATGGGTGTTATGTTGCAGTGTTCTGGCAGTCATTGATTCTCTATGAAGACAATACACTAGATAGCAATAAAGGGACATTTGGTTAAACCCCGTTCGTGTTCCATTGTCGGATAATGTCAAGGATGAACACACATCCTTCAGAGCACTCATATGGGTCGGGATGTTCATAATGCTGGCAAATCATTCTGATTTTACTGCCTGTAGCGCCGTCTTGAGGCCACCTGGAGCTCAGTCTCGAAAATAACCACCATCTCGTTGGGAAGGGAAGAGAGCAGCTTTTCATTTGGAGGGGGCAGTAACCTCTGCTGGCATGGCAGTACTGCCCGGGCAGGAAGAGCAGTCACTACGAGGTGGGGATACAGTGTGCGGAGCCAGCTGCAGTGGTTGTGCAGTCAATGTGCCCCCAGTTTTGACTTTTTGAGGCATTATGGTCAGCAAGAGGTCTAAGTTAAAGTACTGGGTAAAACTTGCACCAAAAAAGCACAATACTTGTGCCTTGGGTAGGATTTTTTTCAAAGATTATTGCAGGAGCCACGACAGCTGCGTGCTACTCCATTGATTGGTACGCCAGAAGTCCAGAGACTATTTTGTGAAGCTGCATATTGTATGGGGTTTAAGTCAGGTTTAAGCATGGACTTGTGATTGGTCCATGTATTTAGAACAATGGGACGAAAAAGTGATTGGCTCCTAAATAAATGGCTCCAAGTCTAACTCTCAGCTGTGTATTAAGTCTGCCCTTATGTATATTACTGAAGTGAACTTGTGTACTTCAGACACTCTGGTGAAGGCTCTGTGCCGAAACACGCAAGCGTTCTTCTGTTGTGTTGTGAGCCAAATAAACTTGTGAAATGTGAGTATGTTGTCCTCCTTGACTTGAAAATTTGAGCTGTGCTACCCTTTCCTATTTTTTATAATGTTAGATCATTCTGTCTGCCCAGTGTTTACCAGTGGACAGTTGTGTTATCATGTTGTCTCTCAATGTTGAAGATCCCTCCTGTCCACCTCAGGTTCCTCAGATCTCCTCCCAGCTGAAGACCAACATTCATTACTGTCCATCCTGTCAGTGTTACCTGCAGTCATCTGACTACAGTCTGACGGCCAACGCCCACCTGTTGGGCCGCTGTCAGCGCTGTGCTGCACTGGAAAACAAGGCCCGGCAGCGGGAAGACTTCTCTGTCTACAGAACCATCCTGACCCAACTCCGCAGGGACGAGGAGCTGCTCCTCAATGAGGCTAAGATCACTTACCTCTTGCAGGTTAAGAGGAAACACAAACACACATACAAATTCCACCCACTACTGAGGCACATAGAGAAGAAGAAAGAAAGCCCTTTATTGTGTCATGGTATTCTTACAACAGGTTGTACAGGTTACAGCGAGTGTGTTCTCTGCATGTAACCATCCTAGTGTATAGGAGCAGTGGGCAGCTGCAGCACCCGGGGACCACCTCCAGTTCTTCTTTCCATTGCCTTGCTCAGGGGCACAGGCAAGAGTATTAACCCTAACATGCATGTCTTTTTGATGAAATTACACCCCTTGACCTCAAGGGGGCGCTGTAATACTCAACTTTATGTTTTTGTAATTATCTCGATAACGGCTTGGCTTAGCGTCAACATTCTGTCATCGTTTTAATCTCTGGTCACCTGCATCTCTATGATCTCCTGCTCCAGAAATGTCAAGTTTTGCAACTTTTTCTCAAAATGTTATTCTCGATATCTTGTCCAACTGCTGGGCCAATTGTCTCAAAACTTGTTTTAAACAAGGTTTATTTTCAAACACAAACCAATCAAACAATGGTCCCACAACTACAACACTACTCTCGCCCCAACTACCCGCCCACCTCCCAACAGACCCATATAGCCGCTTGCGGCTATATTTCTATTTGTTTCTATGCTTTTCCCTCTCTGTGACTCTTTTTACATCTTAAAGGTGCTGTGAAAGGACTAATGTCTTTTTTTGAGGGGGGAGGGTTTCCCCCTTTTTTCTCCCCAATTGTACTTGGCCAGTTACCCCACTCTTCTGAGCTGTCCTGGTCACTGCTCCACCCCCTCTGCTGATGCGGAGATGGCTGCAGACTACCACATGCCTCCTCCCATACATGTGGAGTCACCAGCCGCTTCTTTTCACCTGACAGTGAGAAGTTTCACCAGGGGGACGTAGCGCGTGGGAGGATCACGCTATTCCCCCCAGTTCCCCCTCCCCCCCAAACAGGCACCCCGACCAACCAGAGGAGGCGCTAGTGCAGCGACCAGGACACATGTCCATATCTGGCTTCCCGCCCGCAGACACGGCCAATTGTGTCTGTAGGGACGCCCGACCAGGCTAGAGATAACATGGAGACCTGAACCATCGATCCCTGCCACGCCACCCAGAAGCCCACAAATGTCTTTTCATTATTTTCATTATTTTCACCTTTTATCTGAACTTATATTTCAAAAATTCACTTTTTTTTTAAAAATGTGCTGTCAGCAAGTTTGGCATACAACACAGACTGCCAATGTGTCCTAGACATAGTAAATCTGCAAATATAGTTCAGGCAATCTTTATTAATTATCAAGAACCACTTATAATAACGCTGTAATATTTTCATGATATATTAGCTTGCTTGCTAGATGATATATTAGCTTGCTTGCTTGCTGGTAGTCCATCGAGTCCGATGATGACGTCCCTCCTGGTTAACGGTGTGTTCTTGATGACTGTAGAGTCCAATTCTTGATCCACAGGTGTTATTGCACGTTGGGCATATGAAGTCTAGTGGGGGCAGGCAGGGTTGTGTGTCTCCTCAGTCTTTTCTGTTCTTTTTTCACATTCCTCTCCATGTCCAGCTGTTCTACATCTCTGTGGCAGATCTCCCGCCAGATGGAACGGTTCATGGCAGCTTGCTCCAGTCTCAAGGGGTCTATATAACACTTCTTCAGCAATGTTTTTAGCAGGACTTTGTATTGCTTCTTCTGACCACCTGAGGACCAGAAGCCCAGATGAAGCTGTCAGTACAGGACTTGATGTGGCAGGCATTCTTGAGGCATCCTGATGACATGCCCAAGCCAGCGCAGTTGGTGTTGTTCAGTGACCATGTCTTCTATGCTCTTGCAGTTTGTCCTAGTGAGAGTCTCAGCATGGGGAACACAGTCACGCCACTTGATCCTCATGATTCACTGCAGACACTTTATGTGGAACCGCTCCAGCGACCTTAGGTGGCAGCTGTATGTGACCCAGGCTTCACAGCTGTATAGGAGAGTTGTGATGCAGATGGCTGTGTAACTGGAAATTCTGGTGTGCAGCTAGAGGTGTTTGTTTTGGAAGACTACATTGGAGTTTGCCCAAGGCTACAGAGGCTTGTTTGATTCTACTGTGAATTTAGTGATCAGTGTTGCAACCCTCAGAAAAGATGCCACCCAGTTATTTGAAAGATGGAGCACTGTGCCACCCTTTTCTTTTTTTAAAGAAAGAATATATATATGAATATATGTGTGTGTGTGTTTATTTTTTTTTAATATATATATTTTTATATACGTATGTGTGTGTGTATAGCTATACATACACACATATACACACACAAAAAGAGAGAGAGGGGGAGAGTTGATCACATGGTCATCAGACAGTCCATAGAGGAAGATATTTGGTCCCGAAAAGTGAGAAAAACAAACTGAGAGAAAAAAAAAGAGAGCGAGAGAGACTGAGGGAGATAAAAAGAGAGAGGAGGAGAAGCACACAACATGGGCACTCGTGTGTTCAGAGATACACAAGATTAGAATGGTGCAATGCTTTCAGGAAAGTTCAGGAACATTCTCACTGACACCACAAGACCAAGAGTCTGGATTAAAAATGGGGCCTCTGACATTCTGTTTTTTTTTCCTTACTTTCTTTGGGGCAAAGTTTATTTGACTGGCTCACAGTTTGTTTCTGTCTCTTCCTTCAACTAAAGGTAAACCTAAAGGCTTTCTCTCCCGCCAGGAGAAGGACGTGCAGTATCTGGTGGATGTGGTGTGGGGTGCCCAGTCAGCCCTCACTGCCTGCCGTGACCTTCATGAACTGAAGCTGATCCGCTGGGAGTGCTGCTCGCCATGGAGTCCCTGGAACTGCATCCTGGTGTCCAAAGAGGAGGCTCGCGCCCACCTGACAGTAGAGAACCTCCATCAGGTCAGCATGCATCGACTTTTCCATTCAAAGCTAGCATAACTAATCCAGACCCACTTCACTCACACCCCCTTTCCACCAACATGGAATAGGTTCTATTCCGGCTCGCAAACCTAATTTTGAACTGTTTGGGGCTTTTTGACCAAAAATAAATTGATTTGGAGCCCAAAAAGTTGGTTCGCAGTTGGAACCAAGAAATAATAGGACCTGAAGTAGGAACCGTGTGGGCGTGTCATATTCTAGGTTGAAAAGAGAGATTGATAAGGCAACAATGGAGGTGAAGGCAAGTGAGAAATCATCAGGGAAAAAGAACACGCAGTGGTCTGAGGATGAAATCCAATACTTGATGGCAATTTGGTCATCTCCTGAGTTTCAGGAAAAGCTAGAAAGTAGCATGAGAACAACTAAGCTGTACACCAAACTAGCCAAAGAGTTGGCCAAGGCTGGATGCAGGTGCATCAAAAAATGTGTTTTCTGTGGGATGGGGTACTAATCAAAATAAATTATATTTTAAAATCGCCATCAAACTGGTGTAAAAATTGCACACCCAATGAATTCTTGTTAATATGCTTCTTTATCTAACAAGACTGACGTGTTTCGAAACTATGTGCAATGTGCAGCACCCTCTGTTGATGATCCTTGATTACAATGGTTCTGTTCAAAACGGGTGGAAACGCGGGCTTGTTCGCTAGATTGCACCAATGTTTCAAGAATCAGAATCAGGATCAACTTTATTGGCCGAGTGTGCTTATGCATACAAGGAATTCTACTCCAGTTTACAGTAGCCTCTAGTACTTACTACATACTATATCAATCACACACACAAAAAGAAGTAAGGCAACAAAAACGAAAATAAAAATAAATGGAATAATACATAGAATCCTGGAGGTAAGTAAGTATGCACAAGGTGTGTCACAACAACATAGAGATTTGTTATGGCTGAATAATTTATAACTTATTGTACTTATACATTATTTAAATATAATGGGTGTCACGGTGGCCCAGTGGTTAGCACTGTCACCTCATAACATGGTTTGAACCCCGGGGTTGTCCAACCTTGGGGGGGGTCATCCCAGGTCGTCCTCTGTGTGGAGTTTGTATGTTCTCCCCATGTCTGCACTGGGTTTTCTCCGGGTGCTCCGATTTCCCCCACCATCAAGAAAACATGTATGTTAGGGTTATACTCCTGTCTGTGCCCCTGACCAAGGCAATGGGAAAAGAACTGGAGTTGGTCCTTGGGCGCAGCTTGAAGACAGCAGCCCACTGCTCCTCACATCTAGGATGGGTTAATTTGCAGTAACTGAATTTCCCCAAGGGGATTAATAAAGGTCGGGATGGTTCATAGCACAGTAGAAGATCAGAAATGTATTTTGGCCCTAAATCATTCAGTGCTTTATAAACCAGGAGCAGTATTTTAACATTAGTTCTTTGATGAACAGGAAGCCAGTGTAAAGACTTCAGAACTGGAGTGATTTGATCCACTTTTTTGGTTTTAGAATGACCTGAGCAGCAGCGTTCTGAATCAGCTGCAGCTGTTTGATCGATTTTTTTTAGAGAGACCTGTAAAGACATCGTTACAGTAGTCGAGTTGACTGAAGATAAATGCATTGAAAAGTTTCTCCAAATCCTGCTGAGACAAAAATCTCTTAATTCTTGATATATTCTACACTTGATAGTAGGCTGACATTGTAATTATTGTAATGTGGCTATAGAAATTCAGATCTGAGTCCATGAATACACCAAGATTTCTGGCTTGGTTTGTGGTTTAACGTTACCAATTGTAGTGGAGTGCTTACTTTTAATCATTCTTCCTTGGCTCCAGAGACAATTACTTCAGTTTTGTCATTGTTTAATTGAAAAAATTTCCAAGATATTCAATCGTTGATTTGCTCAATGCATTTACTCAGCGCTTGTATGGGATTATGGTCCCCTGGTGATATGGTTAAGTAAATCTGTGTCTCCTCTGCAGGGGCGCCGCTAGCGATTCTGGGCCCCATGAAAGAATATAATATTGCCCCCCCCCCATCCCCCACCCACCTAAACCACCCATCAACCTAAAAAACACAGTTGAATTTGATGTTTGATGAAGAACTATTTCATCGATAGAAGATTACTTGATGCACTGCAAGAAATCCACTGAAGGCTATCTTTTGTAAATTTAATAGAATACAGTAAATACAGTAATTAACAATCCAGTAAACAAAAACCCTCAACATTCATCAACTTAAATGAAGATTTAAACACAAGGACAAAAAGTACAATCATACAAAAAGTAAAAATGTAAATTCAATGGGGTGGTATTTTTATCTAAATAACAGAAGCGCTAATATAAAACTATGTGGAGTCCATGGCTGTTGGTTTACCATACAGCTCCTGGCTGCATGGTCTTGGAAATACTAATCCACAGTGTCAAAGGTGAGGAAATACGTTTGACTTATAAAGCTTTAGCCTACTTTACGTTCTCCGAAATCATCTGTTGCTGGCCTAGTTTATCTCTAGTTTACAATGTAATCAGCAACGGGCAAGACGTAGGCGATTACAATGTAACAACGCCAGGGCAGTTGTTACAGTAGGCCTATAGCTGTGAAACTAAACTTCATTCTCCCAGCCCATGACTTAAATGCCAAAAGCCAAACACCGGGCCTTCTTGCTAGCAAAATCGTGAATCAAATCCCTAAAGTTAAGTGATAAAGCCAACTTGCTTTCAATTGACAGTATTGCAAGGTTGTTCAACCTCTTCTGAGACATTCTTGATGATCTCAGATAGCTCTTGATCAGTTTCAGTTTGCTAAATACTCTTTCTCTGCCGACAACGGTAACTGGGAGAGTGCAAAAAATCCTAAGAGCAATGCAAACCTCTCCAAAAATGCTCTGGAGTTGCATTTTATAGATTGCATTCAGGAGAGCAAGAGAGGTACAGTCAGAGGGTAAAGTGGCAGAAAATATTGTATTAAGATGCCTGATTTCACTCTCAAACTGAGGTGTGAGGTCCTTTGTGTACTTCATTATCAGTGGCTGACACACAGAAGCAATATTACTGTCACTCAACTGCCCAACTTTAAGTATGGCCGCAAATTCTTCGACAATATTTGCTGTGGTTTGGAACCGAGTGTCCAAGTCACTTATTATTTGGCCCATGGCAATGAAAAACACAGTGTTAGGAAATGTTGTTTCTGGCCTGTCCTCCTGACCTGTTTTTTGGAGGTCTCATCATGGAACCTCTTCCTCCTCCTCATCTGTGCTGCTGTCACTGTCCTTTGCCTCTTCTTCTGCCTCTGCCTCTTTACCTCTGCTCTCTTCTCTGGCTGCCTTGCTTGAAGAGGGCCCTGGCTCTAGAGTATCCATAAGGTACATCATTCATAATCTGTCCTATAATAGTATTAACATAGTAATACATTACACCAGATGAGCTATCCTAAATGTTACCCAGCTAGCTAAAAACCTTATTTTAAGGTGCCAGTGGTCAATGTTATTGCAATTACTGGAAGAATTAGATGAACTAAATGTGACTATTAGCCAAAGTTGTATTCAATGCTTGCTTGCAAGCTAGCTACCTGCTCACATGTTAATGCATCATACATTAAAATATTCAAAATCAGTTTGTATGAGCCTTAACCCCAAACCTCTACTGCTCACCTCCTTCTCCTTCAACTGGGAGGTGGGTTGAGGGAAGGGTTTCTGATCCTGAAGCTGCATCTGTGTATGACAAGGGCATATGTGATTAAGGAGTGAACAAGCTTGCGACCATGTAACATTATGCTAGTTAGCTAGCCTAGCATACTAGCTGCTGGAAAAAGGCTACAAATTCACTGAGCTCTAGTTATATTTGGAGCAAATTTGCACTCATCTCATTTTCGGTGGCAATAAATATTTAACTGAAATTACCCTGACACTGCACTGTAAGTTAACTTTACTTGAAGTTAGCTAGATCATCCATGCAGTGATTAAGCCACACCGAATAGCTACGTTGGCTACGTTAGATAGCTACATGTTGTGGGCACCAAAGGAAGGGGCTGTGAATAAAGATCTTTCTTTTGAAAAAAACTTTGTGACTAGCTGTTGTCCCTTAATGTCACTTGCAGTTTTTTTGTCTTTCTTTTCTTTTCTAACAACCTGATTTAGGTTTGGACGACATCTCTTCATCTCGTCACCTAACGTTATCTATTGGAATCAACTGTTCTAGGCTAGCGCGCTCTGTAAGACTGAACCATGCAATGCATAGAGAGAGGGGTGAAATAAGGTCAATCCATCCTGATAATTTTGCCAAAAATGGAGAGACAAAACACGTTTGTTACTTTTTAATCCATACAAATATAATTTTAAGTACATTCACTTACTTATAGTAATAAAAATAAAAATACTAATAGTGTTCTCTGAAGGGTCGCTGTCAGTGCTGGGCCCTTGGAATCATCCTAACTTTCCCCCCCTTACAGCGCCTCAGCTCCTCTGCATAATTACGTAACATATCTTGTTGTTTTCCCTATTCTGAACTAGTGAGAGCATAGAATAGAGCCTCGAAGACCTCCACAGGTCACTTGCTTTATATTAATGATATTTGCAATGTTACTGATTTGTTGAAAGTTATTGTTTTTGCAGATGATACAAACATGTACTGCTCTGGTAATAATTTACAGGAACTACTGTCTTCCACTGAAAGAGAGTTGAAAACCCTCAAAACCTGGTTTGATGTCAATAGATTGTCACTCAATATTAAAAAAACAAAATTCATGGTTTTTGGGAATCGAAAAGAAGTTGACAAGGATATTAAATTAAAAACATGTGATGCTGAAATTGAAAGAATGACTGAGATTAAATTCTTAGGGGTGGTTATTGACCATAAATTAACATGGAAACAGCATGTCCAATATATAAAAGGAAAGATTTCTGAGTCAATAGCAATTCTGTACAAATCAAGAAACATATTAAATTATAAGGCTTTACAGATTATTTACTGCTCACTCATACTTCCTTATATATCATACTGTGTTGAAGTCTGGGGATCAACGTATAAAACAACTGTTAATGCAATAGTTCTCTTACAAAAACGAGCCATAAGACTTATTAATAAGGTTGACTACTATGAACATACTGACCCACTGTTTTTGAAATCGCATGTTATGAAATTTAATGATCTGGTATATTACAAAACAATGCAAATAATGTATAGAGCTAAATCAAATCTACTCCCAGCCACCATACAATGTTTTTTCTCATCTCAAGAGACAAAGTATGATTTAAGAGATGACTGCAAATTTACGGTACCAACGGCTAAAAAGGAGGTTAAAAGGAGGTGTTTATCTGTTTTAGGTGTTTCAATATGGAACGGTGCTGATATTATATATTAAGAAGGTGTAGTACATTTCAGATTTTCAAAAGGACGGTTAGTAAAGCAATTTTTGAGGGCTATAAGTGTCCATGATTTTGTAAAGTTTTTTTTGTGTTCTTTCTATGATTTTGTTTCATTATTTTTTTCTACAGACTCTGTAACTTTATTTGGTCTTGTAAAAACTGTTGATGGGTAGCTTAATTTGTCCTAAAGGACAGGCTTAAATATTAGCATGATGCTTCTGCCTGTGCCTTTTCAGTCACTGTTTTGAGTACATTGTTTGTATTGTAAACATTTGTTAATTGTGGGTGACTGAATAAAACTTAAACTAAACTAAAAACTAAACTTTTATCCACTCAGATTTGTAATTACCTAGTATAGACACAAAGTAGTCCCTGTCTTTTAAGTGGGATTCAAACCAGTTTAGTGCTGTGCCAGAAAGTCCCACTCAGTTTTCCATTTGGTCTGTAATGTGTTGTGGTCGACTGTGTCAAATACAGCACTGAGATCCAATGATACTGAGACTGAGATTCTGCCACTGTCTGTGTTTGAACGGATGTCATTAAAGGCCCTAACAAGAGCAGTCTCAGTGCTGTGGCGTGGTCAAAATCCCGATTGGAAGACATCAAAACTTTTGTTTAGTGCCAAAACGTCTTTCAGCTGCTGGAAAACGGCTTCTTCAAGGATTTTACTTAGAAATGGAAGGACCAGCTAAGAGTTGTCCAAATGGGTCGATTTGTTTGAGTCAACGAGGGTTGAATCAGTTCATCTGGATATGTTTATTGACAGATATGTTTCATCACTCAACTAAGTGACATCTTCAATCTAAACTGACTGCAGGTATCCCCACCCTTATAAACAATACAGTTGCATAACGACCGAAACGAATGACCAGTTTCATATGCAGATGTGGGTGTGACCATTAACTAGTTTCAATGGCCATGTTTACTATTCACAGAGGATTGGGCAATGTTTGCATTCACAGCATTGTAAAATGGTGACAGATGTATGCTTAGCCCCCCCCCCTTTCAGGGATGGGCGTTCCCTCTCAACATAGATGGGCTCTTTGACTCCCCATTCAAACCAGCGTTCCTCCCTATCAAGGATGTGCACATCCTCATCCTTGAAATAGTGGCCACTGGCCTGTAGATGGTGTAGACTGTGTAGCCCTGGTCTGACGTGTTAGCTCTCCTGTGTTGTGCCATACTCTTTGCCAGCGTCTGTTTAGATTCCCCAATATACAAGTCACGGCAATCAATTCAATTCAATTCAATTTATTATCATTAAAAACAATGTGCAGGCACATGTTAAAATTGAAATGAGGTCCGCGGTGGTGTAGCGGTCTAAGCATCGGCTTTGTGTTGATGCAGTTGCCCACTGGGGATCTCGTCAGATCCGACTATGGCTGGACTCGATGAAGCAGCAGTAATTGGCAACGCTGTCTTCGGGAGGGGGCCAGAGTCGGCTTGTGTTCGTCACATGAATGCGTCTCTGGGTGTGTGGGGGTAAAGCAGTGGTTTGGCCTGGATTCGTCTTGTCACGCAAGTGGCGAGGCGTCTCCTTCCTGACTGCCGGCCGGAGAGAAGCAGTTGGCGAACGCATGCAGTACGAGGGTGGGTGTTTGAGTTAAAATAGGGATTGATTGGCCACTAAATTGGGAGAAAAAGGGAAAAATCAGAAATAAATTAAAAAAAAGGAAATGAGAGCTGTGGCTTCACCAAACAGTGCAATACAGACACACACAAACACAGCAAACACAGTATAAGATATACACACATGAAGACCAAAAGACAAAAATAAGTTAAAAGAGAGCTGGAGTACAAAATATTTGAAATATCTACAGACATTCAGTGGGTGACCAGGTTCAGGTGGGCAACAGCTTGTGGAAAGAAGCTGTTTTTGAGTCTGGTAGTGTGGGCTCTGAGGCTCCTGTAGCGCCTCCCAGAGCGCAGGGGGGAGAACAGTCCGTGGTTGGGGTGGGTGGGATCTCTGCTGATGCTCAGACCCCTTCTGTAGTGAGCAGGTTTTGATATGTAACGAGCGCGCATGTGCGAGTGTTGGGACTTGAAGATATGCTTAGTAAAAGGTCAACGTTATGCCTTGGTCTCCGGTCCAGTCATTACTAATATAAGTACTATAAAGTACAAGACATGGTGTCATAAGTCGTCGTCCTCGCCTCTGAGATAAATACAATCACCCTACGCAAGTAACCGGAATGATCCGTGCAGTTTGACTACGTGAGAAAGGAACTTTTGAATTGGCCGAGTGAGCTAGCAGAGCTAACGCTAATGTGGAGCTGCGTTGACACAACGTTTGAGAGGAGCATTAGGAAGGTAAAACAGAATGGATTCTCTATTTTCAGTAAGTCCGCCTGAAGCATTTGACTTGGGAGACTTTGGTAGTGGCCTAATTGGATGCGAGGTTTTGAAAGATTCCGCATAGCGGCAGCAGGACTAAATGCAAAGAGTCAAGAGGATCAAGCTAACTCGCTAGTTTACACTATGGGAGACATGGCGGATGACGTTCTGAACACGTCAGCACTGACGGAGGAGGACAAGAAAAAGTAGGACCAAGTAAAGCAAGCATTCGATAAACATTTCGTATGCAAGCGTAATGTGATCTAGGAAAGAGCTAAATTCAGCAAACGTAGCCAGGAGCCTGATGAGACAGTTGAAGAGTTTATTACTACTGTGCATCAACTGGCTGAGCATCCGCCAAAGTGAGGAAATTAAAAAGCAACAGCCTGCATTGAGACAGAGTAGCACAGATGGCACAGAGGCAAACATGGATGCAGTTAGATTCAAGTTCAAACAGAAATACTCTCTACATGGAAAAAGTGGTTTTAAACCAAAGGAAAGAGTTCAAAATAATGCAAATACTAAATGTGGCAGATGTGGGAAGACTCATGAAAATTCATTCAATGCATGACCCGCGCGCACTGCTGAGTGCAGGAAATGTAAGAAAAGGGGGCATTTTGCCGCTGTTTGTAAAACGAAAATGAGAGTGGAAGAAATTAAGGAAAATGACTTGGATGAAAGCGTAGAGACATTGTTTATGGGAACAGTGAATTGTACAAAATCCAACACATTCTGGCAGAAATCGCTTGCAGCGAATGGTCAGCAGATGACGTTCAAGTTGGACACGGGCGCTGCAGTGACAGCGCTCCCGGCACATTTGTATTCACAAAAGCGACATGGAAAGCTGCTACTGACAACCAAAAGACTGTGTGGACCAAGTAACTCTCCCATAGAAGTGAAGGGACATTTTACTGCGGATATTAGTCACAATGGAATTGTAGCGAAGCAGCAAGTATATGTTGTACCAGGGTTAGTGACTCCTTTGCTTGGCTTACCAGCGATACAAGACCTCTGCCTGCTCAGCCCTGTGCAAGCTATCACAGCAGCTGAGGTAAGCTACAAAGAACAATATCCCAGAGTTTTCACAGGCTTAGGTAAGCTAGAGGGAGAATACAAAATTAAATTAAAAGAAAATGCCACTCCCTTTGCTCTCACTGTGCCACGCCGTGTGCCATTGCCCTTAAGAGGAAAAGTTCAAGAAGAGTTAAAAAGGATGGAGGAAATGGGCGTTATTTCTCCCATAGAGGAAGCTACAGAGTGGTGCTCAGGAATGGTCGCAGTACCAAAACCTAATGGAAAAATTAGAATATGTGTCGACCTAACCTGCCTGAACGAAAATGTGTGCAGAGAGGGACATATTCTTCCAGCTGTTGATGAGACGCTAGCTAAGCTAGCTGTAGGATTTTTTTCCAAACTGGATGCCACTGCCGGTTTTTGGCAGGTGCCTTTGCACAAAGATTCAGCCCCACTCACCACCTTCATCTCACCATTTGGCCATTATTGTTTTAATCGGCTTCCCTTTGGAATATTATCCGCGCCAGAACACTTTCAGAAGCGTTTAATGCAGATGCTTGACGGCCTAGAAGGAACTTTGTGTCATGCGGATGACATCCTGGTGTTCGGTGCCACGCCCGAAGAGCATGATGAAAGGGTGCATCAAGTGTTGCAAAGACTGCAGCAGCAGGGCCTAACTCTGAATGACAAATGTCAGTTCGCAGTGAAGCAGGTCAAATTTATCGGAGACATTGTCAGTTCAGAGGGCATACAAGCAAATCCTGAGAAGATTAGGGCAATTAGAGAGATGTCACCACCCAAAGATGTGGCTGACGTAAAACGCTTCATGGGGATGGTCAACTATGTGGGGAAATTCTCTCCTAACATCGCAGAGCTCACTGGGCCAGTCAGAGAACTCCTGAAAGCAGAAAACATGTGGATGTGGGGAGCAGCGCAGCAGTGTGCCTTTGAAAAGGTGAAAACGAGCTCAGCTCATCTACTGTCCTTGCCCAGTACAGTCCAAAGAAACTGACCAGGGTGTCAGCAGATGCATCGTTTTATGGATTAGGAGGGGTCTTATCTCAGCTTCAAGAACCTGGAGACTGGATGCCAGTGGCTTTCATATCTCGCAGCATGACTGAAACAGAGCGCAGACATGCCCAAATTGAAAAGGAGGCCCTTGCTGTCACCTGGACTTGTGAAAGATTTCAGACCTACCTCCTGGGCCTACACTTTGTGATACGAACCGACCACAAACCGTTAATAAGTCTTCTCAGCTCAAGGCCGCTGGATGACGTCCCGCCTCGTATAATGTGCTTCAGATTGAGACTTATGCGTTTTTCCTACTCAATCGTACATGCACCAGGGAAAAATCTTATTGCAGCTGATGCTCTATCAGGAGCTCCACTCCAGCGTACTGCAACAGAGGAAGACCTTGCACTTCAGAACAACGTCACAGCTCAAATCAATGAGGTCATTCAGCAACTCCCGGCCTCACCTGAGAAGTTGCTACAAATAAGAAGAGCACAAGAAGAAGATCCAGTGTGTAAGCAGCTGTCCTCCCTGATCCACACAGGATGGGAAAGAAGCAGTTCTGCGCCACAGTTAAAGCCTTTCTGACAATACAGAAACGACGTGTTGATGGTGGATGGCCTGTTGATGAAAGGAAAGAGAATACTGATTCCAGCAAGCATGCAACAGGACATCTTGGACAAAATTCACCAGGGTCACCAGGGAATGGTGAAATGCATGGCCAGGGCCCATGAAGCAGTGTGGTGGCCTGGGCTGACAAAACAGATTAGAGAGAAGGTACGTCAGTGTGAAATTTGTGGTAAAGAGAGTCAAAATGCCACAGAACCTCTGATGACCACACCCTTGCCATCACGCCCATGGGAACGGCTAGCAGCTGACTTATTTGAGTGGAAGAAGGGTCAGTATTTAGTAGTCATTGATTACTATTCAAGATACATTGAGGTTGCCAATTTAACAAGCACTTCAGCAACAGCTGTGATTGTGAAAATAAAAGTCATCTTTAGCCGCCACAGGGTGCCGGATACACTCGTCACAGACAACGGACCGCAGTTTGCTGCTGCAGATTTTGCTAAAGATTACAACTTTCAGCATGTTACCAGTAGCCCCCGTTACCTGCAAAGCAATGGGGAAGCTGAACGTGCAGTAAAGACTGAAATCCCTGTTGCAGAAGAGTGAGGACCCTCACAAAGCACTTATGGCATACAGAGCAACTCGTCTTGCCCATGGAGTATCACCGGCACAGCTCCTGATGGGGCGCAACATTCAAACACCCCTTCTGGTGTGTCCACGTACTCTCAAACCAGCATGGCCAGACTTGAGCGCTTTTGAGTTGAAAGACCAGGAGCTTAAAAGACAACAGGTTGAAGGATACAACAGATGACATAGAGCACGGGAGACACCACCACTCCAACCACGTCAGAGAGTTTGGATACGGAATGTTCCACACACAGGAGTCGTCTCTGGATCAGCAGGGACACCATGTTCATACGTGATCCAAACCTCAACAGGCAGTCTCCGAAGAAACCATTCTCATTTGAGAGTAGTGCCTTCACTGTCTGGAAGCCAGCCGGACTCTGGACTACACACCAGAGTTGGCAGGGCAGTCAAGCCTGTTAAAAGACTGAATTTGTAGTTTAGTGTTGTGAGTATACATGGAGCAGAATAACCTCCATACCACAACAGAGAGGATAAGGTAGTCTACCCTACCTCTCAGTTAGGTTATGTACTTGTCTTGATATGTTCATAGGTGAAAAAAAGGAAGAAAAAAAAGGAAAATGAGACGTGAAATGTGTGTCTAGATATGAGCTGTGAAATGTGACGTTCATTTGACCAGTTTACATATGCTCACATTTACAGAGATGTTTAAGGTGCCAGCTGTTCCCCTGCCTTGTTGGTAAAATCAGCATTAGGCTTTATTAACATATGATTTAATTTTTCTGTAAAGATCCTGAAATTATCAGTTTAAAAGGGGGAGGTGTAGTGAGCAGGTTTTGATATGTAATGAGCGCGCATGCGCGAGTGTTGAGACTTGAAGATATGCCTAGTAAAAGGTCAACGTTATGCCTTGGTCTCCAGTCCATTCATTACTAATATAAGTACTATAAAGTACAAGACACCTTCGAAGGCAGCGTTTGTGATAAATGTCTTTTATGGCTGGGAGCTGGGTACCGGTGATATGCTGGGCCACCTTGATGACCCGCTGCAGAGCTTTTGGTCTACTGAGGTGCAGTCCTCCTGACACTTAACAGTGTACACTATATTGCTCTGATTGTGCCAGGGCACCCGATCCTTGGGGTGGATCAACTTCTGGCGCAGCATATTTTGGGGTTTGAAAGCAACTGAGACACGGCGTTTGGAAAATATGCATCTCAGCTGTTCCGACGCTCCCGCCACATACAGAATCACCACTGGTTTATGCTTAGACAGCTGTTGTCCTCTCTTCAATCAGTTGGTGCACTGTTTGGACGTTTTCCTGGCCTTGACAAACGCCCAGTTAGGATAACCGCACGTAACCAAGGCCTGTTTAATGTGGGATTTCTTTCCTTCCCCAGCCACTGTGTCAGTGAGGACATTGTCAGCTCGGTGGTACAGCGTCCTGATGACTCCTAGTTTGTGCTCCAGTGGATGATGAAAGTCAAACCTTAAGTACTGATCAGTATGTGTTGGTTCACGGTAGACATTCATTCATGCATTGATTCATTCATCTTCAGCTGCTTCTCCGGGGTTGGATCACGGTGGCAGCAAGCTAAGTAGGGCACTCCAGACATCCCTCTCCCCAGCAATGCCCTCCAGCTCCTCCTGGGGGATCCCAAGGCATTCCCAGGCCAGATTGGACATGTAGTCCCTCAAGCGAGTTCTGGGTCTACCCTGGGGTGTCCCCCCAGTTGGCCATGCCTGGAAAACCTCCAAAGGAAGGTGCCCAGGAGGCATCCTAATCAGATGCCCTAACCACCTCACAGACATCTCCAAAAAACTTTTTTTTCAATTTGTGAAAGCTGGTGAAAAACTATCTGGAGTGAACTGCCTACTGTTAAGCAGTTCTTCTCTAGTGAAAGTAATCTGGTTTGAGTAACCATACACACAGAGAATAAACAAAAACAAAGAAAGTATTAGAGAGTGCTATACCGATGCTGTGCCATCAACTGCACCATCATGGTGACCAACATGATGAATTCACCAACATGAGGAATCTTGAATGGAACCGGTTCAAGAACCAGAGCTAGTTTGGTGGAAAAGGGGTATGAGAGTAGGAAGGTGGACATGTAGTGTCTTGTTCAGGGACCTTTACCCTCTAATTGATGGTCACACATTAACATCCAGTAAAGACCATCTCAATATGTCCGTAGCAAATTAAATTAGAAATGCTGTAACAACTACAGACCTTTTCCTTCCAACACTCAGTATGTTTTTACATCCTGTCCAAAAAGTCACCTCCACATCTAATCATGCTGCTTTGAAAGCGTTTTCTGATATGCAGTCTTATTCTATATGTGTTATAGCACAGTATTATTCTATATGAGTTGTAACACAGTCTTATTCTATATGTGTTATAGCACAGTATTATTCGATATGAGTTGTAACACAGTCTTATTCTATATGTGTTATAGCACAGTATTATTCTATATGTGTTATAACACAGTCTTATTCTATATGTGTTATAGCACAGTATTATTCTATATGCATTATAGCACAGTATTATTCTATGTGTTATAACACAGTCTTATTCTATATGTGTTATAGCACAGTATTATTCTATATGCATTATAACACAGTCTTATTCTATATGTGTTATAGCACAGTATTATTCTATATGCGTTATAACACAGTCTTATTCTATATGTGTTATAGCACAGTATTATTCTATGTGTTATAACACAGTCTTATTCTATATGTGTTATAGCACAGTCTTATTCTATATGAGTTGTAACACAGTCTTATTCTATATGTGTTATAGCACAGTATTATTCTATATGAGTTGTAACACAGTCTTATTCTATATGTGTTATAGCACAGTATTATTCTATATGTGTTATAACACAGTCTTATTCTATATGTGTTATAGCACAGTATTATTCTATATGCATTATAGCACAGTATTATTCTATGCGTTATAACACAGTCTTATTCTATATGTGTTATAGCACAGTATTATTCTATATGCATTATAACACAGTCTTATTCTATATGTGTTATAGCACAGTATTATTCTATATGCGTTATAACACAGTCTTATTCTATATGTGTTATAGCACAGTATTGTTCTATATGCGTTATAACACAGTCTAATTCTATATGTGTTATAGCACAGTATTATTCTATATGCATTATAACACAGTCTTATTCTATATGTGTTATAGCACAGTATTATTCTGTATGAGTTGTAACACAGTATTGTTCTATATGAGTTGTAACACAGTATTGTTCTATATGAGTTATAACACTAATGAGGTAAAGTACCTTGTTTGGACAGCAGAGGGTGCTATGATTTCAGAGACATACTAGCAATATTTTGGTTGGTGATCAGATCAGTACACAGAAAGTGTCTCTGGAGAATTCACAAGCTGTCTGATATTTCCTGTCTGTTACGGTCATCTTGTCTACAAACAGTCAACTCAGCAGGCAACTCGTCATCTGGTCTGTACTGCAGAGATGAATCAGTGGAAAGAGACTAGAAGAACTCTCTTGTCCGGTCCTATATGTGACAGTTCTGGAACGTTTTCTTATTACGTTCTTGTTGTCATCTCCAGGCATACGGGCCAGTCTTCATCCGAACTGTCAAACACAAACACATCCTGGCTCAGAGGTACTTTGCCCAGTTCCCCACCATGGCAGAGTACTTGAACAAACTGGAGTCCCAGTCCGGATCTTTGAGCACCCAGCTGGTCTCCAAATCCATCAGCAGCCAGTCCTCCACATGAGCTCATGACCTTCGGTCACTTTTCCCTCTTTTCTACATTCTGTTTCCTCCTTTTCTGGACACTTTAACTTATTGTCATGGAAAATAAAGGTTCCCAGTTTGGGTTAACTCGTTTGTACAGAATTTACATCGTTTTAGTGACGATTCATCTTCCATGGCTTTCTTTCACAGAAGAAACCACACAGACAGCATGAAAGTGGGAGGCATAGTTCCGTTGTGTTCTGAAACCAGTCAGAGAGGACGACTTAAGACAAGTCTGTTAACGTTCAGAGGTGAAGAGAAAATGAGTATTTTCATGACCGATGTCAGTGTGTTAAAACTTTCACAGACATTTGATCAAAATCAAGTTTTTAGACAAACACAACTTTGTAAAATGCATTTTTCAGTCAAGTCTTAAAGGCTCGTTCCAGAGAAAAACATGATTTTCAAGCTAAATGTGTGTGATTTGGGGCCATTTGGGTTCAATATTGTGAAAATGACATATGAGTTTTGTTATCAATCATTTCTCTGGGATTGTTTTGTTCCACCCATCACTTCCTACTGAGTCTTCCTAATGCATTTCAGATTTTGTGTGTCCAGATGTGTCACTCAACAAAATGTGTTTAATGTGATGTTGCAGTGGTGAGTATCCCCACAACTCATTACAGTTTTACTTTGGACTCTTTAAATCCGCTGCACACATGTGTCAGTAGTTCTGAATGAAAGGTGAAGGTTGTCTGGTGGTTGCTGTCATGTTTCATTTGGATCCAATAAAACCAAGTCTCAAATGTTCGGTCTGAGAGAAGTGAGTTTTCCTTGACTTTCTTCTTGAAGACTTGAGGAGTCAGACCGAGACCTTATCAATCATAAATGTTCTCAACAGAAAACCTGAACTGGACGTAACTCACGCTTTAGATTTTAAGGTATAATCCTAAAGATGGACAGTTAAAGCAACAATCAGATGTCCATGTAAACAAATGTCCTCTATGATTCTTTCTGTCTGGCACATCTAAGACAATTAACTCGTGAACACCACACCCTGCAGACTGTAGTGGTGTGATAAGGATGGCTGGTGTCTGGTAGGACTTTGCCAGGAAACATGACGGTGCATAGTGTTTCCATCTTCATCATAGCAGCCAGGTGAGGTAGAAGAAGGCAGGTAGTGTTGAGTTAGAAGAAGAAGTGAAGGTGTTGCATCTAACCAGCAGATATGACAGAACAAGCTGGTAGAAGGTCTTTACCAACACATAGTACTACATCAATAAGTACAACTCAGGTTCTACCAGGTTTTATGTGTATCTGACACAACAGCCCTGTCACATAATCACAGCAGGAATGAAACTTTAAGGAGATTCACATGCACACCTTCTGTGACACCTCCCTGTTCCTCCCTGTTCCCAGTCACTGCTACTCTTTGCTGCTTCAGTGGTTTTGTTTCTGAGTCCATGCAGCAGAGAAAACACGTTCCTGACTCCTGTCAGTGGAAGCTGGTGCTGCTGTCTGCAGACTGACTGCAGGAATGACTGTCAGAACCTCACCGCTATGTGTGTCTGCTGAAGAACTGGTTTCATCTGCATCACCACCTCAGCTTGTCTTCCATGAACCCACAGTCACCAGAAAAACACCATTCATCTCTGAGGGCATGCCGTCAACCTCCAGGCCCTGATGTGTAAAGTTCTGTTGTTTCTGAGCTGCTAAAGGAAATAGCAAGGGGTCAGAGGTCATGAAGTGGAGCTGGTAAGTGTTTAACAGCAGCAGCAGATAAAGAGAAGGGAGGTCAGAAGTTGACATGCTGAAATCTAATGAGGAAGAAACACTTGTTAAGGAAGTCCTATAACCAATGTTTATGGAGGTGCACACACATACACACACACACACACACACACACACACACACACACACACACACACACACACACACACTAAGCCTGACGTGAGTAGTGTGTGGACTCACCTGTAGACGATCATACCAGAATATGTCCACATTCTGTTGCCATGAAGCTGAAAGATGTGCTGTGGTGACAGGACCAGGTTTCAGGTCTACTTCTTGTGTTGGGCAGAAAGATGTTCACCTGACATCACATGACTTACACGTGATGTTAAGAGGTTTGCTTCTGTAACATGGGTTTGCATGACACACCACACTAAACTGTGTTGTTGTTCATGTGGTTTAGGGGTGGACTGGTCCAGGGCCAGGGCCAGCGGAGTGGTCTGAACTGGTCCAGGGCCAGCGGAGTGGTCTGAGGTGCTGAACATTACAGAGCCGTCAGCCACGAGGTTTGATGGCCTCTGTTTTGGGAGTGGATGAGGCAGAAGGAGATCTCTGTGTCTGCCAGGAGTCTTTGAGGAGCTGAGATGAGGAGCCATTTGGGGAGAATGTTGTGGAACTACCGGAACATCTTCATCGTCATGCTGACGCCCATCCTCCTTCCTCTTCCTCTTCTCCTCAGGAACAAGGTGAGATAACAGCAATGTTACTGTGGGGCATGAACAATACTGCCAATACACCACTGACAGATCAGTAGCACACACACGCACACACACACACACACACACACACACACACACACACACACACACACACACAAACACTTCCCCTTCAACGCAAGGTCAGAGTTGAACTGACAAATACTTTTGTGTGACGGTGTGTTCATGCTGACATGAGGAAGTGTAAAACTTGCTGGCTGACAGCAAAAACACACTTGAATATGAAAAATTAATCTTTCTTTCTAATTATGTATGTGGATTCTTGCGTTTTATAAACATTACACATGCAGTGGTGTTTCACTGTTTCAGCACTGTCTGATTAATCTGTGTCTGCTGGAGTCTGTACACATATGTACACGTGTGTGTACATACTGTATATACACATTAAACTGCACACATTAAACACATTAAACTGTAAGTCAGGTGAATCGGCCGTACTAAATTGTCCCTAAGTGTGTGTGTGTGTGGGGGGGGGGGGGCCCTGTGATGGTCTGGTGGTCTGTTCAGAATGTCTCCCTGCCTGCCGCTCAATGACTGCTGGGATAGGCTCCAGCATCCCTGCAACCCTGAGGGCAGGATAAGCGGTTTGGATAATGGATGGATGGATGGATAATGGATGGATGGATACTGGCTGGATGGACGGATAATGGCGGGATGGATGGATGGATAATGGATGGATGGATACTGGCTGTATGGACGGATAATGGCGGGATGGATTGATGGATGGATGGATAATGGATGGATAATGCATGGGTGATGGATGGATGGATCATTGATGGGCGATGGATGGATGGATAATGGCTGGCTGGCTGGATGGATGGATGGAGGGATAATGGATGGGTGATGGATGGATGGATAATGGATGGATAATGGATGGGTACATGTATATAAAAATGTGACTCTTGAGCACACTGTGCACAAACAGCATGGCACACTTTGTTTGAGAGGACGTCACTGCTAAAATGAAGGGTTTGTGTCATCTGGGCTGAGGACTAATGTTAACTAACAAGTCCAGAAAATCAGCATGATGGTAGTTGAACCCTGGGCCAGGGGAAACCAGCTCTACGTAAGCGTAACCCTGGGCCTGAACCCTGTCTTCAGTCATAATGGGACTGAGCGTCCTTACAGAACCAACCCAATATCACGGCAGCGCACTGCTGCCATGCCAGAAAGAGAAAAACCGTTCAGTATCAGGTTATAATGTGAAAAGTTCGTTATAACAAGATGTTTTTCATGTTATAACGTGACAGCTTATTGTCATAACATAAATCATTACACTTTATGATGCGATAACTTGTGAAACAGCTCATGTTATAACGTGACAGCTTATTGTCATAACATAAATCATTACACTTTATGATGCGATAACTTGTGAAACAGTTCATGTTATAACGTGACAGCTTATTGTCATAACATAAATCATTACACTTTATGATGCGATAACTTGTGAAACAGTTCATGTTATAACATGACAGCTTATTGTCATAACATAAATCATTACACTTTATGATGTGATAACTTTTGAAACAGTTCATGTTATAACGTGACAGCTTATTGTCATAACGTAAATCATTACACTTTATGATGCGATAACTTGTGAAACAGTTCATGTTATAACGTGACAGCTTATTGTCATAACATAAATCATTACACTTTATGATGCGATAACTTGTGAAACAGTTCATGTTATAACATGACAGCTTATTGTCATAACATAAATCATTACACTTTATGATGCGATAACTTGTGAAACAGTTCATGTTATAACATGACAGCTTATTGTCATAACATAAATCATTACACTTTATGATGTGATAACTTGTGAAACAGTTCATGTTATAACGTGACAGCTTATTGTCATAACATAAATCATTACACTTTATGATGTGATAACTTGTGAAACAGTTCATGTTATAATGTGATATAATGAGATACATTGTTATGATGTGAAAGTCATGTTTGATGAGGAAGTGGTGTGTGGAGCTGAGACATGGTGAGATTCTGTCGTTCCTGTGCATGGTGGGTGAGGTTGTGATAAGTGTGCGTCCACTAGCTGTGTGTTAGTGTGGGTATGTGTATTAGTTTGGGTATGTGTGTTAGCTTGGATATGTGTGTTAGTTTGGGTATGTGTGTTAGTTTGGGTATGTGTGTTAGTTTGGGTATGTGTGCTATTTTGGGTATGTGTGTTAGTTTGGGTATGTGTGTAACTTTGTGTATGTGTGTTAGTTTGGGTATGTGTGCTATGTTGGGTATGTGTGTTAGTTTGTGTATTTGTGTTAGTTTGGGTATGTGTGTTAGTTTGTGTATGTGTGTTAGTTTGGGTATGTGTGCTAGTTTGTGTATGTGTGCTATTTTGGGTATGTGTTTAACTTTGTGCATGTGTGTTAGTTTGGGTATGTGTGCTATTTTGGGTATGTGTGTTAGTTTGTGTATGTGTTTTAGTTTCGATATTTGTGTGTTAGTTGGTATATGTGTGTTAGTTTGGATGGATATGTGTGTTAGTTTGGATATTTGTGTGTTAGTTTGGTTATGTGTGTGTTAGTTTGGTTATGTGTGTTTGGATATGTGTGTTAGTTTGGATATGTGTGTTATTTTGGATATATGTGTTAGTTTGGATATTTGTGTGTTACTTTGGTTATGTGTGTTTGGATATGTGTGTTAGTTTGGATATGTGTGTTAGTTTGGATATGTGTGTTACTTTGGATATGTCTGATAGTGTGGGTATGTGTGTCAATTTGGATATGTGTGTGTTAGTTTGGATATGTGTGTGTTAGTTTGGATATGTATGTTAGTTTGGATATGTGTGTTAGTTTAGATATGTGTGTTAGTTTGGATATGTGTTTTAGTTTGGGTATGTGTGCTATTTTGGGTATGTGTGTTAGTTTGGGTATGTGTGTAACTTTGTGTATGTGTGTTAGTTTGGGTATGTGTGCTATGTTGGGTATGTGTGTTAGTTTGTGTATTTGTGTTAGTTTGTGTATGTGTGTTAGTTTGTGTATGTGTGTTAGTTTGGGTATGTGTGCTAGTTTGTGTATGTGTGCTATTTTGGGTATGTGTGTAACTTTGTGCATGTGTGTTAGTTTGGGTATGTGTGCTATTTTGGGTATGTGTGTTAGTTTGTGTATGTGTTTTAGTTTCGATATATGTGTGTTAGTTTGTATATGTGTGTTAGTTTGGATGGATATGTGTGTTAGTTTGGATATTTGTGTGTTAGTTTGGTTATGTGTGTGTTAGTTTGGATATGTGTGTGTTAGTTTGGATATGTGTGTTAGTTTGGTTATGTGTGTGTTAGTTTGGTTATGTGTGTTTGGATATGTGTGTTAGTTTGGATATGTGTGTTATTTTGGATATATGTGTTAGTTTGGATATTTGTGTGTTACTTTGGTTATGTGTGTTTGGATATGTGTGTTAGTTTGGATATGTGTGTTAGTTTGGATATGTGTGTTAGTTTGGATATGTGTGTTAGTTTGGGTATGTGTGTTAGTTTGGATATGTGTGTTAGTTTGGGTATGTCTGTTAGTTTGGGTATGTGTGTCAATTTGGATATGTGTGTGTTAGTTTGGATATGTGTGTTAGTTTGGTTATGTGTGTTAGTGTGGGTATTTGTGTTAGTTTGGATATGTGTGTTAGTGTGGGTATGTGTGCTAGTTTGGGTATGTGTGTTAGTTTGGTTATGTGTGTTAGTGTGGGTGTGTGTGTTAGTTTGGATATGTGTGTTAGTTTGGATATGTGTGTTAGTTTGGGTATGTGTGTTAGTTTGGATATGTGTGTTAGTTTGGATATGTGTGTTAGTTTGGATATGTGTGTTAGTTTGGGTATGTGTCTTAGTTTGGGTATGTGTGTTAGTTTGAATATGTGTGTTAGTTTGTGTATGTGTGTTAGTTTGGATATGTGTGTGTTAGTTTTGATATGTGTGTTAGTTTGGATATGTGTGTTCGTTTGGGTATGTGTGTGTTAGTTTGGATATGTGTGTTAGTTTGGGTATGTGTCTTAGTTTGGGTATGTGTGTTAGTTTGAATATGTGTGTTAGTTTGTGTATGTGTGTTAGTTTGGATATGTGTTTTAGTGTGAGTATGTGTGTTACTTTGGATATGTGTGTTAGTTTGGATATGTGTGTGTTAGTTTGGATATGTGTGTTAGTTTGGATATGTGTGTTAGTTTGGCTATGTGTGTTAGTTTGGATATGTGTGTTAGTTTGGATATGTGTGTTAGTTTGGGTATGTGTGTTACTTTGGGTATGTGTGTTAGTTTGGGTATGTGTGTTAGTTTGGGTATGTGTGTTAGTTTGGATATGTGTGTTAGTGTGAGTATGTGTGTTAATTTGGGTATGTGTGTTAGTGTGGATATGTGTGTGTTAGTTTGGATATGTGTGTTAGTTTAGATATGTGTGTTAGTTTGGGTATGTGTGTTAGTTTGGATATGTGTGTTAGTTTGGATATGTGTGTTAGTTTGGATATGTGTGTTTGTTTGGATATGTGTGTTAGTTTGTGTATGTGTGCTAGTTTGTGTAAATTTGTTAGTTTGTGCATGTGTGTTAATTTAGGAATGTGTATTACTTTGTGTATGTGTGTTAGTTTGGGTATGTGTGTTAGTTTGGATACGTGTGCTAGTTTGGATATGTGTGTTTAGTTGGGGGTATGTGTGTTAGTTTGGGTATGTGTGTTAGTTTGGATATGTGTGTTAGTTTGGGTATGTGTGTTAGTTTGGATATGTGTGTTAGTGTGGGTATGTGTGTTAGTTTGTTTATGTGTGTTAGCTTGGGTATGTGTTTTAGTTTGGGTATGTGTGTTAGTTTGGGTATGCGTGTTAGTTTGGATATGTGTGTTAGTTTGGGTATGTGTTAGTTTGGGTATGTGTGTTAGTTTGTGTATTTGTGTTGGTTTGGGTATGTGTGTTAGTTTGGATATGGGTGTTACTTTGGGTATGTGTGTTAGTTTGGGTATGTGTGTTAGTTTGGGTATATGTGTTACTTTGGATATATATGTTAGTTTGGGTATGTGTGTTAGTTTGGATGTATGTGTTTGTTTGGATATGTGTGTTAATTTGGGTATGTGTGTTTGGATATATGTGTTAGTGTGGGTATGTGTGTTTTAGTTTGGATATGTGTGTTAGTGTGGGTATGTGTGTTAGTGTGGATATGTGTGTTAGTTTGGATATGTGTGTTAGTGTGGGTATGTGTGTTAATTTGGGTATGTGTGTTACTTTGTGTATCTGTGTTAGTTTGGGTATGTGTGTTAGTTTGGGTATGTGTGCTATTTTGGGTTTGTGTATTACTTTGTGTATGTGTGTTAGTTTGGGTATGTGTGTTAGTTTGGATATATGTGTTAGTGTGGGTATGTGTGTTAGTTTGGGTATGTGTCCTAGTTTGTGTATGTGTGTTAGTTTGGATATGTGTGTTAGTTTGGGTATGTGTGTCAGTTTTTGTATGTGGGTTAGTTTGGGTATGTGTGTTAATTTGGGAACGCGTGTTACTTTGTGTATGTGTGTTGAGTTTGGGTATGTGTGTTAGTTTGGATAGATGTGTTAGTTTGGATATGTGTGTTAGTTTGGATATGTGTGTTAGTGTGGGTATGTGTGTTAGTTTGTGTATGTGTGTTAGTTTGTGTAAGTGTGTTAGTTTGGGTATGTGTGTTAGTTTGGATACGTGTGCTAGTTTGGATATGTGTGTTTAGTTGGGGGTATGTGTGTTAGTTTGGGTATGTGTGTTAGTTTGGATATGTGTGTTAGTTTGGGTATGTGTGTTAGTTTGGATATGTGTGTTAGTGTGGGTATGTGTGTTAGTTTGTTTATGTGTGTTAGCTTGGGTATGTGTTTTAGTTTGGGTATGTGTGTTAGTTTGGGTATGCGTGTTAGTTTGGATATGTGTGTTAGTTTGGGTATGTGTTAGTTTGGGTATGTGTGTTAGTTTGTGTATTTGTGTTGGTTTGGGTATGTGTGTTAGTTTGGATATGGGTGTTACTTTGGGTATGTGTGTTAGTTTGGGTATGTGTGTTAGTTTGGGTATATGTGTTACTTTGGATATATATGTTAGTTTGGGTATGTGTATTAGTTTGGATGTATGTGTTTGTTTGGATATGTGTGTTAATTTGGGTATGTGTGTTTGGATATATGTGTTAGTGTGGGTATGTGTGTTTTAGTTTGGATATGTGTGTTAGTGTGGGTATGTGTGTTAGTGTGGATATGTGTGTTAGTTTGGATATGTGTGTTAGTGTGGGTATGTGTGTTAATTTGGGTATGTGTGTTACTTTGTGTATCTGTGTTAGTTTGGGTATGTGTGTTAGTTTGGGTATGTGTGCTATTTTGGGTTTGTGTATTACTTTGTGTATGTGTGTTAGTTTGGGTATGTGTGTTAGTTTGGATATATGTGTTAGTGTGGGTATGTGTGTTAGTTTGGGTATGTGTCCTAGTTTGTGTATGTGTGTTAGTTTGGATATGTGTGTTAGTTTGGGTATGTGTGTCAGTTTTTGTATGTGGGTTAGTTTGGGTATGTGTGTTAATTTGGGAACGCGTGTTACTTTGTGTATGTGTGTTGAGTTTGGGTATGTGTGTTAGTTTGGATAGATGTGTTAGTTTGGATATGTGTGTTAGTTTGGATATGTGTGTTAGTGTGGGTATGTGTGTTAGTTTGTGTATGTGTGTTAGTTTGTGTAAGTGTGTTAGTTTGGGTGTGTGTTAGGTTGGATATGTGTGTTAGTTTGGATATGTGTGTTAGTTTGGGTATGTGTGTTCTTGTACTCCTTGTAGGTTTTGGATGTGTTTTTGTCTTTGTGTTACACTGCTGTCGGCTGGGGGAAACAACAAATTTAAGTATTCCTGATTCCTAAAAAGCAAAAAATTGATTTACAATAATAATTGTCGTTCTTAGTAACCCTCAAATAATTAAAAAGTAAAAATCCTTTATTTCCTTTTCCCCCGGAAGGCTGTTGTATGTGACATGGAGTTAGCTGCTTACTCTGTATCTTACTCTGTATCTTACTATGTTTCTTACTATGTTTCTTACTCTGTATCTTACTCTGTATCTTACTCTGTATCTTACTCCATCTTACTCTGTATCTTACTATGTTTTTTACTCTGTATCTTACTCTGTATTTTACTCCATCTTACTCTGTATCTTACTATGTTTTTTACTCTGTATCTTACTCTCTATCTTACTCCATCTTACTCTGTATCTTACTCTATCTTACTATGTATCTTACTCTGTATCTTACTATGTTTCTTACTCTGTATCTTACTCTGTATCTTACTATGTATCTTACTCTGTATCTTACTATGTTTCTTACTCTGTATCTTACTCTGTATCTTACTCTGTATCTTACTATGTATCTTACTCTGTATCTTACTATGTTTCTTACTATGTGTCTTACTCTGTATCTTACTATGTATCTTACTCTGTATCTTACTATGTTTCTTACTCTGTATCTTACTCTGTATCTTACTCCATCTTACTCTGTATCTTACTCTGTATCTTACTATGTATCTTACTCTGTATCTTACTATATTTCTTACTCTGTATCTTACTCTGTATCTTACTCCATCTTACTCTGTATCTTACTATGTGTTTTACTCTGTATCTTACCCTGTATCTTACTCCATCTTACTCTGTATCTTACTATGTATCTTACTCTATCTTACTCTGTATCTTACTCTGTATCTTACTCCGTATCTTACTCTGTATCTTACTATGTATCTTACTCTGTATCTTACTTTGTATCTTACTATGTATCTTACTATGTCTCTTACTCCATCTTATTCTGTATCTTACTCTGTATCTTATGCTATGTTTCTTACTCTGTATCTTACTCTGTATCTTACTATGTATCTTACTCTGTATCTTACTATGTATCTTATTATGTATCTTACTCTGTATCTTACTACGTATCTTACTATGTATCTTACTCTGTATCTTACTTTGTATCTTACTATGTATCTTACTATGTCTCTTACTCCATCTTATTCTGTATCTTACTCTGTATCTTACTTTGTATCTTATTATGTATCTTACTCTGTATCTTACTATGTATCTTACTTTGTATCTTATTATGTATCGTATTATGTATCTTACTCTGTATCTTATGCTATGTTTCTTACTCTGTATCTTACTATGTATCTTACTCTGTATCTTACTCCATCTTACTCTGTATCGTACTATGTATCTTACTCCATCTTACTCTGTATCTTACTCTGTATCGTACTATGTATCTTACTCCATCTTACTCTGTATCTTACTATGTATCTTACTCTGTATCTTACTCCATCTTACTCTGTATCTTACTCTGTATCTTACTCTGTATCTTACTCTGTATCTTACTTTGTATCTTATTATGTATCTTACTCTGTATCTTACTATGTATCTTACTATGTATCTTACTCTGTATCTTACTTTGTATCTTACTATGTATCTTACTATGTATCTTACTCCATCTTACTCTGTATCTTATTATGTATCTTACTTTGTATCTTATTATGTATCTTACTATGTATCTTACTATGTATCTTACTCCATCTTACTCTGTATCTAATTATGTATCTTACTTTGTAACTTATTATGTATCTTACTCTGTATCTTATACTATGTTTCTTACTTTGTATATTACTATGTATCTTACTCTGTATCTTATTTTGTATCTTACTATGTATCTTACTCTGTATCTTATTTTGTATCTTACTATGTATCTTACTCTGTATCTTACTTTGTATCTTACTCTGTATCTTACTATGTATCTTACTCTGTATCTTACTCCATCTTACTCTGTATCTTACTCTGTATCTTACTCTGTATCTTACTCTGTATCTTACTTTGTATCTTATTATGTATCTTACTCTGTATCTTACTATGTATCTTACTATGTATCTTACTCCATCTTACTCTGTATCTAATTATGTATCTTACTTTGTATCTTATTATGTATCTTACTCTGTATCTTATACTATGTTTCTTACTCTGTATCTTACTATGTATCTTACTCTGTATCTTACTATGTTTCTTATTCTGTATCTTACTTTGTATATTACTATGTATCTTACTCTGTATCTTATTTTGTATCTTACTATGTATCTTACTCTGTATCTTACTATGTATCTTACTCTGTATCTTACTCCATCTTACTCTGTATCTTACTCTGTATCTTACTCTGTATCTTACTCTGTATCTTACTTTGTATCTTATTATGTATCTTACTCTGTATCTTACTATGTATCTTACTATGTATCTTACTATGTTTCTTACTCTGTATCTTACTCTGTATCTTACTATGTATCTTACTATGTATCTTACTCTGTATCTTACTATGTTTCTTACTCTGTATCTTACTCTGTATCTTACTCCATCTTACTCTGTATCTTACTCTGTATCTTACTATGTATCTTACTCTGTATCTTACTATGTTTCTTACTCTGTATCTTACTCTGTATCTTACTCCATCTTACTCTGTATCTTACTATGTTTTTTACTCTGTATCTTACCCTGTATCTTACTCCATCTTACTCTGTATCTTACTATGTATCTTACTCTATCTTACTCTGTATCTTACTCTGTATCTTACTCCGTATCTTACTCTGTATCTTACTATGTATCTTACTCTGTATCTTACTTTGTATCTTACTATGTATCTTACTATGTCTCTTACTCCATCTTATTCTGTATCTTACTCTGTATCTTATGCTATGTTTCTTACTCTGTATCTTACTCTGTATCTTACTATGTATCTTACTCTGTATCTTACTATGTTTCTTACTCTGTATCTTACTTTGTATCTTATTATGTATCTTACTCTGTATCTTACTACGTATCTTACTATGTATCTTACTCTGTATCTTACTTTGTATCTTACTATGTATCTTACTATGTCTCTTACTCCATCTTATTCTGTATCTTACTCTGTATCTTACTTTGTATCTTATTATGTATCTTACTCTGTATCTTACTATGTATCTTACTTTGTATCTTACTATGTATCTTACTATGTATCTTACTCCATCTTACTCTGTATCTTATTATGTATCGTATTATGTATCTTACTCTGTATCTTATGCTATGTTTCTTACTCTGTATCTTACTATGTATCTTACTCTGTATCTTACTCCATCTTACTCTGTATCGTACTATGTATCTTACTCCATCTTACTCTGTATCTTACTCTGTATCGTACTATGTATCTTACTCCATCTTACTCTGTATCTTACTATGTATCTTACTCTGTATCTTACTCCGTCTTACTCTGTATCTTACTCTGTATCTTACTCTGTATCTTACTCTGTATCTTACTTTGTATCTTATTATGTATCTTACTCTGTATCTTACTATGTATCTTACTATGTATCTTACTCTGTATCTTACTATGTATCTTACTATGTATCTTACTCCATCTTACTCTGTAGCTTATTATGTATCTTACTTTGTATCTTATTATGTATCTTACTATGTATCTTACTATGTATCTTACTCCATCTTACTCTGTATCTAATTATGTATCTTACTTTGTATCTTATTATGTATCTTACTCTGTATCTTATACTATGTTTCTTACTCTGTATCTTACTATGTATCTTACTCTGTATCTTACTATGTTTCTTATTCTGTATCTTACTTTGTATATTACTATGTATCTTACTCTGTATCTTATTTTGTATCTTACTATGTATCTTACTCTGTATCTTACTTTGTATCTTACTCTGTATCTTACTATGTATCTTACTCTGTATCTTACTCCATCTTACTCTGTATCTTACTCTGTATCTTACTCTGTATCTTACTCTGTATCTTACTTTGTATCTTATTATGTATCTTACTCTGTATCTTACTATGTATCTTACTATGTATCTTACTCTGTATCTTACTTTGTATCTTACTATGTATCTTACTATGTATCTTACTCCATCTTACTCTGTATCTTATTATGTATCTTACTTTGTATCTTATTATGTATCTTACTATGTATCTTACTATGTATCTTACTCTGTATCTTACTTTGTATCTTACTCTGTATCTTACTATGTATCTTACTCTGTATCTTACTCCATCGTACTCTGTATCTTACTCTGTATCTTACTCTGTATCTTACTCTGTATCTTACTTTGTATCTTATTATGTATCTTACTCTGTATCTTACTATGTATCTTACTATGTATCTTACTCCATCTTACTCTGTATCTAATTATGTATCTTACTTTGTATCTTATTATGTATCTTACTCTGTATCTTATACTATGTTTCTTACTCTGTATCTTACTATGTATCTTACTCTGTATCTTACTATGTTTCTTATTCTGTATCTTACTTTGTATATTACTATGTATCTTACTCTGTATCTTATTTTGTATCTTACTATGTATCTTACTCTGTATCTTACTATGTATCTTACTCTGTATCTTACTCCATCTTACTCTGTATCTTACTCTGTATCTTACTCTGTATCTTACTCTGTATCTTACTTTGTATCTTATTATGTATCTTACTCTGTATCTTACTATGTATCTTACTATGTATCTTACTCTGTATCTTACTTTGTATCTTACTATGTATCTTACTATGTATCTTACTCCATCTTACTCTGTATCTTATTATGTATCTTACTTTGTATCTTATTATGTATCTTACTATGTATCTTACTATGTATCTTACTCCATCTTACTCTGTATCTAATTATGTATCTTACTTTGTATCTTATTATGTATCTTACTCTGTATCTTATGCTATGTTTCTTACTCTGTATCTTACTATGTATCTTACTCTGTATCTTACTATGTTTCTTATTCTGTATCTTACTTTGTATCTTACTATGTATCTTACTCTGTATCTTATTTTGTATCTTACTATGTATCTTACTCTGTATCTTACTTTGTATCTTACTATGTATCTTACTATGTATCTTACTATGTTTCTTACTCTGTATCTTCCTTTGTATCTTACTCTGTATCTTACTTTGTATCTTACTATGTATTTTACTCTATCTTACTATGTATCTTACTCTGTATCTTATTCTTCATCCTACTCCGTATCTTACTATGTATCTTACTTTGTATCTTAATATGTATCTTACTATGTATCTTACTATGTTTCTTACTCTGTATCTTCCTTTGTATCTTACTCTGTATCTTACTTTTGTATCTTTCTATATATTTTACTCTGTATCTTACTCTGTATCTTACTGTGTATCTTACTATGTATCTCACTATGTATCTTACTCTGTATCTTACTCTATCTTACTATGTATCTTACTCTGTATCTTATTCTTTATCCTACTCCGTATCTTACTATGTATCTATCTTACTCTGTATTTTAGTATGTATGTTACTCTGTATGTTACTCTGTGTGTTACTATGGATCTTACTGTGTATCTTACTCTGTATGTTACTATGTATCCTACTCTGTATCTTACTCTGTATCTTACTATGTTTCTTATTCTGTATCTTATTTTGTATCTTACTGTGTATCTTACTCTGTATCTTACTCTGTATCTTACTCTTACTATGTATCGTTTCTTCAACTCAATAATTATTACTTATATCTTTACGTTTTGCGATTGAAGCTTTCAATAATTTCCTATCAGCTCAGGTCCCCCTGGAAGCTACCTGATGCCTCCTTTTGGGCTGCTGCCACCCTGCTGAGAACCATTTATGTTGATAGGCAAACCACTGGTCAGGATTTGAACCAGTGGCATTCTGTTGGTTGTATTTTCTTTGTATTGAATGTCATTAATGTACTGTAGAATGGTTTATTATGAATGGCTGAATGATTCAAGTGGCCTGAAAAATTAGCGGACGAGAGAACTATGCAGTACCTGTACGTGTTGGTTAACATACAGTAAAGTATGCAGTAATTCTACGTGCTGGTAAAGTATGCAGTACTTCTACGTGGTGGTTAACATACAGTAAAGCCAGTCAGCTGGTCCCATGTACAGACAAGTACAGACATGTACAGACAGCCTGAGGCCACTGTCATTCAGGCCCACCATGTCCCTTATCCAGTGACAACAATGATGGTAAGAAAAAGACAACAGTCACACCAACACATTAACGAGAGGACTTACTTGACCAGGGGCATTAATCATTAGCCTCACACAGCCACCTCCTTACCTGCTGCGCTCAGACGGGCTCTGGATAAAGGTGTGGAAAGCTGTAGTTGGTAGGAGACATGACTTATCTGCTGAGCTCAGACGGGCTCTGGATAAAGGTGTGGAAAGCTGTAGTTGGTATGAGACATGACTTATCTGCTGCGCTCAGACGGGCTCTGGATAAAGGTGTGGAAAGCTGTAGTTGGTAGGAGACATGACTTATCTGCTGAGCTCAGACGGGCTCTGGATAAAGGTGTGGAAAGCTGTAGTTGGTATGAGACATGACTTATCTGCTGCGCTCAGACGGGCTCTGGATAAAGGTGTGGAAAGCTGTAGTTGGTAGGAGACATGACTTATCTGCTGAGCTCAGACGGGCTCTGGATAAAGTTGTGGAAAGCTGTAGTTGGTAGGAGACATGACTTATCTGCTGAGCTCAGACGGGCTCTGGATAAAGTTGTGGAAAGCTGTAGTTGGTATGAGACATGACTTATCTGCTGCGCTCAGACGGGCTCTGGATAAAGGTGTGGAAAGCTGTGGTTGGTATGAGACATGACTTATCTGCTGAGCTCAGACGGGCTCTGGATAAAGGTGTGGAAAGCTGTAGTTGGTAGGAGACATGACTTACCTGCTGAGCTCAGACGGGCTCTGGATAAAGTTGTGGAAAGCTGTAGTTGGTATGAGACATGACTTATCTGCTGCGCTCAGATGGGCTCTGGATAAAGGTGTGGAAAGCTGTAGTTGGTATGAGATATGACTTGAGAACACAGATTTTGAACTATGACACAGGCTGAGATGATGATAAATGAGAACTACGAGAAGGGTTTAGATAGTGAAGGCTGTTTGTCACCATATTCATCATGTTCCCTGAGGTGAGAAAGGAGCCTCTGTCAAGCATATTTTCTTGCTACAGTTATTGATAATTGTTTTGTCAACCATAGCGTTTTATTTTCATCACGAGGTCACTATATTATTACTAATTGTTATAAAACGCAATATTTTGCCAATATTAATGGATGGCTGACTGAAAATGTTTTGTAACCACTGATCTAATCCTTGATTGAGGCTTATGGTCATTAGCTTTAACCAATCCACGAACACCACCCTTCCATCCTTAAACCTAAACCTAACCCTAACCCTAAACCTAACACTAACCCTAACCCTAAACCTAAACCTAAACCTAACCGTAAAGCTAACCCTAACCCTAAAGCTAACCCTAACCCCAAAACCTTACCCTAAACCTAACCCTAACCCTAACCCTAAACCTAACCCTAAAACTAACCCTAACCCTAACCCTAAACCTAAACCTAACCGTAAAGCTAACCCTAACCCTAAAGCTAACCCTAACCCCAAAACCTTACCCTAAACCTAACCCTAACCCTAACACTAACCCTAAACCTAAACCTAAAGCTAACCATAACCCTAAAGCTAACCCTAACCCCAAAACCTTACCCTAAACCTAACCCTAACCCTAAACCTAACCCTGACCCCTGCCCTGAACCCAACCCCTCCTCCTAACAGAAGAAATCTGACTCCGTCACCCTTCTCCATTTTAATTGGCTGTCAAAAATAACCGTGGCTCATCCCGAGCTCCACCTCAGTGCAGAACACAGGGGATGTAGCGGCTATGGGCACGTGGTGATGATGTCTGCGTGGGCCCTGTGACCTCTACTTTAATGCAGTATTCCCCTTTCTTTCTTGCTGGCTGGTGTAGGCTGGTACACCATCTTTATGTAAAACTTATGTGGGAGGGAAGTACATTGCAATGTGCTGCTTTGGAAATGTGGTCCAAGTGAGAGGCAGCTTAAAATACAACCTCTTCCAAAGCTGGGAATAGGCTGATCTTCTCCATACGTATGTGTTATAGTGTTTGACACCGATGTCCTCCTCAGCTTGTGTTGTGCCGTGCTGTGGGAGTGTTTGGTAAAGAAACCAGAGGCCCGTGTTTAGCTTCTGCCGCAGCTCTGAGGAGGAGAAAATTAGTTCATTTCCTTCTTTTTTTCGACTGCTGCACAGATGCACTGATGGGAGGCCACACATTCATATCCCACTCATAGCCAATGAAAGTGAGAGGAACGAAGAGTAGGAGGGACTGAGAAAAAGAGAGGGGGAGCCACAGAGATGAGTGAGAGATAAAAGTATGTGAAGAGAGTGAGAAGAGAGGCAGATGAAGCTGAGAAAAGAAAGGATGAGTAGCAACAGGTTGGAAGAGAGAATCTGGGTGAGATAATGACAGAGCCTTACTGTTGCTTGTTTCATCAAGACTTGAGACTTCCTGACTGCATGTCAGTTGTTTCTGTGTCTGTGTTTTGTAGCTGGTGATGATAGCCAGTCAGCCCAGCCGTCTTCATATAGAATAAAGTAAAGAGCAAGGAGAGAGGCTTCCTTAGCCATGAGTTGTTAGAAGAAGGAAGGAAGGAAAGGAGCTGGAAGAGAAGCAGATTTTACTGGTTGACCCTAGACCACAGCACAATTCTGTTTGATAAGACGCACAGTTGAGGAAGAGGAGTTTAAGGGGTATAAGTTTAGAATGGCTTGTTGAAGTGAACCACCACGGAAGAAGAAACTCAGTCATGGAGCTGCCGGAGGAGGAACACAGAGTGGGATCATCTACTAACCAGGACTTTCTACTCAAGGATGGAGAGGAAGTTTTCACCTCCACCTCTGTTGCCTCCTCTTCCTCCTCATCATCCTCCAGTGTCCAGCAGCCCTCTGCCCCCTCTCCTCCCCCTCATTGCCACCACACCAGCAAAACCTTCAGTGGTCTGCGCATGTTCTGCAGGAGGTGAGTTTGCAAACTACTCACACACAGTACAGCGAGTGCCATAGCAGCTACTGCAAATCCATAATGTGTCCAAGTCCAACTGTCTGATTTACTAAGGCCAATGTCCTACTTTTAAAAACACAATCCTGAAGATCTTCACTTTAGTTTAACTGTTTGTCCTATGTAGGTGTTGGTAAGGTGAGTGGTACTGGACTCTATTCAGGATGAATGAGAGTCATCAGTGCTGTTGTGTCAGCGACTCCCCCACTGCCCAACAAACAAACCTGGTTGAACCCAAGTTTTACAGAGTTCCACAAATAAATACATGTAGTGGTCCTCCAGGCAGCCACCTTACCAAACATGTTTGCTGATGTGCACTCTTGGCCAAGGTTGGCTCTTACAAGAGGGACAAAAAATCAGTGTTAGTTATGAACTTTCAACAACTATTGGTAATGCATGCATTTGTTTCTAAAGTTTGTATTTATTTTAATTTATCGAAGATAATTGAGGTGCTTCATATTGTACTGACAATTTGACGCCGTTGAACTCTCCTGCTCTTCCCTCTTCAGTCCACAGCAGTGTATTCATCTTGACCTGCCTTCCACATGTAGCACTGCAGTCAGTGCTTCATCTCCTCAACCTCACTGACACTTATTGCCCTTGTCTGAAATGGAGAATAAAATTAGTTTCAAGATTAAATTAAGATTTCATTGCACTCAAACTATATTCAGATACAGTCACAGTTAGGTTAGAGAGCATCTGCTGGTCAGCAGACTCAGGGCCAATCACTGCACAGATTCAGTTGTGTGTCCGTTGACTGAGTTGGACATGCTGCAGCAGTGCTAACATGTTGCTTCCCTAAAGAGGAGGAGTTGTATTGTGTACATGCTGCAGCAGTGCTAACATGCTGGTTAGCTAAAGAGGAGGCGTTGTATTGTGTACATGCTGCAGCAGTGCTAACATGCTGGTTACCTAAAGAGGAGGAGTTGTATTGTGTAC
This sequence comes from Lampris incognitus, assembly GCF_029633865.1. Classification (NCBI taxonomy): domain Eukaryota; kingdom Metazoa; phylum Chordata; class Actinopteri; order Lampriformes; family Lampridae; genus Lampris; species Lampris incognitus. The sequence continues at coordinate 630,775 of NC_079216.1, read as the reverse complement.
ATGCTGCAGCTGAGCTAACATGCTGGTTACCTTAAGAGGAGGAGTTGTATTGTATACATGCTGCAGCAGTGCTAACATGCTGGTTACCTAAAGAGGAGGCGTTGTATTGTATACATGCTGCAGCAGTGCTAACATGCTGGTTACCTAAAGAGGAGGCGTTGTATTGTGTACATGCTGCAGCAGTGCTAACATGCTGGTTACCTAAAGAGGAGGAGTTGTATTGTGTACATGCTGCAGCAGTGCTAACATGCTGGTTACCTAAAGAGGAGGCGTTGTATTGTGTACATGCTGCAGCAGTGCTAACATGCTGGTTACCTAAAGAAGAGGCGTTGTATTGTGTACATGCTGCAGCAGTGCTAACATGCTGGTTACCTAAAGAGGAGGCGTTGTATTGTGTACATGCTGCAGCAGTGCTAACATGCTGGTTACCTAAAGAGGAGGCGTTGTATTGTGTACATGCTGCAGCAGTGCTAACATGCTGGTTACCTAAAGAAGAGGCGTTGTATTGTGTACATGCTGCAGCAGTGCTAACATGCTGGTTATCTAAAGAGGAGGCGTTGTATTGTGTACATGCTGCAGCAGTGCTAACATGCTGGTTACCTAAAGAGGAGGAGTTGTATTGTCCACATGCTGCAGCAGTGCTAACATGCTGGTTACCTAAAGAGGAGGAGTTGTATTGTCCACATGCTGCAGCAGTGCTAACATGTTGGTTACCTAAAGAGGAGGCGTTGTATTGTCCACATGCTGCAGCAGTGCTAACATGCTGCTTACCTAAAGAGGAGGAGTTGTATTGTGTACATGCTGCACCAGTGCTAACATGCTGGTTACCTAAAGAGGAGGAGTTGTATTGTGTACATGCTGCAGCAATGCTAACATGCTGGTTACCTAAAGAGGAGGAGTTGTATTGTGTACATGCTGCAGCAGTGCTAACATGCTGGTTACCTAAAGAGGAGGAGTTGTATTGTGTACATGCTGCAGCAGTGCTAACATGCTGGTTACCTAAAGAGGAGGAGTTGTATTGTGTACATGCTGCAGCAGTGCTAACATGCTGGTTACCTAAAGAGGAGGCGTTGTATTGTGTACATGCTGCAGCAGTGCTAACATGCTGGTTACCTAAAGAGGAGGAGTTGTATTATGTACATGCTGCGGCAGTGCTAACATGCTGCTTACCTAAAGAGGAGGAGTTGTATTATGTATACTAAACTATGCTTTCTTACCTTCATAAAAGTTTATTTATAATCAATGTAGAGGACATCACACATTAGCTGGTTTGACATAAGAGGGAACATTGCATATGTATTGTGTGTGTCAGATAAAACCAACAGAGACTGAGGGAAGCAAAAATAATAGGAGAACCTGTTAAAATCCCCCATAATGCTCCACAACAAACTGTATTTCAGTTCAGGACCATCACCGTTATTCTCAACCGACTGAGCACAGCGTAGAAAAGGACCAACACAACATCTCCATTTGACTGCTGGGCTTTGTGTGGCCACTGTGTGGTTGGCCAGGACAGAAAACACCCGTTTTCCATGTGTGGACAACCGGTTTCTTTCAGAGCTGGTTTTGACTACTGATATTGTAGCATTTCTTGGTGAGGTATTCTACTACATCTTCAAGACTGTGGCTTTAACATCCCCAAGAGTAACAATATCATAGCAATGTGGTCAGCACACAGGAAGTGGTAATTTGACTGCTGGTCTCTGCTGGTCTCTTCTGGGGTCTGCTGGTCTCTGCTGGGGTCTGCTGGTCTCGTCTGGTCTGCTGGTCTCTGCTGGGGTCTGCTGGTCTCTTCTGGTCTCTGCTGGGGTCTGCTGGTCTCTGCTGGGGTCTGCTGGTCTCTATTGGTCTGCTGATCTCTGCTGGGGTCTGCTGGTCTCTTTTGGTCTCTGCTGGGGTCTGCTAACTGCCTGAATTCCTTTTTTGACTCAGGACAAGTCCTGACGGAGTGTGTGATGCTGTGCAGCCTCTGTTCTGACGCTCCATCAGACGGAATCAGCATCTGTTTTCATCACATTGAGGAGGAGGCAGATGGATTGCTCTTATTAATACATTTTACACATTTCTCTACCTCGATATCTTAATTCTATTTGAATATTACTAGTGTTAGATGGTGGATATGGTATGTTGTAGTACATTTTAAAGTAATGTAAGCATATTCAAATGAGTCGGGTGATTACATGGTTACATTACCCCTAGTGAACCCCCCCCCCCGTCCTCTAATTATAGCTCCTATTAACAGACTAGCAGAGCAATTAATTTATAGCGGTCATTTTGGGATCTTCTGGGAAAAAGTTCTCCTTAGAAAAGACAATTCAGTCTGATGTCTCTAAGGAGAGCAGATGGAGTCAAGAAGGAGAGAGGACAGGTGTCCATCCATGGAGCTAGTTATTGGTCCTCCTTCTTTTTTGAAAAAGCCAATGGTTGAACTGACCCAGAGCTACAGCTGGTCTCCAACCTGGACCATATGTGATTATTGTGAACAGCAGAAGCCCAGTCAGAATTACCGTCTAACCTGTTTAGAGCAACAGACAGGATGAGCGCGCTGCACAAATCAACCTGACAGTTTCTGTTCGTCTCATGTGTTGACTACATGATGACACCATGCCTACATCAGGATGTTCCATGTGTTCAGTCAATATCTTGCCTTCACCACCGTTCAGTTTAAACCATCAGATTTTGTTTATTATAGAGTCCATTTCTCCTCTACTGTGTAAGAAGACACTTTATTATTTGTCATTGTATAGACATGCGGTGAATGTGTTCTCTGTATGTAACCATCCTATTGTATAGGAGCAGTGAGCAGCTGCAGCAGCTGGGGAACAACTCCACTTCTTCTTTCCACTGCCTTGCTCAGGGACACAGGCAAGAGTATTAACTCTATCATGTATGTCTTTTTGATGGTGGGAGGAAACCCACGCAGACACGGGGAGAACATGCAAACTCCACACAGAAGGACCTGGGATGGCCTGGGGTTCGAACCCAGGACCTTCTTGCTGTGAGGAACAGTGTAACCACTGGGACACCGTGCCGGCCACCAAATAAAAAAAAAAAGAGGAAAAAAATAGTTTCTGCAGTTGCGTTTGCTAACAGAGATTTTTGCACTACCTCTTACTACATGTCCAGCAGATGAGGTTAAGTAGTTTAAAGCCCGGATGAAAAGAGAACACACAAACTGTGTTTTATATCCACATCAAGACTAAAGTCCACAGGCAGACATCAGCAGTGCTGTCTGGTGTAAGAGGGAACCAGTAACCTGCCATGTGTCTGGATGACAAGCTCATCACTGACAGGCTGATGTAGTGGCTTCCACTGTCCAGATGTGCTGTGACGTGTAGCCAGTGTGTCCGTCTGTGGCCATGCTGCTAACACTTCCTGTTGACTAAACACCACTTTACTATAAAGTGTTAATGACTGAACACCACCTTAACATAATGTGTTGATGTCTAAACACCACTTTACTATAACGTGTTGATGACTGAACACCACTTTATCATAACGTGTTGATGACTGAACACCACTTTACTATAACGTGTTGATGACTGAACACCATTTTACCATAACGTGTTGATGACTGAACACCACCTTACTATAACGTGTTGATGACTGAACACCTCTTTACTATAACGTGTTGATGACTGGACTTTATTATAACGTGTTGATGGCTGGACTTTACTGTAACGTGTTGATGACTGGACTTTACTATAACGTGCTGATGACTGGACTTTACTATAACGTGTTGATGACTGGACTTTACTATAACGTGCTGATGACTGGACTTTACTATAACGTGTTGATGACTGAACACCTCTTTACTATAACGTGTTGATGACTGGACTTTATTATAACGTGTTGATGGCTGGACTTTACTGTAACGTGTTGATGACTGGACTTTACTATAACGTGCTGATGACTGGACTTTACTATAACGTGTTGATGACTGGACTTTACTATAACGTGCTGATGACTGGACTTTACTATAACGTGTTGATGACTGGACTTTACTATAACGTGTTGATGACTGAACACCTCTTTACTATAACGTGTTGATGACTGGACTTTATTATAATGTGTTGATGACTGGACTTTACTATAACGTGTTGATGACTGGACTTTACTATAACGTGTTGATGACTGGACTTTACTGTAACGTGTTGATGACTGGACTTTACTATAACGTGTTGATGACTGGACTTTACTATAACGTGTTGATGACTGGACTTTACTGTAACGTGCTGATGACTGGACTTTACTATAATGTGTTGATGACTAGACTTTACTGTAACGTGTTGATGACTGGACTTTACTATAACGTGTTGATGACTGGACTTTACTATAACGTGCTGATGACTGGACTTTACTATAACGTGTTGATGACTGGACTTTACTATAAAGTGCTGATGACTGGACTTTACTATAACGTGCTGATGACTGGACTTTACTATAACGTGCCGATGACTGGACTTTACTGTAACGTGCTGATGACTGGACTTTACTATAACGTGTTGATGACTGGACTTTACTATAACGTGCTGATGACTGGACTTTACTATAACGTGCTGATGACTGGACTTTACTATAACGTGTTGATGACTGGACTTTACTATAACGTGTTGATGACTGAACTTTACTATAACGTGTTGATGACTGGACTTTACTATAAAGTGCTGATGACTGGACTTTACTATAACGTGTTGATGACTGGACTTTACTATAACGTGTTGATGACTGGACTTTACTATAAAGTGCTGATGACTGGACTTTACTATAACGTGTTGATGACTGGACTTTACTATAACGTGCTGATGACTGGACTTTACTATAATGTGCTGATGACTGGACTTTACTATAACGTGCTGATGACTGGACTTTACTATAACGTGCTGATGACTGGACTTTACTATAACGTGTTGATGACTGGACTTTACTATAACGTGTTGATGACTGGACTTTACTATAACGTGCTGATGACTGGACTTTACTATAACGTGTTGATGACTGGACTTTACTATAACGTGCTCATGACTGGACTTTACTGTATTGGGTTGATGACTAGACTTTACTATAACGTGTTGATGACTGGACTTTACTATAACGTGCTGATGACTGGACTTTACTGTATTGGGTTGATGACTAGACTTTACTATAACGTGTTGATGACTGGACTTTACTATAACGTGCTGATGACTGGACTTTACTATAACGTGTTGATGACTGGACTTTACTATAATGTGTTGATGACTGGACTTTATTATAACGTGTTGATGACTGGACTTTACTATACCGTGTTGATGACTGGACTTTACTATAACGTGTTGATGACTGGACTTTACTATAACGTGCTGATGACTGGACTTTACTATAACGTGTTGATGACTGGACTTTACTATACCGTGTTGATGACTGGACTTTACTATAACGTGTTGATGACTGGACTTTACTATAACGTGTTGATGACTGGACTTTACTATAACGTGTTGATGACTGGACTTTACTGTATTGGGTTGATGACTAGACTTTACTATAACGTGTTGATGACTGGACTTTACTATAACGTGCTGATGACTGGACTTTACTGTATTGGGTTGATGACTAGACTTTACTATAACGTGTTGATGACTGGACTTTACTGTAACGTGCTGATGACTGGACTTTACTATAACGTGTTGATGACTGGACTTTACTATAATGTGTTGATGACTGGACTTTATTATAACGTGTTGATGACTGGACTTTACTATAACGTGTTGATGACTGGACTTTACTATAACGTGTTGATGACTGGACTTTACTATAACGTGTTGATGACTGGACTTTACTATAACGTGCTGATGACTGGACTTTACTATAACGTGTTGATGACTGGACTTTACTATAACGTGTTTATGACTGGACTTTACTATAACGTGCTGATGACTGGACTTTACTATAACGTGTTGATGACTGGACTTTACTATAATGTGTTGATGACTAGACTTTATTATAACATGTTGATGACTGGACTTTACTATAACGTGTTGATGGCTGGACTTTACTGTAACGTGCTGATGACTGGACTTTACTATAACGTGTTGATGACTGGACTTTACTGTAACGTGCTGATGACTGGACTTTACTATAACGTGTTGATGACTGGACTTTGCTATAACGTGTTGATGACTGGACTTTACTATAACGTGTTGATGACTGGACTTTACTATAACGTGCTGATGACTGGACTTTACTATAACGTGTTGATGACTGGACTTTACTATAACGTGTTTATGACTGGACTTTACTATAACGTGCTGATGACTGGACTTTACTATAACGTGTTGATGACTGGACTTTACTATAATGTGTTGATGACTAGAGTTTATTATAACGTGTTGATGACCGGACTTTACTATAACGTGTTGATGGCTGGACTTTACTGTAACGTGCTGATGACTGGACTTTACTATAACGTGTTGATGACTGGACTTTACTATAAAGTGCTGATGACTGGACTTTACTATAACGTGTTGATGACTGGACTTTACTATAACGTGTTTATGACTAGACTTTACTATAACGTGCTGATGACTGGACTTTACTATAATGTGTTAATGACTGGACTTTACTATAACGTGCTGATGACTGGACTTTACTATAACGTGTTGATGACTGGACTTTACTATAACGTGTTGATGACTGGACTTTACTATAATGTGTTGATGACTGGACTTTATTATAACGTGTTGATGACTGGACTTTACTATAACGTGTTGATGACTGGACTTTACTATAACGTGTTGATGACTGGACTTTACTATAAAGTGCTGATGACTGGACTTTACTATAACGTGCTGATGACTGGACTTTACTATAACGTGTTGATGACTGGACTTTACTATAAAGTGCTGATGACTGGACTTTACTATAACGTGCTGATGACTGGACTTTACTATAACGTGTTGATGACTGGACTTTACTATAACGTGTTGATGACTGGACTTTACTGTATTGGGTTGATGACTAGACTTTACTATAACGTGTTGATGACTGGACTTTACTATAACGTGCTGATGACTGGACTTTACTGTATTGGGTTGATGACTGGACTTTACTATAACGTGTTGATGACTGGACTTTACTATAATGTGTTGATGACTGGACTTTACTATAATGTGTTGATGACTGGACTTTATTATAACGTGTTGATGACTGGACTTTACTATACCGTGTTGATGACTGGACTTTACTATAACGTGTTGATGACTGGACTTTACTATAACGTGTTGATGACTGGACTTTACTATAACGTGTTGATGACTGGACTTTACTATAACGTGTTGATGACTGGACTTTACTATAACGTGTTGATGACTGGACTTTACTATAACGTGTTGATGACTGGACTTTACTATAACGTGTTGATGACTGGAATTTACTATAATGTGTTGATGACTGGACTTTACTATAACGTGCTGATGACTGGACTTTACTATAACGTGTTGATGACTGGACTTTACTGTATTGGGTTGATGACTGAACTTTACTATAACCTGCTGATGACAGTGACGTTTGAGCTTTGCTGAATAGAAACACATTCTATTGTGTTATTTCTATTATTTTGTATTTTATTACATTTTGTGAGTCTGCGCACATGTGCGTGCATGTGTGTATGTGTGTGCGCATGTGTGTACGTGTATGTGTGCATGTGTATATGTGTGCATGTGTTTGTGCATATGTGCGTGTGTTTGTGTGTGTGTGTGCATATGTGTGTGCGTGTGTGTGCGTGCATGTGTGCGCTCGTGTATCTGTGCATATGCGTGTATGCATGTGTGTATGTGTATGCATGTGTGTATGTGTGTATGTGTGCATGTGTGTGTGTGTTTGTGTGCATGTGTGTGTGCATGTGTGTATGTGTGTGCATGTTTGTGTATGTGTGCATGTGTGTATATGTGTGCATGTGTGTTTGTGTGCATGTGTGTGTGCGTGCATGTGTGTATGTGTGTGTGTGTGTTTGTGTGTGTGTGAGAGAGAGAGAGAGAGAGAGAGAGAGAGAGAGAGAGAGAGAGAGAGAGAGAGAGAGAGAGAGAGAGAGAGAGAGAGAGAGAGAGAGAGAGAGAGAGAGGGCACACTGAGCAGTGGTGCAGCCAGGACCCAGGGATTACGCAGACCCATTTCCTTGGCTATCTTTGTCCCTTCACTGTCCTGTTTCTATTAATAGTCTGGCCCACGAGGTGACCATGGCTCTTGGGGAGCAAGAGAAGATTAGAGAAGAAGGAGAAGAGAGGAGCTGTCCAGACCTCCGAGTGTCGGGCAGATTCTGTCCTGCAGAAAACACGGTCTTTTATTTGCCTGACGTACGGCAGAGATTCAGTGAGGAGAGGTTGCTGAGAGCTGGCAAGAAAAACAACAACTACAACAACAATGAGGTCGCAGCGATTAGTAGTGAGAGAGAGAGAATGGAACCACTTTTCCAAACAGAAGTAGGGACCTCATAACACCTCATACATGACATAACAACAGAAATAGGGACATCATAACACCTCAATATGACACAACAACAGAAATAGGGACCTCATAACTCCTCATACATGACATAACAAACAGAAGTAGGGACCTCATAACACCTCATCCATGACATAACAAACAGAAGTAGGGAGCATCATAACACCTCATACATGACATAACAAACAGAAGTAGGGACCTCATAACACCTCATGCATGACATAACAAACAGAAGTAGGGAGCATCATAACACCTTATACATGACATAAACAGAAATAGGGACATCATAACTCCTCATACATGACATAACAAACAGAAGTAGGGAGCATCATAACATCTCATACATGACATAACAGAAATAGGGACATCATAACACCTCATACATGACATAACAAACAGAAGTAGGGAGCATAACGGGTGTGGGCTGGGGGGCGGCAGGGGAGCTGTTCTACGGGGGGGGTTCCCTCCACCCCCTCCCCACGCCCCGGAGATTAGGGTTAGGGTGATGTAATGTCCGTAGACGCCTTGTCTTACTGACATAAGAATAATTCAAGAACGAGCCGACTTCGTAGGTTCTTAACTGTGTAGCTTTTACTAGCGTTCATCCGACATACAACCTTCATAACATGCGCGTCTCACTTCCTGTATACGTCACACGCACTGCACGTACACCCGTGAGTAGGTCAAGTTAAACACGTGACCTTTCATTCATTACATCTCCCCCTCTAAGATGATTTTCTAACCTGTATATCACCCCCCTTTTCACAAAAAATAAAAAATCCCCCACAATACACAAGTCCATACGCCTCACAAATCCAGCCGGATTGCAGGCTTGCTCACCCTGCCAGAGCGAGTAACATATGGTGTGGAAGTTGGCATTTCTGCTGCTCGGGACTCCCCCGTGTTTCCACTCTCCCCTGGAGTGACATGGTCAGGATCCCTGCTGACAAAGGTGAGTGTTTTGGGTGTGGCCAACAGGTGGCGCCTGTTCCTTCTGTAATGTTCACCTTGAGCTGTCTCCACTATGTAGGATCTGGGAGTGGAGCTCTGACTGTGAACTACTGCTGGCATTGTCCATGTTTTCTGTCCATCAGGTTTGGTGAGTACTGCGTCACCTGAGTTCAGTGGGCGCAGTGTCCGCACGCCGTTCCTGCGGTTGTAGTAGAAAGCCTGCCTCGATTTGGCTGCGGCGTCAGCGGTTTTGATCAGTTCCTCTTTAGGCCAGGCCGGTTTCAGGTTATGCTGCAATGTGGGTAAGGTGGTTCTGAGTCTCCTACCCATGAGCAATTCCGCTGGACTGGCTCCAGTGGAAGAAGAGGGTGTAGCTCTGTATGTCAACAGGGCGAGGAGAGGGTCTTCCTGCCTTAATATGCTTTTGGCTATCTGAACAGCCCTCTCTGCCTGTCCATTACTCTGGGGGTAGTGTGGGCTTGAAGTCACATGGATGAAATCATAATCCTCACTGAACCTCCTCATCTCTTCTGAAACTAGCTGTGGCCCATTATCACTAACTACAATTTCAGGGATACCAAAACGTGCAAATGTAGCCTTCAGCCTAGCTACAACCTGACTGCTAGTAGTTGTTGGTAGATTTAGAATCTCCAAAAACCTGGAATAATAGTCAGACACTATCAAGTAGTTTTGCTTTTTGTACTCACACAGGTCTATGCCAACTTTCTGCCATGGTCTGGGTGGGAGCTCACTTGACATTAAAGGCTCTTTTCTCTGTGTGTTCTTGTGTTCTCTGCAGAATTGACATTGCTGTATCTTTGTTGTAATGTGCTCTGTCATTTTGGGCCACCACACTGACTGGCTAGCTCTCTCTCTGCACTTAACTATCCCCTGGTGCCCGTCGTGTATTCTGTCTAAGATCACCTCCCTCATCTCTGTGGGAATGACGATACGACTGCCTCTGATGACTAAACCATCTACCTCAGATAACTCCCCTCTCACCTGATAAAAGTCTCTGACTGTCTCCGGCACTTTATCGACATACTCAGGCCAGCCGTGTCTGATGAAGCCCAACACTGTCTGGAGCTGCAGATCCCCATCCGTGCTCTGTTTTATCTCCTGCATCCTTTGAGGTGTGGCAGGCACCTGGCACACGATGGCATCAATGTGCGCTGCAACATCATCATGAGAAGCACCATCTCCGTAGCGCTGCTCTGGGCCTCTGGAGAGTGCATCAGCCACAGCTAAAGTTTTGCCTGGTGCGTATTCAGCCACTGCATTGAAACGCATCAGCCTCATTAACAGTCTCTGGCACCTAATGGGCACATTATCCAAGTCTTTGCTGTTCATGAGAGGCACTAGTGGTTTATGATCGGTGACAAGTCTGAAATTGTCAAGCCCAAACAAGTACTTCTCGAACCTTTCACATGCCCAGACGCTGGCTAAGCACTCTTTCTCGATCTGTGCGTACCTTGTCTCTGCGTCACTCAGCCGTCGGGAGCAGTAGGCCACGGGCTTCCAGTGTTCCCCGTGCTGCTGGAGCAGAACGCCTCCCAGCCCGTAGCTGCTGGCATCTGCTGACACCACCGTAGCCTTAGTGACGTCGTAAAAGGTGAGTACCGGGGCGGTGGCGAGTGCTGCTTTAAGGTCTTGGAATGCTGTGTTCTGTGCAGGTCCCCACAGCCACTCTGTCGTTGCTTTAAGCAGTCCATAAAGCGGCTGACCTACAGTGGACAGCTCTGGGACATATTTTGCCAAATAGTTCACCATCCCGAGGAACCTCTTGAGTTCCGTCACGTTCTGGGGCTGAGGAAAGTTCTCTATTCCGGCCACTTTGTCCGGGTCAGGTCTGATGCCTGCCTCGTTGATGATATGACCAAGGAAGCGGACTTGTTTCTGTTTGAACTTGCATTTCGCTTGGTTCAGTTTGAGACCTGCTGTTTCAATGACCCCCAGCGCTTCTGCTAGGCGCCGGTCATGGATTTCCTCAGTCTCTCCATGTATAAGGATGTCATCCATGTACACCTCTGTGCCCTCTAGCCCGGTCAGAGTTTCCGCCATCTTTCTCTGGAAAATCTCTGGAGCACTCGTTATACCAAATGGAAGGCGGCAGAAAGCATACCTCCCAAATGGGGTGATGAAAGTGGTGAGCCCCCTGCTGTCTTCATGCAAGGGGATCTGGTAAAACCCACTTGCTGCATCCAACGTTGTGAAGAACTTTGACCCTGCGAGCCTTGGCATTATTTCCTCCATAGTGGGCAGCACGTATTTCTCACGTTTCACCGCTCGATTCAGCCTCCTGAGGTCAGCGCAGCAGCGAACCTCTTTCTTGTTCGGTTTCAGCACCGGCACCATAGCGGCGCACCATTCTGTGGGCTGAGTCACTTTTTCAATAATGCCCTCATTTTCCATGCGCTGCAGTTCTTTCTTAACCAGTGGTACAAGTGGCAGTGGTATCCGTCTGGCTGTATGCACCGCGTATGGCTGGGCACCCTCCACCAGAGCTATTTTCACTGGGTCTGTTTTCAGCAGTCCACTTGAACCGAAAACTCCACTGACCTCATTCATCCGCTTCACTAGACCCATCTCCACTGCCTCTGGACGACTCAGCAGACAGCTGCCTCTCCCCTTGATCACATACACTGGAAAGGAGTATTGTTTCTCCTTGTATTTGGTTGTGGCTTGAAACTGTCCTATGCAGCTGATGTTTCCACCTGGGCTTATGAAGCATGTGTCAGGAGGTCCCAGTTTTATGTTTGGCTTCAGCTTTTTAAATGTCCCTTGGTTGATAACAGTAGCGTCAGCCCCCGTGTCAATTTTAAAGGTTATTGGTACATCACTTATTGTTAAACTAACAGTCCAATCTTCCTGACTGCTCTCTTTGCCAACTTCTCCCAGAAAGTACAGCTGTTTAACCTCTTCAGTGACTTCTCTCACCGCTTTAGAGTGACATACACGCTCCCAATGTCCCTTTTTATGACACTTGTTGCACTTACTGTTCGTTGCAGGACACTTCCGCTCATCGGTGTGCTGCGTCTTGCCGCACCTCCCGCATTCATCTACTTTGTTGGTTGCCGGACTGCCGCCACCATGACGCTGTCCGCCCTTTTTGTTTTGGCGTTCGTCCCGCCATCGGACAACATTGACGTTAGCCAGCAGGGCCTCTGGTTGGTTAGCTTGGAGGCTGAGCTGCTTTGTTATTGCCTCCGCCTGGCGCACTTGTTCAATGACTTTCACCAGAGTAAGGTCCGCTGTGAGCTGGAACTGACGGGAGAGCACCTTATCTTTTATGCCCACTACCAGACGATCTCTGATATGTTCATCCCTCTTGTCCCCAAACTCACAGTGTTCAGACAGCTCATACAATGTCCGGATGTACATCTCCGCTGTCTCTCCTGGCTGCTGGCTACGTTGATAGAAGCACGCCCTCTCATGTATGATGTTACGGCGGGGAATAAAGTAGTCATCGAACTTTTTCAGTACGATATCATAGTCCACTTTATCACCCTCCGCCGCGAAGTCAAACGAGCTGAATATCTTTTCAGCCTCGCCGCCCATTGCATAAATCAGCGAACTCACTTGAATCTCCCCGTCGTCTTTATCCAGCTTTGTCGCGAGCCTGAAGCGCGAAAACCGTTGTCTCCACTCCGGCCATTCAACGGGGCAGTCAAACTTGAATTCACTTGGCGGATTAAACTTCGGCATGACCGCTCGTGTTCAGATACACAGACTATTCTGACACCATGTAATGTCCGTAGACGCCTTGTCTTACTGACATAAGAATAATTCAAGAACGAGCCGACTTCGTAGGTTCTTAACTGTGTAGCTTTTACTAGCGTTCATCCGACATACAACCTTCATAACATGCGCGTCTCACTTCCTGTATACGTCACACGCACTGCACGTACACCCGTGAGTAGGTCAAGTTAAACACGTGACCTTTCATTCATTACAGGTGAGGGTGAGGGTTAGCGACGTGGTTACCTACGAAGATTTGTGCATGACTTTTCGTACGTTTTCCTACGACCAGGGAATGAGAACAGCCTGGTCTGTACAGGGCGACAGAATAGTGCCAAAAAGCACTCGCGCGATAAAACCTGCATTCGGGCGTCTTATGTTATTCACACACGTAGATATGATCTCTGTGCGCGCGCACTCAGAGGACACTGCTCCCCGAGCGAGGAAAAAGATGCTGCGAGCGAGGAGGAATCTATGACCAGCGCGCCAAACAACCGCTCGAAAATCACTCCGCGAAAATCACTCCGCGCTCTCCAAGTTGATTTCTGCTCGTGCGAAGTGGATTTCTGCTCTCTCGCTCGAAACTTTTGGCACAGTGGGGGAGGGACACAGGGGCGGTACTTGCTCTGCTGTGATTGGTCGTTTCTGAAGCGCGACATTTGATTGACAGCCCTCCTTTCATAAAGCCCGGGAAAGTGAACTCCCAGTCCCTGAAGAAGACGCCATTACCACTTCGTTTTCGAACTCCGCTGCTGAGCCGGCATTTTTTCAGGTAGGATAACCTGGATTGAATTCGATTGTTTGCAGTGAATGAAAATAGTGGCTTTAGTAGAGTTTCATGAAAATGTGTTTCTGAGAATTATGTTGTGTAGTGTAGTTAACTTAATTACCAGCATTAGTCTGCGTGCGTTCTATCTAGATGAAATTTTACACAAGCCTCTGTTTTCGTTCATCACAAATGCCCGAATTCAGCCAAGGGTTCATATCTACGTGTGTGAAATAATATAAGACGCCCGAATGCAGGTTTTATCGCCCGAGTGCTTTTTGGCACTATTCTGTCGCCATATTGGTCTCCTCGGTGCGGATGATGCCATCTCGCGAAGTCTCGCGGCGGGAACAACGTAGTCTCGCCGTTGCTGCGTAGTTTAGGCGGAAGAAGGGAGCATAATGGCGGGACGTCGTTTTGCACATGGCGACAGTACCCGCGGACATCCTGCTACGTTTCAGCCCTTGAGAGTATTGTGGGTAGGTTGAGTTAACCTCTAGATCCCTATCTAATATGATCTTTTGTCATTTTGAGTTTGGAGGACATTTTATATTGTATTGGTGTATAGAAGCGGATGATCCGCTGTGGCGAGCCCTGACGGGAGCGGCCGAAAGTAGTAGTAGTAGTAGTAGTAGTCGTAGTGTATACTGTAGTGTGTGTGTGTTTGCTGATATTGTGCGGACATGAGAGTCGGCTAAACTTTAATTGTTGGTTATAAAACAACCTTTGAATGAGTTGAAACCTCTTAATTCACCAGTAAAAGAAGTTGAACTGAATGTCATCGTGGTGATTGGGGGAGGAGTTATCTGTCTGTCGGCTCATGCAGGGCGCATGAGGGTGACGGAGCAACAGTCAAACATCAGCTTCTCATCCACACGTTCACCGTCTTCCTTAGTTTGCCGCCATGCTCGTCATCCCGCCGTAGTCACACAAGTCCCGCCCTCTGCCATCGTTCCTCTCCTTCCAATAGGCCCACAGTTCCTGACAGTCACTGATCAGCCGATGAAGTGCCCACCCATCACCAGAGGCAATTCAACCCTCTGCAAGCCAGCCAGTCAGTCCCACACACAGAGCCAGTTATGTGTTCCGTGTTAATTCTCCACCTCAGGTTGTTGCTGATGTATGCTCCAAGGAATTTAAGAGTCGGTGGTGGTGATGGGGTCTCCGTTGATTTGTATGGGTGTTTTAGGATTCGGCATGCATGCAGAAGGTCGTTGTTTGCGCACCAAGTGACAGCTTGGTGTACTGCAGTGCGGTACTGGGTTTCATCATTGTTGGAGATGAGACCTACAATGGTTGTGTCGTCTGCATATTTTAACAATTTCACAGAACTATCCATGGATGTAAAGTGGGTGGTGTAAAGTGAGAAGGGCTGGAGGGTGGGACACAGTCCTGAGGAGCACCTGTAATGAGGGTAAGAGGGTGTGAGGTTAGGTTGTTAACCTTCACCCTCTGTGGTCTGTTCCAAAGGAAGCTCTGGATCCAGTGGCATATGGCTGTTCATATTATGGTAAAGTGTTTGAGTGGAGTGATGGAGTTGAAGGCAGAACTAAACTCTAAGAACATCATAAAAGATATTACACACCCTGGACACCATCTGTTTCACTCCCTCCCATCAGGTAGGCACTTCAGATCAATCCGCACACATACAGAGACACTTTTTCCCAAAAGCTGTGGCGCTGATGAACTCGGACATCTCTGCCATTCTGTGTGTGACATTGTTGTGTAAGAAGTGGGGTTGTTGTGAAGCGTCTACTGTGTTGGTGTAGTGTTGTGTGTCTGTCACGTCTCACTATCAACCTTCACCGCTGGCTAGCAGAAATGTGAACAGGAGAGCCAAGCACGTAAGTCTCCTTGCCAGTACATAGCCTCTCCAACAGCAAGTCCTATGTAGCGTCTCCTCGTGGCGAGACACGATAACTGGGTACACCTTGGACCCTGGCTGAACTACAAGGGACTCGGAGGAGGTCTGGCCCCTAGACGTGCGGTACGCAGGCCCACTGGTGTGTGGTTATTCCTTGATGCCCACGAACCAGCCCCAGCTATGGGTTAGACAGTGCCACCTAGTGGATACCTCGGGAGAAAAATAGGCTAGGGGAGTAAACCCCTACACAACATCAACGTCCACTGCTGTTGTGTTTTGTTTTTCTTGTCCTTTTGTATGTGTTTAAGTGGGTGAGTACTGCTGGTGTTGTGTATGGCTCTCTCTTGCTCCTCTATCATATATATGTCAGTTTATGCTGATGACATTACTGTTTGTCAGAAACTAGAGAGATGTGGTTTCTTGCTTTTCATTTGAGCTTTTTGTTATGGGTTGAAATACCCATGCTGAAATACCCCTAATAAGTATTCTCAAATACCCCTAATAACAAGTATTCTCAAATACCTCTAATAACAAGCATGAGTTTAAATACTTGGGATCAACTGTCCAAAGTAACGGGGAGTGCAGAAGAGAGGTGAAGGAGAGAGTGCAGGCAGGGTGGAGTGGGTGGAGAAGAGTGTCAGGAGTGATTTGTGACAAGAAGGGTACCAGCAAGAGTTAAAGGGAAGGTTTACAAGATTGTGAGACCAGCTATGTTATGGTTTGGAGACAGTGGCACTGATGAAAAGACAGGAGGTGGAGCTGGAGGTGGCAGAGGTGAAGATGATAAGATTTTCATTGGGAGTGATGAAGAAGGACAGGATTAGGAACGAGTATATTAGAGGGACAGCTCGGGTTGGACGGTTGGGAGACAAAGCAAGAGAGACGAGACTGAGATGGTTGGGACATGTGTGGAGGAGACATGCTTGATGTGGAGGACAGATGCTGGGTATGAGCAGAGCTGCTCTCATACCACTCCATCCTTATGGGATACAGAGATGTTGTCTTTCTTTATGATAATGCTTTATGATTTGTAGTGTTTTCTATAGTGCGTATGGTGTAGCTGATGCTCAAATTCGATAGAATTCAGTGGAGGTGGGTGTAACGGAGTTAAAAAATGCTCTTAATTAATGTCTTTATTTCCAAACAGTATTTTTGAACTTATTTATCATTTAAAAACTCTGTTAAGTATTTGTGAATTTTATTTTATTGAGTTATTTTAATTCACGGTTATTAATATTTCCTGCAGAAATGATGCTACTTCATGTCACTCCTTCTGTACTGCCTGTGCTTCCGCAGCTTCCGCCTTCCCCTCACAGTATGTCTTGCAGTGATGAGCAGCAGAGGTGCAGAAGCGATACTGAAAATTTGTGTTTGTCTTCTGCAGAGCCAATAAATGCTGAAAAACTGTCGTTGAGAGTTGCCTCCCTCTGTGCCCTGTCCACATGCCTTACACCAGCTTACTGACCTGTCCACATGCCTTAAAACAGCTTACTGAACTGTGCACATGCCTCACACCAGCTTACTGACCTGTCCACATGCCTTACACCAGCTTACTGAACTGTCCACATGCCTTACACCAGCTCACTGACCTGTCCACCTGCCTTACACCAGCTTACTGACCTGTCCACATGCCTTACAACAGCTTACTGAACTGTGCACATGCCTCACACCAGCTTACTGACCTGTCCACATGCCTAACACCAGCTTACTGACCTGTCCACATGCCTTACACCAGCTTACTGACCTGTCCACATGCCTTACACCAGCTTACTAAACTATCCACATGCCTTACACCAGCTTACTGACCTGTCCACATGCCTCACCACAGCTTACTGACCTATCCACATGCCTTACACCAGCTTACTGACCTGTCCACATGCCTCACCACAGCTTACTGACCTGTCCACATGCCTTGCACCAGCTCACTGACCTGTCCACATGCCTTGCACCAGCTCACTGACCTGTCCACATGCCTTACACCAGCTCACTGAACTGTCCACATGCCTTACACCAGCTTACTAAACTATCCACATGCCTTACACCAGCTCACTGTCCTGTCGCCTTACACCAGCTCACTGAACTGTCCACGTGTCTTACACCAGCTTACTGAACTGTCCACATGCCTTACACCAGCTCACTGACCCGTCCACATGCCTTACACCATCTCACTGACCTGTCCACATGCCTTACACCAGGTCACTGTCCTGTCGCCTGACACCAGCTTACTGAACTGTCCACGTGTCTTACACCAGCTTACTGAACTGTCCACATGCCTTAGACCAACTTACTGAACTGTCCACGTGCCTTACACCAGCTCACTGACCTGTCCACATGCCTTACACCAGCTTACTGAACTGTCCACATGCCTTACACCAGCTCACTGACCTGTCGCCTTACACCAGCTCACTGAACTGTCCACGTGTCTTACACCAGCTTACTGAACTATCCACATGCCTTACACCAGCTTACTGAACTGTGCACATGCCTTACACCAGCTTACTGAACTGTCCACGTGCCTTACACCAGCTCACTGACCTGTCGCCTTACACCAGCTTACTGAACTGTCCACGTGTCTTACACCAGCTTACTGAACTGTCCACATGCCTTACACCAGCTTACTGAACTGTGCACATGCCTTACACCAGCTCACTGACCTGTCCACGTGCCTCACACCAGCTCACTGACCTGTCCACATGCCTTACACCAGCTTACTGAACTGTCCACGTGCCTTACACCAGCTTACTGAACTTTCCACGTGCCTTATACCAGCTTACTGACCTGTCCACATGCCTTACACCAGCTCACTGACTTGTCCACATGCCTTACACCAGCTCATTGACCTGTCCACATGCTTTACACCAGCTCACTGACCTGTCCACATGTCTTACGCCAGCTCACTGACCTGTCCACATGCCTTACACCAGCTTACTGAACTGTCCACATGCCTTACACCAGCTCACTGTCCTGTCCACATGTCTTACACCAGCTCACTGACCTGTCCACATGCCTTACACCATCTCACTGTCCTGTCCACATGCCTTACACCAGCTCACTGACCTGTCCACATGCCTTACACCAGCTTACTGAACTGTCCACATGCCTTACACCAGCTCACTGAACTGTCCACATGCCTTACACCAGCTCACTGTCCTGTCCACATGCCTTACACCAGCTCACTGTCCTGTCCACATGCCTTACACCAGCTCACTGTCCTGTCCACATGCCTTACACCAGCTCACTGTCCTGTCCACATGCCTTACACCAGCTCACTGAACAAGTTTCCTGAATAAAGTCAGGTTTGGCACATATAGAAGGCTAGATGTATGAATAACATCTTATGTTTTATGTTAATGTTATGCAATGTTTTATGTTAATGTTATGTTTTATGTTAATGTTGTGCTATGGTATGTTATGTTGTGTTTTATGTTAATGTTATGCTATGTTATGTTTTATGTTTTATGGTTATGTTATGTTTTATATTAATTTCATGTTAATGCTATGCTATGTTGTGTTTTATGTTATATTATGTGTTGTTTTATGTTAATGTTATGTTATGTTATATGTGATGCTGTTATGTTAAGCTGTTGTTATGCTATACGTTATATGTTATGTTTTGTTTTGTGTTAATGTTATGTTATGTTATATGTTATGCTAATATTATGTTATTTTAATGTTATTTTATGTTAATGTTATGTTATATGTTATGTTATGTTTTATGCCAATGTTATGCTATGCTATGTTATGTTACGTTATGTTATATTATGACTGACCTTTTATATCATTCAACTGCTCTACTACTACTACTACTGTTATTTTCGGCTGCTCCCATTAGGGGTCACCACAGTGGGTCATCTGTTTCCATCTCTTCCTGTCCTCTGCATCTTCCTCTGTCACACCAGCCACCTGCATGTCCTCTCTCACCACATCCATAAACCTCCTCTTTGGCCTTCTTCTTTTCTAGTTCAGAAGGTGGCTCTTCCCCTCCATCAAACATGGACATTTCTTCCACCGTCACTTTAACAGGAAACATGTTGGTCTTGGGATGAATGAAGAGGCTAAATCCTGCCACTAATGGAGACCCAGCATGGCCATCCCAACCAGCAAGGCCCAGCGGAAGTCCAGCACAGGCCTCCCATCCTCAAGCCTTATCCAATGCCAGCACTCCAGCATGCAGGGAGGCCAGCTTTTTGCTGGTGGGTGCCCGGCAAAAGCAGTTAATCATAACAAGTGGACAGGACATGCCCGTCAGCACTCCAGCACCACCACACCGAGCCTCAACTCACGATTGGCTGTTTGCCCAAGGAAGGCAGGAAAGCTGTGTCACGTCGATACTCATCTCCTGTGGCCATCCATGCTCCTAGTCAGCCTCATTCAGATGGCAGAGGAAGGATTCAGGGCCCACATTTCTAGCTGGAGAGCAACAGGTGGAGGTGAGGGGTGGAGTCAGCAGCACCAGGAGGCGGTTTTGTTCTAGGAGCGACCAATCAGATAGAGATGATGATAGCAGCGACGGCTCCTACCTCTTTGCCTCCTCCAACAACAGGCAATCAGAAAGCAGACAGCTGTCAGAGCAGCAGCAAGCTGAGGCGGAAGCTGGCCCTTCCCCCACCTGCTCCCTGGCTCTGACCAAGACTCCCCAGCTGCCATCAACATGGAGGCCCTTCCTCCGGGCCCCAGACTGCCTTAGAAGAAACTCCTGCATTTTATCAGGAGAGTCTGCCTTCTTCCCTCGGTACATCCTCTCCAACCAGAGACAGATGAGAAGGATCTCCAGTATCTCTGAGACCGGAAGCACATGGCTAGGGAGGGGCACTCTACTCCCCAACTGCAAGAGCTCTGTGTACTCTCTCCACCAGCCAGCCCTCTACTGGGGCCCCAGCTCCTTCAGTCCCCTGAACACCCAGCAGTACTGGAGTGGCTTAATACTGTATGTAAATTCTCTATATGCTGCACACATGATAGGTGTGTTTGACCAGTAGTGAGAGATAGCATCATCCTATGTCTGACTGCTAGGCCATACATTATAGTCTGACATCTCATTTCCCATGAGCAACAAGATTTAATGCCATTAGGGACTGATGGGTGACCCCTGCTCTCTCTCCCTCACTCTCTTTTTCTAAATCTTCTAAGTATAATCCTAGAGCTACAATACACCTACATATTGGCTCCTGCTGGCAAACTAGTCATGTAAAGTATTTATTCACAGTGCAATAAAGAGAGATTCCAGAGTCAATACAAGCTCCTCCCTGGAGCTAGCTGATCAGTGTTGCTAGAAGCTCCTCCCTGGAGCTAGCTGGTTAGTGTTGCTAGAAGCTAATCCCTGGAGCTGGCTGGTTAGTGTTGCTACAAGCTCCTCCCTGGAGCTAGCTGATCAGTGTTGCTAGAAGCTCCTCCCTGGAGCTAGCTGGTTAGTGTTGCTAGAAGCTAATCCCTGGAGCTAGCTGGTTAGTGTTGCTACAAGCTCCTCCCTGGAGCTAGCTGATCAGTGTTGCTAGAAACAAGATCAAATAAGACATAATTTCAGCTGCACCACTCTTGCTGGGGTTGATATGTTTGTGTGTATGTGTGTTTGTATGTGGTCAGTCTTGATGCCTCAGCAGGTAACGACAATAGGCTTTAAGCTCCAAGGGGTCAGAAAGCATCCAGAATGCTTCACACTGTGTACATATTTTGTACACATGTTCAATATGTTGGTCCAGTTAGCTGAAACATGCCACTATCTTTTCTCTGTATTCTTATCCTTAAAATGGCACTCTTTAACACTGCTGTAGATAAGAAATAAGGTGTAAATGCATATTATAGCCCTTTAAAATTGCTCCTTTTGTTTTTTTCGTGTTTTTTTTTTTCCAGGAAGGCTGCTTCCAAAGCTGCTCTGCAGTCCGATGTTTCAACTGCTGGCAGGGCCGATCCACTCCGAGAGCCCAGCAGTACCATCGACTGGAGTGTGAGTCTCCTCAATCACTTTTCCTTTTCTGTCTGATGAGCAATGAATAACCATCTGACCGGCATTTAACTTTAAACAACAGCAGTGTAGCACCACAAAAGTACTTTGAAGGCTGATGAATGAAGAACATGAGAGAGAGAGAGGGTTGGATGACGTGGGGATAGTGAATCAGGAAGTGCAGTGGATTAGAAGGAGGAAGTGGGGGTAGCTATGAAGGGGATGACGAGTGGAAAGGCGGTTGGTCCAGATGACATACCTGTGGAGGCATGGAGATGTTTAGGAGAGATGGCAGTGGAGTTTTTAACTAGATTGTTTAACACAATCTTGGAAAGTGAGAGGATGCCTGAGGAGTGGAGAAGAAGCATACTGGTACCGATTTTCAAGAACAAGGGTTACGTGCAGAACTGTTGCAACTACAGAGGTATAAAGTTGATTAGCCACAGCATGAAGATATGGGAAAGAGTGATAGGAGCTAGGTTAAGAGGAGAGGTGGTGATCAGCGAGCACCAGTATGGTTTCATGCCGTGAAAGAGCACCACAGATGCGATGTTTGCTTTGAGAATGTTGATGGAGAAGTATAGAGAAGGTCAGGAGTTACATTGTGTCTTTGTGGATTTAGAGAAAGCATACGACAGGGTGCCGAGAGAGGAGGGATGAAGAAGGACAGGATTAGGAACGAGTAAATTAGAGGGACAGCTCAGGTTGGACGGTTTGGAGACAAAGCAAAAGGGACAAGATTGAGATGGCTTGGACATGTGTGAAAGAGAGATGCTGGGTATATTGGGAGAAGGATATTGGGATAGGCTCCAGCATCCCTGCAACCCTGAGCGCAGGATAAGCAGTTTGGACAATGGATGGATGGAGGGATGGATGCTGAATATGGAGCTGCAAGGGAAGAGGAAAAGAGGAAGGCCAAAGAGGAGGTTTATGGATGTGGTGAGGGAGGGCATGCAGGTGGCTGGTGTGACAGAGGAAGATGCAGAGGACAGGAAAAGATGGAAACAGATGATCTGCTGTGGCGCCCCCTAACGGGAGCAGTAGTAGTAGCAGTCATAGTAGTAGTAGTAGTGTAGTGTCACAAAAACATTTTATTTGAAGAATTGTGAATTTGCTGTACTGAAGGGTTTAAATCAGCCATATGCAGACATAATAACATGACTGATTGTTGCCGTTAGACCACTTAGATACTGAATAGATTTACTTTCTGCTCTCTCTCCTTCAGGACATTGACTAGATTTACTTTCTGCTCTCTCTCTCCTCAGGACACTGTATAAATTTACTTTCTACTCTCCTTCAGGACACTGAATAGATTTACTTTCTGCTCTCTCCTTCAGGACACTGAGTAGATTTACTTTCTGCTCTCTCTCCTTCAGGACACTGAATAAATTTACTTTCTACTCTCCTTCAGGACACTGAATAGATTTACTTTCTGCTCTCTCTCCTTCAGGACACTGAGTAGATTTACTTTCTGCTCTCTCTCTCCTTCAGGACACTGAATAGATTTACTTTCTGGCATCTCTCCTTCAGGAAACTGAATAGATTTACTTTCTGCTCTCTCTCCTTCAGGACACTGAATAGATTTACTTATTGCTCTCACTCCTTCAGGACACTGGATAGCTTTACTTTTTGCTCTTTCTCTTTCAGGACACTGAATAGATTTACTTTCTGTTCTCTCCTTCAGGACACTGCACAGTTTGGGGATCACATCTGGTTTGAGATCAGTGGCTCTGGAGACTTCTGTTATGTTGGAGAGCAGTGCTGCATCGCTAAAACGTTGGTGAGCTGGGTTAGACAGTCCTCTAGCGTCTTCAGTTTGGTCATGCTGGTGATGCTTCAACATCTAAGCAGCATTACAATAATTACATAACTTTATGAAATTACAAACTTTATGATGGAGCCAAATGACACAGCTACTACAGAACTATTAATAAAATATATAATACTTTTACTATATCGTCCAATTGTATGTCTTTCCCCCAGCAAAAGTCAGTGGCGAGGAAGAAATGTGGTGGTTGTCAGATATCTGTCCACATCATGTGTATGGAGCAGCTGGAGAAGGTAAGAGTTGGAGCAGCGATGCAGGAACAGCTTTACACGGAGGATTCTCATGCCTTCATCATTTCCCTTTTTGTTCAGATTAATTTCAGGTGCAAACCATCATTCAGGGAACCGGGACCTCGAGCAATTCGAGAGGTTAGTCTGTGTGCTGGGTGTCTGCCTGTTGGCCTTGCACACCAAATAAATATATATAACTATAAAAAATAAATATATAGTATATGCAAGTGTAATTGCATATGTGAATATATCATACACACAGTTTGGTGTCATGTTCTCAGGCTAATGTTGTGCGACACCACTGGGTCCACAGGAGACGTCAGACAGGGAAGTGTCGACAGTGTGGGAAGGTACAGACCCTGTACTTTACATTTAATTCTTTATCAGAAAGTGTCAATTCATTTTGGGCTCATAACAAAGAGATAACCAATGATAATACCTGAATGCCCCAATCTCTATCCACAAAAACAGGGATTCCAACAGAAGTTTTCCTTCCACAGTAAAGATATTGTTGCCATCAGCTGCTCCTGGTGCAAACAGGCAGTAAGTACTACTCAATAAAGTAGTAGAAAGTACAAAATGAGGGTGACATAGCATTGATCTAAATTTGACCAAACAGAACAACTACATTGTAAGACCAGAATCGATTTATTCTAGCCTCCTGAGAATGATGTAAGATTGATCTAAGTTACATTATAGAATTCTGTGCTGAACAATTAAAAGCTGCATCAGGCCCTCAGGACCTCAAGCTGGCAAAATCAGCGGTAATCTTAAATCACTTGTTGACATGACTTGACTTGTTAAGATATATTTTTATGTTTTTCTGATATTTTGTTTTCTTTCATTCTGCTATGCATACCTGCTGGTACGGTGCGAGAATTGGATAGTGTCAGATAAGTGCACATGAGAGGCTGTCTGTCAGTTTTCTTGCTCTGGAAATTAAACAGAAATTTGAACCATAGATGAAAACCTCTACTACTTCTGCAGCTCTATATTATTTACCATGGAATGGTTGTGAAATGTGAACAACACAAAAAGAAATGGAGATGCTTCCCTAACATGTCAACACTATTCCATTCCCATGGTCGACCAACTACATATGATGGCACGTAGATTGGACAAGAATTCAACACAATTTTTCATTGAGGAGGATGAAGCCAGTGTGGCACTTCTTATAAACCAGCCAAATGGCATTTCTGCAGTAAATGTACATAACTCCGCTATTCCCACAATTTAGGTGAATTTCCACTGCTATTCTCTATTTGGCCATTAGGAGATGGCGTGTACTTGGTACCAGAACAACTTAGGCCGAAGATCGATGATAGACTTTGTAGTTGTATCGTCAGATCTGCAGCTGTATGTTTCGGACACTCGGGTGAAGAGAGGAGCAGTGTTGTCAACTTATCACCACCTGGTGGTTAGTTGGATCACATGGCAGGAAAGGCTGCCGGACAGACCTGGCAAACCCAAATGTGTAGTGAGGGTGAACTGGGAATGTCTAGCGGAGGCCCCTGTCCGTGAGGTCTTCAAATCCCACCTCCGGAAGAAGTTCTCGTGTATCCCAAGGGAGGCTGGGGACATGGAGTCTGAGTGGGCCATGTTCAATGCCTCTATTGCAGATGCAGCAGGTAGGAGCTGTGGTCATAAGGTCATTGGTGCCTGTCAAGGCAGCAACCTAAGAACCTGCTGGTGGACACCGGCGGTGAGGGAAGCCGTCAGGCTGAAGAAGGAGGTTTTTTGGGCTTGGTTGGCCCAGGGGTCTCCTGAAGAAGCAGACAGGCACCTGGAGGCTAGAAGAGCTGTGGCTTTGGCGGTCGCGGAAGCAAAAACTCGGATGTGGGAGGATTTCGGCAAGGCTATGGAGGAGGACTTTTGGTTGGCCTCAAGGAAGTTCTGGCAAACCATCCGGTGACTCAGGAAGGGAACCCGGACTGGGGATGTTATCAGGCGGTGGAAAGAACACTTTGAGGAGCTCCCGAACCCGGCTAATACGTCCTCAGTGGAGGAGGTAGAGTCTGAAGACTCGAGGGAAGCCCCACCCATATCCCTGGCATAGGTCGCTGAGGTAGTTAAGAAGCTCTTCGGTGGCAAGGCGCCAGGTGTGGATGAGATTTGCCCTGAGATGCTGAAGGCTCTGGACATTGTTGGGCTGTCTTGTCTGACATGCCTCTTCAGTGTTGCGTGGAGGTCGGGGACAGTACCTGTGGAGGGCAGACTGGGGTGGTGGTTCCCATATTTAAAAAAGGGGGCCGGAAGGTGTGCTCTAATTATGAGAGCATCATATTGCTCAGCCTCCCTGAGAAAGTCTACTCTAGGGTGCTGGAAAGGAGGCTCTGACTGATTGTCAAACCTCAGATCCAGGAGGAACAATGCGGATTCCGTGCTGGCCTTGGAACAACAGACCAACTCTTTACTCTTGCGGAAGTGCTGAGGGAGGCATGGGAGTTTGACCAGCCAGTCTACATGTGTTTTGTGGACTTGGAGAAAGCTTACAACCGTGTACTCCAGGGCACTCTGTGGGGGATACTGCAGGAGTATGGGGTACCAGAGCAGTTGCTGCAAGCCATCCGGTCCTTGTATAACCAAAGTGAGAGCTGTGTCCATATTCTTGGCACAAAGTCAAACACATTTTCAGTGGGTGTCGGACTCCGTCAAGGTTGTCCCTTGTCTCCGATTCTGTTTGTGATATTCATGGACAGGATCTCAAGGCGCAGCCAAGGCGATGAGTGTGTCCATTTTGGGAACCTGAGAATTGCATCTCTGCTCTTCGCAGATGATGTGGTTTTGTTGACTTCATCTGAACGCGACCTCCGGCATGCACTGGGGCGGTTTGCAGCTGAGTGTGAAATGGCCAGGATGAGAGCCAGCTCCTCCAAGTCTGAGGCCATGGTTCTCTACCGGAAAATGGTGGATTGCTCCCTCCAGGTTGGGGATGAGTTGTCGCCTCAAATGAAGGAGTTCAAGTATCTCGGGGACTTGTTCACGAGTGAGGGTAGGATGGAGCGGGAGATTGACAGGCAGATTGGTGCAGCATCAGCAGTAATGCGGATGTTGTACCGGACCGTTGTGGTGAAGAGGGAGCTGAGCCAGAAGGCAAAGCTCTCAATTTAGCAGTCAATCTTTGTTTCAATCCTCAACTATGGTCATGAGCTTTGGGTAGTGACCAAAAGGGTGAGATCGCGGATACAAGCAGCTGAAATGAGTTTCCTCTGTAGGGTGTCTGGGCTCAGCCTTAGAGATAGGGTGAGGAGCTCGGACATCCGGAGGGGGCTCGCAGTAGAGCCGCTGCTCCTTTGTGTTGAAAGGAGCCAGTTGAGGTGGTTCGAACATCTGATTAGGATTTCTACTGGGCACCTTCCTTTGGAGGTTTTCCGGGCACATCCAACTGGGAGGAGAAACCGGATAGACCCAGAACTTGCTGGAGTGACTACATGGCCAATCTGACCTGGGAATGCCTTGGGATCCCCCAGGAGGAGCTGGAGGGTGTTGCTGGGGAGAGGGACGTCTGGAGTACCCTACTTAGCTTGCTGCCAATGCGACCCGACCTTGGAGAAGCGGCTGATGATAAGATGAGATGAGATGTAAAAACATTTCAGTTGTATAGCATTCTTATTCTACTCACTAAATACCACTGAATGAGAGAGCTCAAAAAAAATAAAAGGGTCAGTGTGGCTGATGTTGTGATGTGTGTGTTTCAGTTTCACAACAAAGTGACCTGCTTCATGCTGCAGCAGATTGAGGAGCCGTGTTCCCTGGGAGCTCATGCTGCCGTCATGGTCCCTCCCACATGGATAGTCAGGGTCCGCCGACCACAGGTTTATTATTTATATATATATATATATATATATATATATATATATATATATATATATATATATACATACACACACACACACACACACACACATACACAAACACACACATTTTTTTTTGCTTTTGTCACAGACCAACACACACATTAGTCTCACGCACACACAAGCACAAATGGCCACTTATGGAGTCTTTGTCTTTCTCTTGTAGTCTTCTTTGAAATCCAGTAAGAAGAAAAAACGAACATCACTGAAAAGTAGCAAGTCCACCAAGAAGGGAGCAGAGGTGAGAAAGTTCTTAGTATACCCAGTCCCTCAACAGTCTACCCAGTCCTCCACCAGTCTACCCAGTCCCTCCACAGTCTACCCAGTCCTCCACTAGTCTACCCAGCCCTCCACCAGTCTACCCAGTCCCTCCATAGTCTACCCAGTCCCTCAACAGTCTACCCAGTCCTCCACCAGTCTACCCAGTCCTCCACCAGTCTACCCAGACCCTCAACAGTCTACCCAGTCTTCCACCAGTCTACCCACTCCCTCAACAGTCTACCCAGTCTTGCACCAGTCTACCCAATCCCTCAACAGTATACCCAGTCCCTCAACAATCTACCCAGTCCCTCCACAGTCTACCCAATCCTCCCCCAGTCTACCCATTCCTCCACCAGTCTATCCAGTCCCTCAACAATCTACCCAGTCCACCACTAGTCTACCCAGTCCCTCCACAGTCTACCCAGTCCTCCACTAGTCTACCCAGCCCTCCACCAGTCTACCCAGCCCTCCACCAGTCTACCCAGTCCCTCCATAGTCTACCCAGTCCCTCAACAGTCTACCCAGTCCTCCACCAGTCTATCCAGTCCCTCAACAGTCTACCCAGTCCTCCACCAGTCCACCCATTCCTCCACCAGTCTACTCAGTCCCTCAGCAGTCTACCCCAGTGGTTTAATATCTTTTTCTGTCATACCCCCCTTTGGAGGAAGAAACATTTTCATGCCCCCCGCCCCAACAAAATGGTGATAAAATGGGCGAAGTGTAAATATGTTTAAATAGCATCAAGATCATGAACATTCCTTTCACTTTTCTTTCAGTAATTTCTGTTGTGCAGATAACAAACACAAGTTCCACTTCAACTTTATCAAACCTCTTTTTGTGAGATGTGTCACTAGATTGCTCCATCAGTCTGTGTGCTTTTGCAAAAACAGAAAAACGAAATAAAATGTAAAAATCACTTTGCTAGAACAATAACTATACAGTTCAATCTATGCAGAAAAGAACAAATGCAGATATTTGGGAAAAATGATGAGCAAGTCAGTTTGTGAGAGCTCAAGTCTTATCACTGCATTAGTGCTGCAATCAGCCTGATTGCACTGCACATCTTTTCAAAACGGGGTTGCAGGCTTGATACTGCCACTGTCAAGTCATGCTCCATGTTGAGCTTAGATCTGTACTTTGTTTTACATGAGGCAGCAGCAGAAAAGCCCATCTCACAGAGACAGTGTGGTGAAGGGAAGCAGAATGCCCACAGTACTCTGTCCTATGAGTGGATACTCCCTCTCCACACCAAACCAGAATTCACTCAGTGTCTGAGCTGTAAAGCTCAGCCTCAGGGTGGAGTCAGATGTCATCTCCATGAACTGGTCCTCTTCAGCAGAGCCGAAATCAGCAGTTGCTGCTGTGTTGAATGGATCTGTCACCCAGCCATACTGAGCACTTGTTTGGGAAGGGATTTTGAAAGAATCCTCTCAGGGAAGAGATGTGCTCCTTAAGACATGAAATCACTGTGGTGGCTCCAGAATCACTGGTTTCAACAAATTCTCTCAGATTCTCAAAGAAATCAGTATTTACTTGATCAAGTCGCCTGCCCCACATCCCAAGCTTTCTAGTGAATGCACTGATCTTGTCTGCCAGGTGAGGAAGGTGCTGGTCTCTGCCTTGAAGCTGAAGATTTAATTCATTCAGCTTTCCAAATATATCACTGAGATGGGCCAGTTCCATCAGAAATTGTTCATCACTAAACTTGTTTGCAACTTCATGCATACGCTGCTCCTCCAGAAACACCCGAATTTCCTCTCTGAGCTCAAAGACTGGCAACAACACTTTACCTCGCGAGAGCCACCTAGCCTCGCTGTGGAACAACACAGCTGAATGTTCAGCTCCCATCTCCTCACAAAGTGCAGAGAAGAGCTGCACTCTCAGGGGTCTCGTTTTGATGAAATTGACCATGCTAACAACATCGGTCAAAACCTGGTTTAGGTCAGAGCTGATCTGCATTGGTGCTGGTGCTTCTCTGTGTATGACACATTGCGTCCATTGTGCATTTGGCCGCGAGACCCTCTTGATTAGTGCCTTAAATCCCTTCGTTTTCCCTGCCATGGTCTGTGCACCATCCGTGCAAACGCCCACACAGTTCTCCCATTTCAGCCCATGTTGTGTCACGGAATAGTCCAGAAGCCTGAAGAGCTCATCAGCTGTCGCTCTACTGGGACGTACTTGTAAAACAGCAAATGCTCGCACAGTGACTCTGACGTGACAAATGAACATAAGCAGTAAACAAGTGTCTTAATCACTTGTCAGGCCAAACGGTTGTCTTGCAGTTTTTCAATTAGTTGTTCTTCAAGGTCATTTGTTATGTCATATAGACATCTTGCAACTGTATCATTGAACAGAGGGACAGCCTTCAATTTTGCGGCGCTTGTCTCATCAAACATAGTTGACACCATATCTAAAGCTGCAGGAAGTATGAGCTTCTCTGCTATTGTGTGTGGTTTCTTGTACTGAACAATTCTGTATGATGCCATTAGTGCTTTGTTGTTCACTGATGCAGCTTCTGCAAAGCGGTGTTCCTGCTGACGGTACGCACCAAGTTTTCTCTGGAAGAACTCGAGTGGCTTATTGACGTGACTGGGGTGTAATGTCTTCAAGTGTCTTCTTAATGTGTTTGGTCTCATACTACCAGCTGCCAGTTTTCACACATAAAATACACACTGGTCTCTCCTCATCTCCCACCACATTCACTGTGAACCCAAGAGCAAGACAGGCATCGTCATATTTTCTGAACTTGGTTTTTGGTTGATTACCATCAGCGAAGCACTTTGTCTTGTTTGTCTTCGAAGCATCGCCTGTCTTTCTTTTCATCCCTGTCAAATATCTCTCCATTCTGTCAACCTACACACTCTGTCTCATGAAAGCACGTTTTGTTGATTGTTCCACCGTGAAAAAGATTCCAATGTCAAAACAGTAGTTCTGCACTACCCCCTTCCCCCCTGTCATGCCTCTGTGCCCCCTGGGGCGGGGGCGCCACACACTTTGAGAAACGCTGGTCTACCCAGTCCCTCAACAGTCTACCCAGTCCTCCCCCAGTCTACCCAGTCCCTCAACATTCTACCCTGTCCTCCACCAATCTACCCAGTCACTCAACAGTCTATCCAGTCTCTCACCAGTCTACCCTGTCCCTCAACAGTCTACCCAGGCCCTCACCATTCTACCCACTCCTCCACCAGTCTACCCAGTCGCTCAACAGTCAACCCAGTCCTCCACCAGTCTACAACGAACAAATTAAACAGCCAAACTTAAATATACAGAAACTTGACTGAATAATCAACAGCTTTGGGGCAAGTGGGTAGCAGAAGAAAACTGTACAGGACTCAAGACTGGGAGGAGTTGTCAGAGCAGGACAAGACATGAGACATAGAAACCAGGGCTGGAGTAGCCAGAACCAGGAGCGGCCATGACAAAATGACTGAGTGAATGAAGTAATGGTGTGATTTATTCAAATGCAGATTGTCCTAATCACTGTGATGTGTGAGTGTTTGCTTTATGTTGTCATGTCATGTTATGTTGTGTCTTCTATCACCTTTGTTAAGTTCAGAATAAATGACCTCAAAGTAATAGTTTAGAATTTTTGAAGTCTATCTCTATTTTATACTCACTGTTCATGTTTTACATAGGTAGGTTTCCTTTTCAGTTATCCATCCTTTTTTTCACACTGGACCCTCAGCTCGCATGCCTTTTGGCTTGAAGGGGGCAGCGCAAACCTTTCAGAGGCTGATGGACTCGGTGTTGCGTGACCTTGCTTTCGTGTTCGTTTATCTTGACGACATATTATTGGCCAGTCCGTCAGCTGAAGAGCACCTGGCGCACCTGAAACAGGTTTTCCGTCGTCTGGACGAACACGGCCTGATAGTCAACCCGGCCAAGTGTCAGTTTGGACTGCCGGTGATTGACTTCTTGGGTCACCGCATTTCGCCGCAAGGCGCGGTCCCGTTGCCTTCTAAGGTGCAAGCGGTGGCGGAATTTCCCCGCCTGGTCTCTGTTAAGGCATTGCAGGAATTCTTGGGCATGGTGAATTTCTATAACCGTTTCCTCCCTCGCGCTGCCCACCTCCTTCAGCCACTTTACGAAGCCCTGCGGCTTAAGAAGGCTAATGACCCTGTCGACTGGACTCCCGAACAGGTCCAGGCCTTTGACGGCGTCCATAGCTTTAACAACCGATGCGTCTGACATAGCCGTGGGGGCTGTGGTTGAACAGCGTGTGGTGAATGCGTGGCAGCCACTCGCATTCTTTAGCCGCAAACTGCGGGATAGCGAGCGCAAGTACAGCGTTTTTGACCGGGAGTTGCTGGCACTGCACCTTGCAACCCGGCATTTCCCCTTCCTGCTGGAGGGTCGCCCATTCACGGCTTATCTACTCATATATTTTCGTAATGTGTGTGTGTGTGTTAGTTAGTGTAGATAGCGGGACCGAAAACTAAAGCACTTATGATCCTAATTCTTTTTGGAGGTGGTAGGTATTGTTCCAGAGAGGACCAGAAAAATAGCAGAAAATTAAAATAATTATTGCATAATTATGCAAAATATGCATTTTCTAAAAATGGCTAAAAACCACTTTTCTCGGCATTTCAGATGATTTTGAGCATTTGGGGGGAGGGAGTTGGAGTGGGGGGGGGTTTAGGGGCAGGGGGAAGGCGGTTAGCTGGCAGGATGAAGAGGAGGGAGATTTAGACGGGTGGATAACCAAACCGCTACATTGTAGCGGGGTTCTTCTAGTGTGGATCATAAACCGCTGACTTTTGCCATGTCCAAGGTGACTGAGCCATGGTCTGCTCGTCAGCAGCGCCACCTGGCGGCCGTCTCTGATTTCACAACGGACATTCAGCATGTGGCCGGGAAGTCCAACCCTGTTGCTGATTGTCTGTTGCATGTGCTTGTGTGTCCTGTGCACCTCGGTGTGGATTTCTCCACTATGGCTGCCAACCAGCCCAGCGACCCGGACGTCCTTGCCCTTAGGTCAACGCGTACCGGTCTCAAGCTAGAGGATGTTGTGATGCAGGAAGGTGGTCCTACCCTCCTCTGCGATGTCTCCACCGGCCGTCCCCGTCCCGTTGTTCCAGTGGCCTGGCGCTGTTGAGTTTTCAAATCGATTCACTCCCTCTCGCATCCTGGAGTTTGGGTGTCGGTGAAGTTGGTCGGTTCCAAGTTCGTCTGGCCTGGCCTCCGCAAGGACGTAAAGGGGTGGACGGCTGCATGTGTGGCGTGCCAGCACACTAAGTCGCCCCTCGAACCGTTTCCGATCCCAGCCAGACGTTTCGACCACGTGCATGTGGACCTGGTGGGCCCTCTACCTTCTTCACAGGGTTTTACGCACCTGCTCACAATGGTAGATCGGACCACCAGGTGGCCAGAAGCTGTCCCTCTGTCCTCCACAACATCTGCGGACGTTGCACGCGCGTTTCTTTCCTCCTGGGTCGCTCGTTCCGGCACTCCGTCAGATATCACCTCAGACAGGGGCCCCCAGTTCGTGTCAGAGCTCTGGTCGGCACTTGCGCGATCCTTGGGTGTGCAGGTACACCACACTACCGCGTATCACCCGCAGGCTAACGGCTTGTGTGAACGTTTTCACCGGTTGTTCAAGGCAGCGCTGCGCTTTCAGATGGTAACTGGGTGGACCGTTTACCTTGGGTTATGCTCGGGTTGCGTTCGGCTCCTAAGGAGGACCTCGACGCTTCGCCCGCTTAGTTAGTGCTCAGTCAGCCACTCCGCGTCCCTGGGGAATTTTTGCGTGGGAGTTCCGCTCCTCGACCCCGTCCGGCCGTTTATCCATTTTTTGTCCGACAGCACTCGAGTTCCAGGCCCCGTTCACCACTGTTTTCCGCGGTCGTTCGTGCCTGCGGAGCTCATGTCGGCTCGTTTTGTTTTTGTACGGCATGATGCTCACCGCTCGCCCCTCCAACCCCCATACGATGGCCCATTTCGGGTTCTTGAGACGGGTCCTAAGGGTTTTGTGCTGGATATGGGTGGGTGTAGGGAGCGTGTCACGCTTGATAGGCTTAAACCGGCGCACAGGGTGGCAGGCGAAGTTGTGTTTCCGGCCCAGGTTCCCCGTCGGGGTTGCCCTCCTTCCAGGACCCCGGCAGTGTCTTCACGGGTTCAGCATTCTGCTTCTCAGCCGGCATTGGACTGTGTTTCACCTACTGTTTCGGCTGAGGGATGGCGCAGCCGTTATGGCAGGCTGCTTAAGCCTCCAGTGAGACACTGATTTTCTTTCCAGGAGTCCCTTCTTGGTGTTCGGGGGGGGGGGGGGCTGTGTGGCGGACACTGGGGCCTGTGCCTCTCACCCAGCAGGGCTGTGGGCTGGGAGCATGGTTTACATTCCCGGGCTCGCTGGTGCAGGGTTGTTCCTGCTGCAGTTTGGGTTTTGGAGTTGAGGAATAAACATCAAACTCGCCTTCATCGCCTGTGTTTTTCCTTATCCTGCCACAACATATGAATATTTTGCCATGAATAAGATGAAATATCGGATAACTTGTCTTATGAGCTGTTTTGAAGCAGTGGACTGCAGGGCTTGCATTAATTCTAGAAAAGACAATTAGGCCTAATTCAATTCATTTCAATTCAATTTATTGTCATTAAAACAATGTGCAGGGCTACAGCTTCACCAAACAGTGCAAGACAGACATAGACAAACAGTATAAGATATACACACATGAAGACTAAAATCTAAAGATAAGTTAGAAAAAAGAGCATCAGTATAAACATATTTACAGACATTCAGTGGGTAGCCAGGTTCTGGTGGGCAACAGCTTGTGGAAAGAAGCTGTTTTTGAGCCTGGTAGTGCGGGCTCTGAGGCTCCTGTAGCGCCTCTCAGAGTGCAGGGGGGAGAACAGTCCATGGTTGGGGTGGGTGGGATCTCTGCTGATGCTCAGACCCCTTCAAAGGTAGCGTTTATGATAAATGTCTTTTATGGCTGGGAGCTGGGTACCGGTGATATGCTTGGCTGCCTTGACGACCCACTGCAGAGCTTTCTGGTCTACTGAGGTGCAGTTGCCGTACCACACTGAGATGCAGATGGTCAGGATGCTCTCTATGGTGCAGTGGTAGAAGTTGGTGAGAATTTTGGGGGATAGACAGGCGCTCCTCATTCTCCTCAGGAAATGCAGGCGTTGTTGGGCCTTTTTCACAAGAGTCTGGGTGTTTGATGTCCAGGAGAGGTCCTCACTGAAATGGACTCCAAGGAATTTAAAGCTGCAGACATGCTCCACTTCCACCCCATTGACATGTATGGGGGAGTGGCTGCAGCTGCTAGACCTCCTGAAATCCACAATCAGCTCCTTCGTCTTCTGCACATTGAGGACAAGATTGTTGGTGGTGCACCATGATGTGAGGTGCTGAATCTTACCCCTGTAGCTCCATAGTACTGGCTGTCTACTGTTTTTATTAAGTCGACTGGTTGTTTGCTGTTTCTACTATGTCTGATGTTTCTATTCAGTCTACTTGCTGTTTACCATTTCTGTTCAGTCTGCTGGCTGTGTGCTGTTCCTATTCAGTCCACTAGTTTTTTGCTGTTTTTATTCATACTGAATATATTCTATTCATTCTACTAACTCCCTCCTGTCTCTCTTCAATCTATTGGTTGTCTACTGTTTCTCTTTATTCTCCTGACTGTCTAGTATGTGTCTGTGGTGTCTGTTCAGCTCCAAGATGGCCGCTTCAAGCCTTTCCTGGTCAAACCCCTTCCCTCCCAACTAATGAAGCCTCTGGTGGTGTTTGTCAACCCTAAGAGTGGTGGAAACCAGGTAGGAGGCTGCAGACAAGACCAAGCTTTAAATGGAACACCCTTTTTTTAAGTCCCCACAAGAACTCCAGTAGATACATAGAATAACTTCAGTTGAGAGAGCTGAGGTTCAGGGCATCAGGCTTCATTTTTTTAATGTGGGACGTTTTTGACTAGGGAGTGAAGATAATCCAGTCCTTCATGTGGCACCTGAATCCTCGCCAAGTGTTTGACCTGTCACATGGAGGGCCCAGAGAGGGGTAAGAGACCAAAACACACTCCCAACACTAGTTTTCAGAGGCGTCTGAAGGTACTGACTGACATTAATTCTTTGTTTTGCCCCGCCCCCCCAGGTTGGAACTGTATGCCAAAGTTCCCAACCTGAGGATCTTGGCTTGCGGTGGTGACGGGACTGTGAGTCTAATGTTATTCAAAACTTTTCAATTTGGAGATTTGCGCCTGGTCCATCTTTTCTGTTCAGGAACAATTTATTGTCATTTCTATCATGTACTCACATACAAAAAAGAAACAGAATCTCTATTCAATTGTGTGTGTATGTTGGTTTTTAAGCTATGTTTTTTGGTTGGTTTGTATGTGCATGTTGGCAAATGTTTAGTTTGTTTCTCTTATAACTGTCTGTGTTTTCAGGTGGGTTGGATCTTATCAGTGTTGGATCAGCTGAACCTTTGCCCCCAGCCGGCCGTGGCCATCCTCCCCTTGGGCACCGGCAACGACCTGGCCAGGACCCTAAACTGGGGTGGGGTAAGTCCACCCTATCTCTTCTGTTTTACATTCTACTTTATCTGCATGATTGGTGTGGTTGAAGAAAAGAAGTAAAAGTATAAAAAAAGTTGGAATGGAGCCAGCTCCTACAATCTCATGTATATTCCCTTCAGCAGCACTACAAGTGGCTAAGGCTACTTTAATGTCAGCACACATATATAGTTAAATGAAATTTTCCATTAAAAAGGTGATATGTAACATTTCTGCATTAACTGCTACTACTACTATGACTACGACTACTACTACTTTCAGCTGCTCCCGTTAGGGGTCACCACAGCGGATCATGCGTTTCCATCTCTTCCTGTCCTCTGCATCTTCCTCGGTCACATCAGCCACCTGCATGTCCTCCCTCTCCACATCCATAAACTCCTCTTTGGCCTTCCTCTTCTCCTCTTCCCTGGCAGCTCCATATTCAGCATCCTTCTCACAATATACCCAGCATCTCTCCTCCACACATGTCCAAACCATCTCAATCTTGTCTATCTTGCTTTGTCTCTAAACCAGCGGTCGGGAACCTATGGCTCGCGAGCCATATATGGCTCTTCCGGTGACGGCATATGGCTCCCAGACAATTTTGAGTTGAAAAAAAATCAGTTTGGAACTGATTTTAAAATGCTTGTGATATTTCTTAATAATACAGTGTCATTTTAAAGTAAACAGAAATTCGTTTTGAAGATAAATTTCACAGGTCACGGGTCACCCGTGGGTCGGGTCGGGAACCAATGGCTCGCGAGCATGTCCGGGTCATTGTAAAGGTGAAGAAATTAATTTATCAGATAGCCAACTAGTTTATCCGCTTCAACCCTTGTAACGGAAAAGATGGCGAAAAGAAAAAAAGACGATGATTACCGTGCAATCCAGGCTGCGTGGACAGAGGAATTTGCATTTGTGGAGAGAGCAGGATCTGCGATATGTCTAATATGCAATGATAAAATTGCATCGATGAAACGGTCAAATATAAAGCGGCACTTCGATACGCACCATGCTTCATTTGCATGGAAATATCCAGCGGAGGACAGCAGGAAAAGGGCATGCGAGGAGCTACAGCGGAGAATGCAGACGAGTCAGCAGCAACTACGTGTGTGGACCAAGCAAGGTGACGGGAATTCCGCTAGCTTTGCGGGGGCTTTGGCAATAGTAAGGAATGGAAAGTCATTCACAGATGGCGAGTATGCCAAAACACTCATGCTTGATGTGGCCAATGAACTGTTTGATGACTTCCCAAATAAAGACGAGATAATCAAACGAATAAAAGACATGCCCCTGTCAGCAAGAACTGTGCACGATCATAGCATCATGCTGGCAAATCAAGTCGAGGAAACACAAATTAAGGACATAAACGCCGGGACATACTTTTCTCTCGCGTTAGATGAGTCAACAAACGTTAGCCATCTATCTCAGTGCAGTATCATTGCCAGGTATGCTGCAGGTGATACACTGCGTGAGGAAAGCTTGGCTGTTTTGCCAATGAAAGGGACAACAAGAGGAGAGGATTTATTCACGTCTTTCATGGAGTTTGCTAAAGAAAAAAAACTACCGATGGATAAACTTATTTCTGTCTGTACTGATGGTGCACCCTGTATGTTGGGGAAGAACAAAGGATTTGTAGCGCTTCTCCGTGAACATGAAAAGAGAGCCATCCTAAGTTTTCATTGCATCCTGCACCAGGAGGCGCTTTGCGCTCAGACGTGTGGCCAGGAGCTTGGTGAGGTGATGTCGCTGGTCATTCGAGTGGTCAACTTTATTGTTGCCCGAGCTTTAAATGATCGGCAGTTTAAAGCTCTGTTAGAAGAAGTTGGGAATCATTATCCCGGTCTGCTTTTACACAGCAACGTGCGTTGGTTGTCAAGGGGGAAGGTGCTCAGCCGTTTTGCAGCTTGCCTGAGTGAAATCCGGACTTTTCTTGAAATGAAAGGCGTCAAGCATCCTGAGCTAGACAACACTGACTGGCTCCTGCAGTTTCACTATCTCGTGGACATAACTGGCCATCTGAACCAGCTCAATGTGAAAATGCAAGGTATTGGAAATACAATCTCATCCCTTCAACAAGCAGTGTTTGCATTTGAAAGCAAGCTGGAAGTCTTTCTCAGGGACATTGAAACAGGTCGTCTTCTGCACTTTGAAAGACTGCAACAATTTAGAGATGCATGCTTAGCAAGTGACTCCACTCAACATCTGGATCTCCAGCAGCTAGCTGGCTTTACGTCCAATCTCCTGCAGTCATTCAAAGCACGTTTTGGAGAATTTCGTGCGCGCGCTGGTCTTTTCAAGTTCATCACTCATCCACATGAGTGTGCAGTGGACAAAATCGACCTGACATGCATCCCCGGGGTCTCTATCGGAGACTTTGAGCTGGAAGTTGCTGACCTGAAGGCATCGGACATGTGGATGAGTAAGTTCATGTCACTTAATGGAGAGTTGGAAAGTCTTGCGCGACAGCGAGCAGAGCTGGCGAGGGAACACAAGTGGACAGAAATGAAAAATCTTCAACCTGAAGACCAGCTGGTTCTTAAAACTTGGAACGAGCTTCCTGTGACATACCACACAATGCAGCGTGTGAGTATTGCCGTATTGACCATGTTTGGCTCTACATATGCATGTGAGCAGTCATTCTCGCATATGAGGAACATTAAGACCAACCTACGCTCACGTTTAACTGATGGAAGCCTCAACGCCTGCATGAAGCTCAACCTCACCACGTATGAACCAGACTACAAGGCCATCAGCAAAACCATGCAGCACCAGAAGTTGCATTAAAAGTAAGACATATTTAATTTATTATACGTTAAAAATACTATATGGCTCTCAATGAAATATATTTAGAAATATTTGGCTTTTATGGCTCTCCCAGTCAAAAAGGTTCCTGACCCCTGCTCTAAACTGTCCAACCTGAGCTGCCCCTCTAATATACTCGTTCCTAATCCTGTCCTTCTTCATCACTCCCAATGAAAATCTTGTTATCTTCAACTCTGCCACCTCTAGCTCCACCTCCTGTCTTTTCATCAGTGCCACCGTCTCCAAACCATATAACATAGCTGGTCTCACTACCATCTTGAAATCTTCCCTTTAACTCTTGCTGGTACCCTTCTGTCACAAATCACTCCTGACACTCTTCTCCACCCACTCCACCCTGCCTGCACTTTCTTCTTCACCTCTCTTCTGCACTCCCCGTTACTTTGAACAGTCAACTCCAAGTATTTAAACTCATACGTCTTCATCACCTCTACTCCTTGCATCCTGACCATTCCGCTGTCCTCCCTCTCATTCACGCATATATATTCCGTCTTGCTCCTACTGACTTTCATTCCTCTTTTCTCCAGTGCATACCGCCACTTCTCAGGCTCTACTCAACCTGCACCCTACTCTCACTACAGCTCACAATGTCATCCATGAACATCATAGTCCATGGAGACTCCTGCCGGATCTCGTCCGTCAACCTGTCCATCACCACTGACAAAAAGAAAGGGCTCAGAGCTGATCCGTCATTCCAACCGTACACCTCACCACTGTCACACTGCCCTCATACATATCCTGCACCACTCTTACATACTTCTCTGCAACTCCCATCTTCCTCATACAATACCACACCTCCTCTCTCAGCACCCTGTCGTGTGCTTTCTCTGAATCTACAAAGACACAATGTAACTCCTGGCCTTCTCTATACTTCTCCATCAACATTCTCAAAGCAAACATCACATCTGTGGCGCTCTTTCGTGGCATGAAACCATACTGCTGCTCGCTGATCATCACCTCTCCTCTTAACCTAGCTTCTATTACTCTTTCCCATATCTTCATACTGTGGCTGATCAACTTAATACCTCAGTAGTTGCTACAGTTGTGCACATCACCCTTGTTCTTGAAAATCGGTACCAGTATGCTTCTCCACTCCTCAGATATCCTCTCGCTTTCCAAGATTGTGTGAAACAATCTAGTTAAAAACCCCACTGCCTACAGCCATCCTTGCCAAAAGACTGGAAACTATCCTTCCCCAGCTTATACATAATGACCAGACTGGGTTTATCCCACAAAGACAAGCTCACGATAATATTAGACGGTCATTGCACATATTAAACCATATCCAACATTATAAATTGGAAGCCCTCTTAGTTAGTCTGGATGCTGAGAAGGATTTTGATTCAGTGAGTTGGCTCTTCTTATACAACATTCTTGAAAAATTGACCTATACAAAAACTTTGTAAAGGGCATCTGTACATTATATAATAAACCATTAGCCCGAATTAAAATAAATGGGTACCTTTCAGACACTATTATATTAGAGCGTGGTTCGAGACAAGGGTGCCCAATCTCACCATTACTCTTAGCGCTTTATATTGAGCCTCTTGCACAGTGGATAAGGCACACTGAAAGCATCAAAGGTATCTGCATAAATGGAGAAGACCACAAACTGGCATTGTATGCTGATGATATTTTGATTTATTTAAGTAAACCCCCGAACTAATTTTCTGAATTGATGAAACTTCGAGAAACATTTGGTAAATATGCAGGATACAAACTAAATGTAAAGAAAACGCAAATTCTGGCTTTTAATTATACACCCTCAAAACACCTTAGGGAAAAATTCCACGTTAACTGGAATCAGAACTCACTGAAATATTTAGGAATATACTTACCGAAAAAAATCTCAACACTGGCAGAGATAAATTATGGTCCCCTCTTAACAAAAATTAAAGACGACATACATAGATGGAATGCTGTCTCTTTCCTTGGTCTCAGTCATCGAATTGATTGTGTAAAGATGAACATCCTTCCACAATATCTCTATTTATTTCAAGCACTCCCTGTAGAAATTTCTTCAAAAGAATTCTCTGACTTGAATAAGATCATTTCCAGATTTATTTGGCAGGGAAAAAAACCCAGGGTTAAACTCAAAACTCTACAACTACCAAGGGAGAAAAGATAAATGTCATTACCCTGTTTCAAGGATTATTTTTATGCAGCTCAGACTAAACCCTTAATCAACATATGTAACCCAACATTTCATGCCAGGTGGAGAGACATTGAACTCTCCATTATGAATGATTCTCCAATTCATGCAGTATTGGCTCACAAAAATTTAGGAAGGTTTATAGATAAGGTGCAAAATCCATGGGTTAACGCCCAACTAAAAATCTGGAATATGATAAGAGATTATAAACTGGGCTATACATTACAAATAATTCAATGGTGTGCCTATGAACCTGAGTTCAAGCCTAATGAAATGGATTATAGATTTAAGTCCTGGATTTCAAAAGGAATAACAACATTCAATTCCCTAACAGAAAAGGGACACTTAAAAGACTTTGAAAAGTAGAGGAAAGAATATGATCTTGAAAAATCTGATTTTTATAGGTATCTCCAGATACGTAATCATTTTGAACATAACATTAAAGGTAAAACAGACTTTAATGATCCTGTACTGAGGATATTTAGTGGTGCCTATCAAAAAGACTCAAATAGGGGTGTTGTCTCGAGATTTTATAAAGGCCTTATGACAAAAAAATCTCACTCTACATAATACATCAAAGAAAAATGGGAAAAAGAAGGTAACTTTACAATACCAAATGACAGTTGGCTTGATGTATGTAAATTCCATTGGAAATGCACCAACTCCCACATATGGCGGGAGTTTGGGTGGAAGTGTTTTAGTCGATTTTTTATTACACCAAAACAGAAAGCACATATTGATGGGGGGGGGGGACACCAAATGTTGGAGACAGTGTGGACTTCAGGAAGCCAACCACTGGCACATATTCTGGGAGTGCCCAATGATAAGACCTTTCTGGGCAGAGCTTCACAAAGCATTGAAAAGCATACTTAATAATGATCTGCCCTTGCAATTTTCCACAATATTCTTAGGAACTGCCGATTTCCAGGCAGGACAGCCGGATGAATATTTATTTGGTATTTTGACATGTGCTGGTAAAAAGCACTCACAAGACATTGGTTACTTCCCAAACCCCCCACAATACAGGAGTGGATAGATATAGTAAAGGACATTTATGTTATGGAAAAGATTACTTTTTCCCTCCGTCTTCAGAAAAAGAAGTTTGTTAAATTCTGGACCAAGTGGGTCAAATATGTGAGGCCCTTAAGGCCAGATTTTGTGGAGATATTGAATTAATTAGATTTTAATACACCCTCTCTCTCTACCCTCACACTCCTTTTCCCTACCATGCATTGGGAACCTTCACACTCTCCCTACCACAAACTGGGAATCCTCATATCACCTCTCTCCTGTATAGTCTTATGGACACACCAGGGATGGAAATTAGCACCCGCTACACGCCAAATGCGGGTGGATTTGCTCAACCCTACCAGCCACTGTGGCGGGTAAAGAAAAGTAGCAATTTGTGACGTACTGAATCGCGAATCTGCCTTATCCTCCCCCCCCCCATGACCCGCCCTACTCTGCCTCTGATTGGCTAGTACTTGTTGCCATCGTTGGTTAGCCAATCAGAGGCAGAGTATAGGGACACTTGTCTTGCGAGTCTGCTAATTCACACAGACACTTTCGAGGACGAGGAGAGAGCCAGAAAACACAATGTGGCGTTACATCGCAGGGGTTAAGAGGTCTGCAGAGAAAACATCCCAGGAGGAGACACAGGTTAAAGAGGCGAAGACGAAACGAAAAGGGTTTTTTTAATAAGAAGTGGAGAATAACTGACAACGGAGACAGAGAGTCCCGTGATTGGTTAGTTGACGAGGGAACAAGCCAGACAATGTTCTGTTGGGTATGTTGTCAACACGCTTCGGATGCCAACAAGAAAGCTAACAGTTTCATTATTGGGACTAAAAACCTAAAATTGGAAGCCGTAAAAGACCATGAATCATCCAAATGCCACATCCATGTAATAAAGATAGTACAGGGAAAATCGACCCCAAGGGTTCCGCTGCCATGAAGGCACTAAACAGCCTGAAGACGTCCCACTTAAAGAAGATGAGCCTACTGTTTAGAAATGCCCACGCCATCGCCAGAAAAGGTAGCCCGTTTACACATTACGTGTGGCAATGCAAGTAAATCGTAATTAAAAAAAAAATCTATTCACTAACGTTAGATTAAGTGTTGAATTAAGGTCAGAATATAGCTGTCATGTAATGTCATTAGCTAGCTAACGTTACGTGTAGTTAGCAAGTAAATGGTCATTTACTAACGTTAGATGAAGTGTTGAATGAAGACCCATACTGACACAATTCCCTCTACTTGTTACAGTCTTGCTTTATGTAATAATAAAGGGAATTTTGGTGGCACTGATACACTGGTTATTTTTTGACAAATATGTTAAATGTTTTAAAGGTAGTGTACACAATTTTGAAAACCATAGAAGAGTAAACTAGATTTTGAAAATAGTATTTTAAGAGTTGAAATATTTAAAATAGCCTATTGCTTGAATATTGTAGATCCTGTTTTATTATTTTTCACATGCAGTTACACACTGCCGGTTAAAACAAGAAAGTGGCTGGTAAAAAAATTGAGTGGCTGGTAGATTTTGGAATCCACCAGCCACAGTGGCAGGTGGACAAAACAGTTAATTTCCACCCCTGGTACACACGTTACCTCTCCCAAATTGTATAACGTTCTTAAAGTTTGCCTTTTTTATGTGTATGTGTATGTATGTGTGTGTTTGTATATATGTGTGTGTGTATGTATATATATACACTACCGTTCAAAAGTTTGGGATCACCCAAACAATTTTGTGTTTTCCATGAAAAGTCACACTTATTCACCACCATATGTTGTGAAATGAATAGAAAATAGAGTCAAGTCTTGTTCTTAGCTGTAGGAAATCTTCAATTTCTTAGCAATTTCTCGCATGGAATAGCCTTCATTTCTAAGAACAAGAATAGACTGTCGAGTTTCAGATGAAAGTTCTCTTTTTCTGGCCATTTTGAGCGTTTAATTGACCCCACAAATGTGATGCTCCAGAAACTCAATCTGCTCAAAGAAGTGCCCATCCAACCAATCCAACTTGTGGGAGCTGCTTCTGGAAGCGTGGGGTGCAATTTCTCCAGATTACCTCAACAAATTAACAGCTAGAATGCCAAAGGTCTGCAATGCTGTAATTGATGCAAATGGAGGATTCTTTGACGAAAGCAAAGTTTGATGTAAAAAAAATCTTATTTCAAATACAAATCATTATTTCTAACCTTGTCAATGTCTTGACTCTATTTTCTATTCATTTCACAACATATGGTGGTGAATAAGTGTGACTTTTCATGGAAAACACGAAATTGTTTGGGTGATCCCAAACTTTTGAACGG
Organism: Lampris incognitus; assembly: GCF_029633865.1. NCBI lineage: Eukaryota > Metazoa > Chordata > Actinopteri > Lampriformes > Lampridae > Lampris > Lampris incognitus. The sequence continues at coordinate 586,083 of NC_079216.1, read as the reverse complement.
TAGTGTACGTATATACAGTGGTGTGAAAAAGTGTTTGCCCCCTTCCTGATTTCTTATTTTTTTGCATGTTTGTCACACTTAAATGTTTCAGATCATCAAACAAATTTAAATATTAGACAAAGATAACACAAGTAAACACAAAATGCAGTTTTTAAATGAAGGTTTTTATTATTAAGGGGAAAAAAAATCCAAAGCTACATGGCCCTGTGTGAAAAAGTGATTGCCCCCTAAACCTAATAACTGGTTGGGCCACCCTTAGCAGCAACAACTGCAATCAAGCGTTTGCGATAACTGGCAATGAGTCTTTTACAGCGCTGTGGAGGAATTTTGGCCCACTCATCTTTGCAGAATTGTTGTAATTCAGCCACATTGGAGGGTTTTCGTGCATGAACCGCCTTTTTAAGGTCATGCCACAGCATCTCAATCGGATTCAGGTCAGGACTTTGACTAGGCCACTCCAAAGTCTTCATTTTGCTTTTCTTAAGCCATTCAGAGGTGGACTTGCTGGTGTGTTTTGGATCATTGTCCTGCTGCAGAACCCAAGTGCGCTTCAGCTTGAGGTCACGAACAGATGGCCGGACATTCTCCTTCAGGATTTTTTGGTAGACAGCAGAATTCATGGTTCCATTTACCAAAGCAAGTCTTCCAGGTCCTGAAGCAGCAAAACAGCCCCAGACCATCACACTACCACCACCATATTTTACTGTTGGTATGATGTTCCTATTCTGAAATGTTGTGTTACTTTTATGCCAGATGTAATGGGACACACACCTTCCAAAAAGTTCAACTTTTGTCTCGTCAGTCCACAGAGTATTTTCCCAAAAGTCTTGGGGATCATCAAGATGTTTTCTGGCAAAACTGAGATGAGCCTTTATGTTTTTTGCTCAGCAGTGGTTTTCGTCTTGGAACTCTGCCATGCAGGCCATTTTTGCCCAGTCTCTTTCTTATGGTGGAGTCATGAACACTGACCTTAACTAAGGCAAGTGAGGCCTGCAGTTCTTTGGATGTTGTTGTGGGGTCTTTTGTGGCCTCTTGGATGAGTCGTCGCTGTGCTCTTGGGGTAATTTTGGTCGGCCGGCCACTCCTGGGAAGGTTCACCACTGTTCCATGTTTTCGCCATTTGTGGATAATGGCTCTCACTGTGGTTCGCTGGAGTCCCAAAGCTTTAGAAATGGCTTTATAACCTTTTCCAGACTGATAGATTTCAATTACTTTGTTTCTCATTTGTTCCTGAATTTCTTTGGATTGCAGCATGATATCTAGCTTTTGAGGATCTTTGGTTTACTTGACTTTGTCAGGCAGGTCCTATTTAAGTGATTTCTTGATTGAGAAGAGGTGTGGCAGTAATCAGGCCTGGGTATGGCTAGAGAAATTGAACTCAGCTTTCCAAAGATGTAATAAACCACACTTAATTTATGTTTTAACATGGGGGCAATCACTTTTTCACACAGGGCCATGTAGCTTTGGATTTTTCTTTTCCCTTAATAATAAAAACCTTCATTTAAAAACTGCATTTTGTGTTTACTTGTGTTATCTTTGTCTAATATTTAAATTTGTTTGATGATCTGAAACATTTAAGTGTGACAAAAATGCAAAAAAATAAGAAATCAGGAAGGGGGCAAACACTTTTTCACACCACTGTATATGTATATGTATGTGCATATATATATGTGTGTGTGTGTGTGTATGTGCATATATATATATATAGTTTTTATTTATTTATTTATTTTTTTACTTTATCTTGTAAGTTTAAAAAAAACCTGAATGGCAGAAGAAAATGAAACTGTTATTGTTTTGATATACATTTTGTAATATATACTGCTGTGAAAAATAAAGAATTAAAAAAAAACCCACTGCCATCTCTCCTAAATATCTCCATGCCTCCACAGGTATGTCATCAGGACCAACTGCCTTTCCACTCTTCATCCTCTTCATAGCTGCCCTCACTTCCTCCTTGCTAATCCACTGCACTTCCTGATTCACTATCCCCCCATTATCCAACCTTCTCTCTCTCATTTTCTTCATTCATCAGCCCCTCAAAGTACTCCTTCCTTCCCATCTCGGTCCCTCTGTCTAGCCAATCAGTACAAGTCCTTTTCTCCTTCCTTAGTGTCTAACCTCTCATACAACTCACCATACGCCTTTTCCTTTGCCTTTGCCACCTCTCTCTTCTCTTTATGTTGCGTCTCCTTGTACTCCTGTCTACTTTCTTCATCTCTCTGACTCTCCCACTTCTTCTTTGCCAACCTCTTCCTCTGTATTTGCTACCAATTTGCTGTACTTCCTCATTCCACCACAAAGTCTCCTTGTCTTCCTTCCACTGTCCTGATGACACACCAAGAACCTTCCTAGCTGTCTCCCTCACTATTTCTGCAGTGGCTGCCCAGCCATCTGGCAACTCTTCACTCCCACCCAGTGCCTGTCTTAACTCCTGCCTGAACTCCACACAACAGTCTTTCTTCTTCAACTTCCACCATTTAATCTTCGGCTCTGCCTTCACTCGCTTCCTCTTCTTGGTCTCCAAAGTCATCCTACAGACCACCATCCGATGCTGCCTAGCTACGTTCTCCCCTGTCACCACCTTGCAGTCTCCAGTCCCTTTTAGATCACGCCTTCTACATAAGATATAGTCCACCTGTGTGCACTTTCCTCCACTCTTGTACGTCACCCTGTGTTCCTCCCTCTTCTTTAAATACACAGCCATTTCCATCCTTTTTACAAAATCCACCACCATCTATCCTTCCACATTTCTCTCCTTGACACCATACCTACCCATCCCCTCCTCATCACCTCTGTTCCCTTCATCAACATGTCCATTGAAGTCCGCTCCAATCACCACTCTCTCCTCCTTGGGTACCTTCTCCACATCATCCAACTCACTCCAGAATTCTTCTTTCTCTTCCATCTCACACCCAACTTGCGGAGCATATGCGCTGATAACATTCATCAACACACCTTTGATTTCCAGCTTCATATTCATCACTCTGTCTAGCCAATCAATACAAGTCCTTTTCTCCTTCCTTAGTGTTTAACCTCTCATACAACTTACTATACGCCTTTTCCTTTGCTTTCACCACCTCTCTCTTTGCTTTACGCTGCATCTCCTTATACTCCTGTCTACTTTCTTTATCTCATTTCACTCACTCTCATTTCCAGTACCGGAATGGGAAGATGGTGGCGCGAACTTACGTTTGAGGCGGCCTCACCCAGTATTGTCCATGCAGTGTCTTTGTCCACGTCTGCGTCTAAGTTTGTTTTGTCTTCATTTGATGGCTGGGGGAACTGGCGCTGGATCGGTTGGGAGAGCTTGGTCTGCTGCGTGCTGTGGTCCCAGGGACCATGGTCCTGATCAGAACTGCGCCCAAGGAGGAAACACCAAGGGCGATCTGACAGGATGCGGAAGCGGGGCAGGCTAAGCTAATATCTAGCCCATGCAGACCGGCAGTTCCGACAGTCATCCTGGCTGGCGCTTCTTCTCTGGACAGTGGGATTTTTGAACTGTGTTGCACTGAGTGGACTGTGTTGTTAACTGTTTGGGTTTTTGTTTTGTTTTTGTTTTTTTGCTTTGTTCTCTCTGTTTTTGTATGTTTTAGGTGGTGTCGTTTTTGGGAAATTTTGGATGCGTGTTTTTGTCTTTTGTGTCGCACTGCTGTGGGGGAAACGGAATTTCATTGCTTTTGTGTACACAAGTACATGAAAGAAATGACAGTAAATTGTTCCTCATTCTTGATCAAGTAGTCTTTATTTTCTGGCAATTAACAAAGCTTCTTACACCTATAAAATCTCCAAAAAGAGTTGTCAGACAGGCTGTATTGGTTTTTAAGTGCAGCGGTTCATTAGCATCTGTAGCATGACCATGGCTTACGGAACAAGCCAGTCATATCGCCACGCAAATATATACTGCTCAAAAAAATAAAGGGAACACCTAAAAACACAATATAGACCTCGATGAATGAAATATTTCAGCTGAAAATCTTTATTTATTAGACAGAGGAATGTGTTTAGAGCAAAATAACCTAAGAATGATCAATGGAAATCAAAATCATTAGCCCATTAAGGTCTGGATTCAGAATCATACTCAAAATCAAAGTGGAAAATGAGAACATAGGCTGATCCAACTTCTGTGGAAATTCTTCAAGACGATTCAAAATGAGGCTCAGTAGTGTGTGGCCTCCACGTGCCTGTATGCACTCCCTACAACGTCTGGGCATGCTCCTGATGAGACGACGGATGGTCTCCTGAGGGATCTCCTCCCAGACCTGGATCAGGGCATCGGTCAACTCCTGGACAGTCTGTGGTGCGACATCGCGTTGGCGGATGGTACGAGACATGATGTCCCAGAGGTGCTCGATTGGATTCAGGTCTGGGGAACGTGCAGGCAGGTCCATAGCATCAATGCCCTCGACATACAGGAGCTGCTGACACACTCTGGCCACATGAGGACGAGCATTGTCATGCATGAGCAGGAACCCAGGGCCCACTGCACCAGCATATGGTCTGACAAGGGGTCTGAGGATCTCATCCCGGTACCTAATGGCAGTCATGGTACCTCTGGCTAGCACGTAGAGGTCTGTGCGGCCCTCCAAGGATATGCCTCCCCAGACCATCACTGACCCACCGCCAAACCGGTCATGCTGGAGGATGTTGCAGGCAGCAGAACGTTCTCCACAGCGTCTCCAGACTCTCTCGCGTCTGTCACATGTGTTCAGTGTGAACCTGCTCTCATCTGTGAAGAGCACAGGGCGCCAATGGCGAATCTGCCAACCAAGATGTTCTCTGGCAAAGGTCAATCGGGCTGCACGGTGTTGGGCTGTGAGCACAGGCCCCAATTGTGGACGTCGGGCCCTCATACCATCCTCATGCATTCTGTTTCTCACTGTTTGAGCAGAAACCTGCACATTAGTGGCCTGTTGAAGGTCGTTTTGTAGGGCTCCGGCAGTGCTCCTCCTGTTCCTCCTTGCACAAAGGACCAGATAGCGGTCCTGCTGCGGGGTTGTTGTCCTCCTGCGGCCCCCTCCACGTCTCCTGGTGTACTGGCCTGTCTCCTGGTACCTCCTCCATGCTCTGGACACTGTGCTGGGAGACACATCAAATCTTCTTGCCACAGCACGCATTGATGTGCCATCCTGGATGAGCTGCACTACCTGAGCAACTTCTGTAGGTTGCAGATACCGCCTCATGCCACCTCTAGTGGTGAGGGCACTAGCAAAATGAAAAACTAACCAAAGATCGGCCAGAAAAGATGAGGACAGGCAAATGGTCTGTGGCCACCACCTGCAAATCCATTCCTTTTATAGGGGTTGTCTTGCAAATTGTCTAATTTCCACCTGGTGGAAATTAGACAATTTACCAACAGGCGAAATTGATTCACAAATCAGTGTTGCTTCCTAACTGGACAGGTTGATATCTCAAAAGTGTGATTGACTTGGCGCTACATTGCATTGCTTATGTGTTCCCTTTATTTTTTTGAGCAGTGTAGATAAACATAAACCAAATTGGACGCAAGACCAGCTTTTGCATATTTCACAACTTGATAATGAAAGAAAAGAAATAATCAAAGGTAAGTTTGAACCTTCGATCAGCTTCCAGTCCAATAGCAGCAACCGTTTCTGGGACTGTTATGAACTGGTCTTTGTGACTTTGGAGTCTTCTCGACTACTCCTAACATTTTGCTGTTTTCAGAGCTCTACTTTTAGAGCAAATGTCTTCATGAATCACTCTTACATAAAAAACTTAAGATAATGAGTGGCAGCCATTATTTTTAGAAGGCTACTTTTAGCCTTAGGATGTTTCATGAACATGGCCTTTGTACAGCACTCTGCTCTACCTTTACTGTCCTATTCAGACAACTATTTTTTTCCTGTAGATTATTTGCCTTTGCAGATAGGGGATATCACACTGTGTTTTTCTGTATATAATTAAACATCTTCTATCTCAGGGTTACACTGATGAGCCAGTGACTAAGATCTTGTCAAATGTGGAGGATGGAAACATAGTACAGCTGGACCGCTGGAATCTCCAGGTAGAGCCCAACCCTGAGGCCTCACCTAAGGAGAAAGAGGAGCATCAGACTGACAAGGTCAGTCCACCAGTTAACGTCCTTATGTTGAATGTGTGCAATGTCAACCAACCAATGACAGTCCTATGATTAGACTGACACAAGGTCATTCCACTAGTAAGTGTCTTTATAAAGCTGGTCGATGGATTCCTTCTATACTACTAAATCTCCGCTCTGAACTATATGGACGGAAGGCTTGGGATGGACCCACAATTTTACCTGAATATAATTTGTGCAGCCAAATGAAAAGTGTTCACAGTTTTTAACTGGCATTTCGCTTTTAATTTACTGAATGATGTTGGCTATATTTAAAACATAGCTAGGTGTCCGGATGACGTGGAGGTCTATTCTGTTGCCTATCAACATGGGGATTGCCGGTTCGAATTCCTGTATTACCTCTGGCTTGGTCGGGCGTTCCTGAACACAATTGGCCCTTTCTGCGGGTGGGAAGCCAGATGTGGGTATATTTCCTGGTCGTTGCAATAGCGCCCCCCTCTGGCCGGTCGGGGCACCTGTTTGGGGGGGGGCGCTGGGGAGAATGGCGGAATCCTCCCACGCGCTACATCCCCCTGGTGAAAATCCTTACTGTCAGGTGAAAAGAAGCAGTTGGTGACTCCACATGTATGGGAGGAGGCATGTGGTAGTCTGCAGCCCTCCCTGGATCGGAAGAGGGGGTGGAGCAGCGACCGGGACGGCTCGGAAGAGTGGGGTAACTGGCTGGATACAAGTGGGAGAAAAAGGAAGAAAAAAAACCCCATCTGTACACCAGCATTTCCCAACCCAGTCCTCAAGGAACCCCTATCCTGCAGATTTTCATTGTAACCCTGCATACGTAGCCCTGCTTGTAGTTACTCACCCAATCATCGCACAGCACTTAATTATGCAAGGTGTGCAACATCTGACATAATTCATTGCTGATTGGTTGAATAACTACAAACAGGTACCTATTCAGGGTTGCAAAGAAAATCTGCAGGATAGGGGTTCCTTGAGGACTGGGTTGGGAAACACTGCTGTACACAACTGTACATAGTCTGGTATAAGGTGCTATACACATACCCATAACTATTAAATATAAAACCATATTTAGGTATGAATGTGGTACATCCTGGTCTTCACTACGCTGTTGTCACGCTGGACTAATATTGTAGTATTCGCTACCATTTTCATTCTGCTTTCTGTAAATGGTCTTGACTGGACTTGTCTGTTTTTTCTCAGCTTCCAATTGATGTGTTCAACAACTACTTCAGCCTTGGCTTTGATGCACATGTTACGCTGGGCTTTCATGAGTCTAGAGGTGAGTTTATCAACACAGTACCACACATTATGCCGGGATTATCGCTATTTTGAATTACACTTATTACCTACCTCCAGTACAAGTTACCACTATGACTTGTTACAATGAGATGATAATATACATTTTGTGTTGGGACTAGTTGGTCCATTAATCTACAAAAACATGTTCCATATGTCTGTCGGAGAGTAGTGAAGTGATTGGGTGATTGTTGTTTTAAGAGTCAAGTCAAGTCAGTTTTATTTGTATAGCTCAACATCACAAATTACTAATTTGCATTAGTGAGCTTTACAGCAACACACCCTGTCCTTAGACCCTCACCTTGGATAAGGAGCAACTCCCTAAAAAAACCCTTTAACGGGGGAAAAAAAATAGGAAGACAGCTCAGGGAGATCAACACAGGAGCTATCTCTCTCCCAAGATGGACAGACGTGCAATGGATGTTGTGTGTACAGAATAAAACACAATTTACAGAACACAAAACTGAGAGGATAAAGAATTTTTATGGAATTATAAGATAAATGAAGAATATGGTGAGGAGGACGTCAAGCAGTGTACAGGTGCCACTGGAACAGCCTAGGACCTGAGCCAAATGACCAACATCACTATATAGACCTGGCAGGAGGACAGACTAGACATAAACACAGGGGAGACCGACATGACACCATTCACATACAAGGGAGAAGAGGCAAGAAAAAACATTAGTCACACATTGGAGTGAGAGAAGGATACAACATTGAAACAGGACATGGATTTATAAGATACTATAAAAAAAATGTGATGAGGACGATGCCAAGCTGTGTCCAGGTGGGGACCACTGTCACCATGGAGACCTGGGAGGAGGACAGACTGCACGTGCATACTGGGGAGGCTCACATCATACCATTCACATACAAGGGAGAAGAGAAAGGGGAAGACATCATTCAGAGAGAGAGAGAGAGAAAAGACATGAGAGAAGAGAACAGTTTTCAATAGTCAATAATCTATACGCTATAATCTATACGCTATAATCCATACTCTATAATCTCTACACTACAATCTCTACTCTATACTTTATAATCTACAGTCTATGATCTATACTGTATAATCTATATATAATATATACTCTATAATCTATATGCTGTAATCTCATCGGCAGAACAGTGTTTGGTAAATTTATTGAGACAGAAAACGACCCGCCATGCAGTACAGGTTGGGAAGCACTCAAAGAAACTAATTGTAAACTAAAGCAAAAAGATGAGTTTTACGTTTGGATTTAAAGGACTCAACATGCTCTGATTGTCTGATGACAGCAGGCAGGTTATTTCACAAGAACGGGGGTAGGAAAAGGCCCTGCCACCAGCTGACTTTGGGTACACACAGGAGCCCTGTATTTTCAGAGAGGAGAGCTCAATATGCAATATACAGTTTAAGGAGATCAGACAGGTATGATGGTGCAAGCCCATTGAGGATTTTACAAGTCAGCAGAAGCACTTTGAAGTCTGGCATAGGAAACCAATGAACGGAAGCAAGAATTGGTGTAATATGGTTACATTTTCTAGTTTTAGTTAATTAGACAAAAAGGCAGGAGGCAGAGCTGGAGGTGGCAGAGTTGAAGATGCTAAGATTTTCATTGGAAGTGATGAAGAAGGACAGGATTAGGAACGAGTATATTAGAGGGACACCTCAGGTTGGAAGGTTTGGAGAAAAAGAAAGAGAGACAAGATTGAGATGGTTTGGAGGAGAGATGCTGGGTATATTGGGAGAAGGATGCTGAATATGTAGCTGCCAGGGAAGAGGAGAAGAGGATGGCCAAAGAGGAGGTTTATAGATGTGGTGACAGAGGACATGCAGGTGGCTGGTGTGACAGAGGAAGATGCAGAGTACATGAAGAGATGGAAATGGATGATCTGCTGTGGCAACCCGTCACAGGAGCAGCTGAAAGTCGTAGTCGTAGTAGTAGTTTCTAGTTGTTGTTTTTTTTTTTTTTATATAAATTTATTTCTGATTTCTCCCAATTTAGTGGCCAGTTGCTCCTTATTCTGGTTCAAACACCCACCTTCATACTGTATGCGTTCGCCAACTGCATCTCTCCGGCCAGCAGTCTCGAAGGAGACGCCTCACCACTTTCGTGGCAAGGCGAATCCAGGCCTCACCACTGCTTTTTCCGACACACACAGAGACGCATTCATGTGACAAACACAAGCCGACTCCACCCCCTCCCGAAGACAGCATTGCCAATTATTGCTGCTTCATCGAATCCGGCCATAGTCGGATCTGACGAGACCGAGGCGCTAAACCCCGGTCCCCAGTGGGCAACTGCATCGACACAAAGCCAATGCTTAGACCACTACACCACCACGGACCCATAGTGTTTAGTACTAGCATGTGGCAGAACTGAAAACAACCAAGTCTGGATGAAACAAATGCATGTATTAGAGTCTGTGTCAGTCATGAACAGGAAAGATGGAATTTTAGCTATGTTACGTAAGTGAAAAAAAAGACAGTCTTGGTGATTTCTTTAATGCGCTTAACAAAGGAAAGGCTGGGATCAAATGTAACACCAAAATTTTTGGCTGCCGCACTTTGTGAAATCACGAGTTGTTGATTGTTATTGTTCTTTGATCAAATTGGCATCTGTGCCTAGCCGGGCCAACAACCTGTATCTCAGTTTTATCTGAATTTAAAAGCAGGAAATTTAGTGACATCCAATTTTTCACAGCAGCCAAGCAGGCCTTTAAATTAGTCATTTGAGTATGATCATCAGCCCATATAGGCATATACGACTAAGTATCCGCATAGCAATGGAAATTTATTCCATAACTGCATATAATTTGGCCAAGAGGTGAAATATAAAGAGAGAAAAGTAGAGGGCCCGGAACTGAGCCATGAGGCACACCATATTTTATGTCCGTGAATTTCGATGTAATATTATTATAGGAGACACACTGTCTTCTTACAGATAAGTAGGGTTTAAACCAAGAGAGCGCTAAACCAGAGCCACCAAAATGACAATTTATTCTGTCTAATAGTACATATGGTGATCAATGGGGCCAAAGACTGCACTGAGGTCCAACAGTAGAAGCACAGAGGTGGAATCAGAGTCCATAGCAAGTAGAAGATCATTCACCACTCTGGTCAGAGCAGTTTCTGTAGAGTAACAAGGCCCTGAAAGCCGATTGAAAAGGTTCATATAGATGGTTTTCCTCTATATGGGTCGAAAATTGTTGATACACAACTCTAGCACTTCACAAAAGAATGGAAGATTTGAGACTGGTTGATATTAACAGACCCTGGATGAGGTGCGGGTTTTTTTAAGTAGATGTTTAACCACAGCTGTCTTAAAACTGCTGGGAACAGTGCCAGTAGTAAGTGATCAATTAACAATGTCTAGCATTGTAGGTCCCAGGAAAGGCCAGAGGTCTTTAAAAGTTTCGCTGGTAAAGAGTCAAGTAGGCAAGTAGTTGGTTTAGAAGCTGACATCAGCTTAGTCAAAGGATCAAGAGAGATAGTCTCAAAAACTAATAACTGGGACTGTCAGTAACTCATTGTATAGATATGAATTTGGTAAGACAGGATCTGCAGGAATAGCTGGAGTTGAAGAGCTCATGTCATTTATGATCATATCAGCCTTACTGTAGAAAAGTTTGGAAACACATTGTTCAGCTAATAGACAGCTGATTTTTTAGTAAATTTAGATAGTGTCAGAAATCTGGGATTATGTTTATCGATATTGATCAAGTGAGAGAGATACGCTGCTTTTGGCAGTGGCTAAAGCCCTCTCATATTTGAATAAACACTCATGCCAAGATAGGTAAAAAACTTCCAAATTTGATTTTCACCATTTACGCTCCAGTCTCCTGCAGGCCCACTTAAGAGCAAGTGTCTCATCCTTAAACCAGGGTGTAGGCCTCTTTAGTCGCCTAGCTCTGGTAGTGAGAGGTGCAACTGAATGGAGGAGACTAGAGAAGGCCACATTTAAGTCACTAGAGATGTTTTCAACAGAGTGTGTCTCTACAGTGAAAGGAGCCAAGATTTCAGGCAGCCGCTGGCCAATTGCAGCAACAGTGGATGGACCAGTAGCAACTAAATCTGTGCCGACATTAACAGGACAGGCCAATAATGCTTCAGATTTAATGAGAAAAGGATCTGACACAGCCCATGTTGTTGGCAAGACAGTCAAATCAGAAAAACCCCCCTTAGCCCCACAAATATTAGTGCACCACAGAAAATTACATAAATATTTAAACACACAGTATTACATTATATACACTACCACTAACACACAGTACTACATTATATACACTACCACTAACTATCCCTGTAACCAACTGAGCCGAGTAAGGCCGCGTGCAGAGTAGCTCTTTATTGCAGGTAAGCATAGAGGTAAGAATAAAAAAGAAATAGCCAATTTTTTCTTTGATTGTTGCTGTGATTTCTTTGTCTCTGGGAATCCTCTGAATGAACATGTCTTACTGTATGTAGACAACAAAGTCACACCATTCAAGTCCAGAAATTAACAGCTGACCCTGGATCTGCCAAAAGTACGGATGGGATTTCCTTAGTGTATGTGTGCCCTCACTGATCTTAATGTATGGGCTGTCCACATATCTCGAAACATTTGGGCATTTAATTTCAATAAGGCCAAACTCTGGCTGCCCCTTTGGATCATACACTATGCCATCAGGTGATGACCCCATCCAAGGTGCGTCAGGGTAGATAAATAACCCACTAAGATATTGATTGATTTCCCTTACTCTGCAGTACTCTTCTACTGCTGCAGGTTCCATGTCCAGCCCCCTCCTCATGTCTGCAGTCTGATGGCTGGGTCTCAGAAGCCTTTTCGCCAGATTTTCAGCAGAGGTCTGTCCCCTGGTGTGACAGACTTCTTTGAATTTGGTGGAGGTGATGTGGGACTGCCTTAGTTGGTGCCACTCTACACAGGAACTCTGCCGTTTTGTGCTGTTCTCAATTTTGTGAGCTGTCTCAAATGATGTTACCAGGGACATCATGTGGAGCTGCTGATACTCGGAGCAGACGAAGGAACAGGTAGACGGTCCCAGCCTGTAATGTAACCAGAAAGGGGCAGCTGTGGGAGAGCAGGGGCATCTGAGTGTGGACAGGTTTTCGGCACTGTCTTTGTTGGCAAGTGATAGGACAACAGACTTCCTTCTTGCACTTTACCGAACTTAGATTCTACCAGAGAGAGGCACTTTATCGGCTATAGCCATAGTGGTTATGAGAGGAGCCACATACATCACTAGAAAGGTCACTAGACCTCATCCACCTTGAGCGTGGAAAGTTCAGGCAGAGGTGAACTGACTCCCTTATACAAGTTGCTCCTATGAAAAAGACAAATGAAAAAGATGACTCATTCTCACTCAAAAAGATGAACTCATTGTTTGCATAAAGTAAGCTAAAGCATACATTCAAACGAAACACCTGAGAATAAAGAAATACCTTATTTGTATTTAACGAGTAGTAGAAAGACCTTATTTGTGTGAAAATCCTGAAAAGACCAGGTTTGGACTTTTTTTGCTTGATTGACTGACTATGAATACTGCCAATAAATGTTAAAATAAATTTTATCTTGTAATGTAGCAGATGATTACTTTATCAGATATCTTACTGATAAGATTACTAAAAAAAAAATCTTTTAATAATCCATCCATCCATAATCCAAACCGCTTATCCTGCTCTCAGGGTCGCGGGGATGCTGGAGCCTATCCCAGCAGTTACTGGGCGGCAGGTGGGGAGACACCCTGGACAGACCGCCAGGCCATCACAGGGCTTTTCAGTAATGAAAATGAGTCCCCCCCCCCCCCCCCAATTTTTCTCCCCAATTGTACCCGGCCAATTACCCCACTCTTCCAACAAGCTGTCCCGGTCGCTGCTCCACCCCCTCGGCTGTTTCACCAGGGGGGATGTAGTGCATGGGAGGATCATGCTATTCCCTCCAGCTCCGCCTCCCCCCCAAACAGGCGCCCTGGCCAACCAGAGGAGGCACAAGTGCAGCAACAAGGACACATTCCCACGTCTGACTTCTCACCCGCAGACACGGCCAATTGTGTCTGTAGGGACGCCTGACCAAGTCGGAGGTAACACGGGGATTCGAACCGGCAATCCCTGTGTTGGTAGGCAACGGAATAGACCGCTACGCCACCCGGACGCCCGAAAATTAGTTTTTTGACAAAAAAAATGAAGTTTCTTTTATAATATGGTATTTGTAATCAGCCTTTACCTTTGGCAAAACCATGATGATGGTGTCAAAGAATCTTGGACTCTTGAGACCCTATAAGCTGTAATCCATTACTCCTCAAATCTATGAGAGAATATTGTTACCCTTATCTCCTTTCTCTCGTCTTCCGCGCAGTAAACTGAGAGCTTTGCCTTCCGGCTCAGCTCCCTCTTCACCACAACAGTCCGGTACAACGAATGATTGAATGCCTTTATTTGTCATTACACAACTGTACAACGAAATTAAATGCAACTCCCCAGTGATGCAAACAAGATAAAAAAAATAAAATAAAGTACAATATGTACAAATAGTTAAAAAAGAAATAGACACACATTTGTTGCACAATCAACTTATAATGTATGCATAAGTGTAAAAACAAGTGTAATATCTATTACACTGGATAAATAGCCTGTATATTGCACTAACCAGAGTCAGCACATTTTATTGCACATGCCAAATGTACAGGTGTTATTTACTGCACAGTTTCAGGATATTGTCGCAATAATAATAATAACCTGATGCCTTCTACCAGTCTCCTTTCCTGAGGTCTGGCTGAAAGAATCACCATGTCATTCACCAGACCAGGTTTAACACCCTGAATTGAAACAAAAACAAGTTTTCAGTAAACATAAACAAATATCCATAAATAAATAAAAGTACCATGTTAAGAAAGTTATTTACCATGGTTCTTGGTGTTCGGTGTCCGTGCAGCTGTGTGTTGGGGGACAGAGGTGATCTTCAGCTGGGAATAAGGTGCAGTCTGGTAAGGAAGTGCTGCTACACGGCTGCATAAAGCTGCACCTGCCACACAGGCCCACTGGCAGCTCTGTAGCTGCACAGGACGGGAAACCCAAGTACAATCTGTGAAAACACACATCATATCTGTTACAATACATACTGTACTTGCTTCAAGTGCAGTTAAACGTTAAAACATTCTTTTATAAACAATAAATTGGTGAACTTTTGTTTTAAAAAATGAACCAAAAAAAACCCCCGTTGATATGCACTAATGTGTAAATCCAAACTTGTTGCCAAATCATTACTAATCTCACTTTACTCATTTAAAATACCAATAGGGAACACAACGTGTGTAAAAGAAGTGACACAATGCAGAACGCAATATAGTTTCTGTGAGTCCCATTACTTTTACAAATTTTTACACACTAGGGTCATGTATGGCCCAGGTATCATATAAAATACATATTTAATATAGCGTTTCACAGTATTAGAGTCATAGCAGTGATATGATTCACAGAAACTTTCCTGACTTGACGAACAGGAAGCTGTCTCTTTACCAGTCTGCACGGAACCTGCAGGATGACTTTCCCCACACTCACACTGTGAGGCTTCTGGCTTTTGCTCATAGAGCTGTAGCACTCAGCCCTGATGGATAGTCCTCCTGTTGAACCCTTGTCTGAAACTGAGATTGACAACGACGTTAGGAAAACTGTAACAGTGACTGACACATAGAAACATAAGGTTAGCAGTAAATTATCACTACGCTAGCATTGGCTACTACAAAAACATGCTAGGTGCTAACATTACATGTCCGGATCTTACCTTCGTAATTGTGGATGTAGCTTGCAACGTAAAGTTTGAAGCCCTTCTCCTTTTTGGTACTGACGTATGGCATGCTTCTTGGGTAATGCGACTAACGTGGTTAACCGTGACTTTCGGTAGATCTTGAAGAGACCGAGTGAGAAATGCCATTGCTTCGCTGTTGTTGTCAGTTGTCCGTATCACTTGCCTGGAAATGATCAAGCTGGCCGAGTTGGAATACGGAACAAAGTGTGCATATAAGTCACCTCTTCAGACTTTATCTGTGATTTATGTGATTTATGATGTTTGTTTTTCTCTTTTATGTGTGTTTAAGTGGGAGAGAACTGCTGATGTCATGTGTGGCTGCCGCTTCTCCCTCTCATAGCCCCCCTTCCCATCCACCCTTGTATGTCTGTGTTATGTTTATCTGTTGTCTTGTTTCACTTCAGTTATTGTAAAGCCACTTGGAGTGTTAGAAAAGCGCTATATAAGATTAATTTATTATTATTATGATACAAATGTCCTTTAACGTCATGCCATAATACAACATAATAAGCGGGCGGGTCCGTTACTTGGGCCTAGGGTTAGAATGAGGTAGAAGTCTATGTGATGGATAGTGCCTTTCTTAGGATGTGAGATGTTCCAAGTAGTGCGATCTTCTCTACTTCTTGTGTTCTGATGTTACCCGGCGGGAGCCGTTGGGTGTATTTCTCCATCCCTTTTTTTTTACAAGTCCCAGGGCTCCTATTGCTACTGGTATTGTTGTGGTTTTCATTCCCCACATTCGTTCAGTCTGGATTTCAAGGTCTTTATAGTTCACCAGTTTTCCCAGTTACTTTTACTGAGGTGTTCCTTTCAGTCAGGATGGACATGTCAATGAGTAGGCAGCTTTTTTCTTTTTTGTTCTTGATTATTATTATTATATAGGCTATTGTGTCTGTAGGGACGCCCAACCAAGCCGGAGGTAACACGGGGATTTGAACCGGCGATCCCTGTGTTGGTAGGCAACGGAATAGACCGCCTCGCCACGCAGACACCCGAGTGCCCATTGCATCTAACGTAATGCTAGAAGAAAGCAGCTGCTCTAACTCATGGTCACGTCACTCTAGTATAGACAACCTTTCTAACTACGGCGCAGTCACCACACACCATTGTTTTAACGAGTCTGCTAACTGCTAAGCTAGGCTAAGCCCAAAGCTAGTAACAAACTAGGAACGAGCAGCTGCAATAGCACTAACTGCTAAGCTAGGCTAAGCTCGAAGCTAGTAACAAACTAGGAACGAGAGGCTGCAATAGCACTAGCTGCTATGCTAGGCTAAGCTGGTAGCTAGTAACAAACTAGGAACGAGAGGCAGCAATAGAGCTAACTGCTAAGCTAGGCTAAGCTCGAAGCTAGTAACAAACTAGGAACGAGAGGCTGCAATAGAGCTAACTGCTAAGCTAGGCTAAGCCCGAAGCTAGTAACAAACTAGGAACGAGAGGCAGCAATAGAGCTAACTGCTAAGCTAGGCTAAGCTCGAAGCTAGTAACAAACTAAGGACGAGAGGCTGCCTACGATGAGAGTCGTATGAGAACGAGAACTAGAGAATCTCGCGATAAGTGAATGAAGCACAGAAATGGCTGAATCAGTAGAACAAATGAAGAGGTTAGGCAGAATAAAGAAACGAAGAGAGAATAAACTAATTATCGATCTCAAGAAGACAGAAGGCAGAAACAGCTGTCATGTCGAGAGGCTGCAACACAGGTGGCGAACAGGAAACCAACCAAGAGACCAGGAAACAGCAGTTCAGTCACAGAACTTTGAGAATTAGAAAAGCGCTATATAAGTTTAATTTATTATTGTTATTAAAATGTGACAGTTGAAAAACCTGGCGGTAGGCTAAGTCATTGTGTTAATGGACATGTAAGTGAATAGCACAATAATAAGTAAACCATGTTGTTGCCCCTGTTGTGGGTGTGTTGTCATTTAGCTGTGCTCTTCATCTTCCAGAGGCAAACCCCGAAAAGTTCAACAGCCGCTTCCGGAACAAGATGTTCTATGCAGGGGTACGTTTCTCCACACAACGTCCTGCATAGTGCCACATATTACCCACCGTTCTGTTCCATAGTAACCTGTGTGTGTGTGTGTGTGTGTGTGTGTGTGTGTGTGTGTGTGTGTGTGTGTGTGTGTGTGTGTGTTTCAGACAGCGTTCTCAGATTTTCTAAGTGGTAGTTCTAAAGACCTGGCCAAGCACATTAAAGTTGTGGTGAGTAGTAGAAAAATACCATGTACCTGTATTAAGCTGTATTAGTACGTATTAGTATTATATGTATTAGTATTTATTAGTGTGGTATCAATATATCAGTGAAACGTAACAGCAGTAATGGTACAGTAATGGAGTAATGTGGTAGTAGCCTGCATGTTGCTGTGACAGTAATGATAAAACATCAGGTGGAACTCTGGCTGACTTCTACATTGTAAATCATCTTCAGCTGTCACGTGTTCACCGTCGGTGAGACTGATCTGAATTAGTGAGACTGTGATCTGAGTGGCTCTGGAAAAGCTCTTCTGTGTTTTTGGTTGTGTCGTTAACTGTCACGTGTTCACCGTTAGTGAGACTGTGATCTGAGTGGCTCTGGAAAAGCTCTTCTGTGTTTTTGATCGTCTCGTTGTACACTGGTTGTGTTGGCAGTGTGACGGGACAGACCTGACAGCCAAGGTCCAGGAACTGAAGCTACAGTGTCTGCTTTTCCTCAACATCCCCAGGTGAACCTTGATTCCTTCCATTTGCTTTCATGTTCCACATTTCATTAAAACCTTGTATGTTTTGTGTGGAACAGAAGACAGACGTTGTCCCCACATGTAAACTAATTTCATGACCCACCAAGCTGTTGTGTTGAAAACACACAGGACGTGTCCAGCAAAGCTTTGGATGAAAGTTTGTCTGATTTAAGTATCTTAGCTTTCCTCTGTTAGGCCATCAGACTGGTCAGGGTTAGTTTTACTATTTATTTATTTATTTAACTATATATTATCATTACTATATATATATTATGATATATATTATCATTACTATAATATATATACTGTTATGCCATCAGACTGGTCAAGGTTAGATTTACTATGTATCTATTTAACTATATATTATCATTACTATATATATATATTATGATATATATTATCATTACTATAATCAGTGCTTGAATTGGAATCAAAAAGGTGCCAGTACTCTGAATCAGCAGCTGCTCAGCACACACGCTTGTGGCTCTCGTGGGTACCATGTGTTTTTGCCTGGTTTGCCTAGATAAACCCTCTACTAGTTGCTTAGATAAACCACATTTCCCTGTAAAGGATAATTAATAATAATGAGTAAAAAAAACTTCAAACCTTATCTTCAAATTTATTTAGTTCATATTTTTGTACAGGAAGAGGGTTTGTCTAAATTGATACAATGTACAGTGAGTTGGCAACTGTGTGTGGCTTTATTGTAGATACTTGCGTTCTGCTGGCTTGTTTGTTCTGTCTCAGGTTGCTTGCCCTAGTCCCAGCTCTGTCATCTCTGACTGAAGTAGCATATCTGCAAATTAGACACAAACAATTAGAACAGAGGTGTGTATGAGAGAGACAGACAGAGAGAGACAGAGACAGAGACTTTCAACAATACTTTAATAAAAATCACAAAAAAATTAAAACATAAAGACCAACATGGTCAGTAACACAAGAGTCACAGGATGTAAATCATCTCAAGACACTCCCCAAGATCAGCTCACCATCAACAACACAGCAAAGTACATCTTTACAACACCACACACTGTGAACACTTTCCAGATCGTCCATCACTGTGAAGTAGCAAAAATCTACTTTTAAATGAGGTCTTAAAATTTTTATAAACACAAAAACAGCATCATCATCTCTGTGAATGTTCTCATTCATCCAGGTCATGGTTATCCAAAGGAGTTGAATCAAGTGCAGCTGGACTTGGTATATATCCGTGAAGACGTTTCGCTTCTCATCCAAGAGGCTTCCTCAGTTTGTGCCTCTCTGACTAGACCAAGCTAGTCTGACTGGCTGCTGATGAGACTCAGAATTTATCCTCTTGGAGTCGTTGTTAGAGCTATTGATGTCCATGGCTCTTTGTGTCCCGATGTTTACCAACGCCCGTCGCTAACAGAGCAATAGATTATGAGTGGCTCTTTTGTGTACCGAAGTTTGGCCGCGCCCATCATTATTGGCGCTATTGATATGCGTGGCTCTCCTGTGCACAGGAGAGCCAGAGCACAGGAGAGCCACGCATATCAAGAGAGAGAGAGATGACCACTTGCTTATACAAGTGTCTTGGAATAAAGATATCACAACTTAGATACTCACTCTTGAATTTATCTGTCTAGTCCTCTCCATCCAGAGAGGGTGACCAGTTTTCTTTTTCCATTTCTGCTCCCTGTACATACATAGAAATATTGTTAAACTAATCACTCAAACCAATACTGTGATGGTCAAGATGGGTCAACAATTAAGTGTTCAGGTACATATTATAAATGTGTGAATAAGGAGCATAATTTTAACGTACAATTTATAGTTTTAAACATTTCAGTGAGAAATTTAGAAGCAACTTATGAGAATTTATGATTATCTGCCTATGTAAGTACACATCATATAATGAAATATTGTGTTTCTAGCCATTTATACAGTTTAAGGCATTTTTAATCGTGATAAAAACTGGTTTAAGCGGGTGGTTTTAATGTTGTAGCTGATCGGTAGGTATTCATTATGTATACTTTTTCCATATTAGTATGTATTGTTTTATACTCGCATTCTTAAAAAGGGCTCCAGAGTGCCTTGGGAACAGCAGCATCAGGGGCTGGACGACGTTAGCGGGAGAGAAGGCTTTGCTCTGTGGCAGGGGGAGCCACTGGACTTGGAGCAGGAGGCTCGACCAGCAGAGAAGGCTCCCAGTCACACAACGTTTCTAACGCAGCGTTTTCTGTACCTGCAAGTGCACCGGTATTAACTGGAGCTTCTTTCAGCTCCTTGTCCGGCAACAACCGCTGTCTTTTCGCACTATTAAGCCAGGCTAACAGTCGAAATAACGTTATAGTAGTTAGCTAACTTAGCTACATGTTCAGTGACAAAGCACCTTTGGAGCGCGCGCTAAGCACGTCAATACACGCGGTAATACGTTGCATTCTGGGTAGAGAAGTCTTTATATGATATAATATAATTAGCTTGAATGTCACAGGCTCTTCTTAGGAACTACATAGATGGTGTTTGAGATGGATTACTGACGCACTCTGTAGAAGTCCATTAAAACACACAGGCACTACAATATGCGTACCTAGATGCACCGTGAGGTGGCGGTACTCAGTAAGAAGTACTGGTACGCAGACGGGTAAAAATCAGAAGTCCCAGTACTGCGTACTGGTGAGTACCGGCACAATTCAAGCACTGACTATAATATATATACTCTGTTATGCCGTCAAACTGGTTAGGGTTAGTTTTGCTATGTATTTATTTAACTATATATTATCATTACTATATATATATATATATATATATATATATATATATATATATATATATATAATGATATATATATAATGATATATATATAATGATATATATTATCATTACTATATTATGATATATATTATCGTTACTATAATATATATACTCTGTTATGCCATCAGACTGGTCAGGGTTAGTTTTACTATGTATTTATTTAACTATATATTATTACTATATATATTATGATATATATTATCATTACTGTATGTATTATGATGTATATTATCGTCACAATATTATATATTATCATTACTATATATATTATGATAGATATTATCATTACTATATTATGATATACACTACCGTTCAAAAGTTTGGGATCACCCAAACAATTTTGTGTTTTCCATGAAAAGTCACACTTATTCACCACCATATGTTGTGAAATGAATAGAAAATAGAGTCAAGACATTGACAAGGTTAGAAATAATGATTTGTATTTGAAATAAGATTTTTTTTACATCAAACTTTGCTTTCGTCAAAGAATCCTCCATTTGCAGCAATTACAGCATTGCAGACCTTTGGCATTCTAGCTGTTAATTTGTTGAGGTAATCTGGAGAAATTGCACCCCACCCTTCCAGAAGCAGCTCCCACAAGTTGGATTGGTTGGATGGGCACTTCTTTGAGCAGATTGAGTTTCTGTAGCATCACATTTGTGGGGTCAATTAAACGCTCAAAATGGCCAGAAAAAGAGAACTTTCATCTGAAACTCGACAGTCTATTCTTGTTCTTAGAAATGAAGGCTATTCCATGCGAGAAATTGCTAAGAAATTGAAGATTTCCTACACCGATGTGTACTACTCCCTTCAGAGGACAGCACAAACAGGCTCTAACCAGAGTAGAAAAAGAAGTGGGAGGCCGCGTTGCACAACTGAGCAAGAAGATAAGTACATTAGAGTCTCTAGTTTGAGAAACAGACGCCTCACAGGTCCCCAACTGGCATCTTCATTAAATAGTACCTGTTAGAGCCTGTTTGTGCTGTCCTCTGAAGGGAGTAGTACACACCGGTGTAGGAAATCTTCAATTTCTTAGCAATTTCTCGCATGGAATAGCCTTCATTTCTAAGAACAAGAATAGACTGTCGAGTTTCAGATGAAAGTTCTCTTTTTCTGGCCATTTTGAGCGTTTAATTGACCCCACAAATGTGATGCTCCAGAAACTCAATCTGCTCAAAGAAGTGCCCATCCAACCAATCCAACTTGTGGGTGCTGCTTCTGGAAGCGTGGGGTGCAATTTCTCCAGATTACCTCAACAAATTAACAGCTAGAATGCCAAAGGTCTGCAATGCTGTAATTGATGCAAATGGAGGATTCTTTGACGAAAGCAAAGTTTGATGTAAAAAAAATCTTATTTCAAATACAAATCATTATTTCTAACCTTGTCAATGTCTTGACTCTATTTTCTATTCATTTCACAACATATGGTGGTGAATAAGTGTGACTTTTCATGGAAAACACGAAATTGTTTGGGTGATCCCAAACTTTTGAACAGTAGTGTATATGATTATTACTATATGTTATCATTAGAACTATGTAAAGGTTACCACCTCTACTGAGACATGAAGGCTGAGTCGGGGTCAGCTTTAAGCTCAGGATAGGGATTACCAGGGTCTTCTGTCTGGTTGGCCTGCAGGTACTGTGCGGGCACAACTCCATGGGGTCACCCCAGTGAGCACCATGACTTTGAACCCCAGCGTCATGACGACGGTTGTATTGAGGTTATTGGCTTCACAATGACATCTCTGGTGAGCTGTCAGCTTCACAACACTGTCACATGCCATGATGTACCATGTAGCACAACACACACAATACTACTGTACTACACACCACATCATACATAGTACTACAGCACCTCCTGAACAGTGCAGCAGTTCATAAATATGTATCAATTCCCATATACAAAACATCTGCCACATCACATGTAATATCTAAGCCCAGTGACCACTGTCACTCTAATTAATTAATTAATGCTCAGTGCAGTTTGCATATGAAACCATTGTTCAATCACCAGGTTTGTTGGCTATGCGGCTGTACTGTTGACAGCGTTGGGAACGTTGAGACTGACAGTCAGTCAAGAGTGACAAAACTTTTCCCATTAAACTTTGTGTCCCGATGAAGCGAACCAACTTTTCTGGGCTCTAACCCCACCAAATATAACAAACAATGTACCACACTACTACAAAGACCTGTGTCGCACACATATCTTACTGTGCCAAGCATACAATATGCAAACCAGACTCCACAATGTAGTACTCCATGCTTGAAAGTATTAGCCATAATACACCCGCAGTACACCGTCATCTTCTGCGTGGTGGTTTGCACGGTAAAGATGTGCTCCTCTACCAAACTCTGATGGACTCCAGTCTCACCAGGGAATGACAAGAGCTGCTGTGTGTCCCCAGGCCACTCTGCAGGTGGGAGGTCATGGAGAAAGGCTCCAGCAGTGTAAGGAAGTCACCCTGACCACCTTCAAGTCCATCCCCATGCAGGTAGATGGTGAGCCCTGCAAGTTGGCTCCATCAGTCATCCACATCCATCTGAGAAGCCAGGCCAACATGGTGCAGAAGGCGAAGAGAAGAATCTCCATGCCCCATCTCAACGAGTAAGACACCCCGTCTTCCCATTGTGTCACTGTGGTGTGCTGCTACTTTGACTGGTATTACTGTCGTGCCCTTCCTCAGACACACACGAGCTTTACTGCTGTTCTCTGTTGTGCCCTTCCTCAGACACACACAAGCATCACTGCAGTTCCCGACCTGAGACACACGAGCATCACTGCTGTTCCCTTCCTCAGACACACACGAGCATCACTGCTGTTCCCTTCCTCAGACACACATGAACATCACTGCTGTTCCCTTCCTCAGACACACATGAACATCACTGCTGTTCCCTTCCTCAGACACACATGAACATCACTGCTGTTCCCTTCCTCAGACACACGCGAGCTCACTGCTGTTCCCTCCCTCAGACACACACGGGCATCACTGCTGTTCCCTTCCTCAGACACACACGAGCATCACTGCTGTTCTCAGCTGTGCCCTTCCTCAGACACACGCGAGCTCACTGCTGTTCCCTCCCTCAGACACACTCAAGCTTTACTGCTGTTCTCTGTCATGCCCATCCTCAGACACACACGAGCATCACTGCTGTTCCCTTCCTCAGACACACACGAGCATCACTGCTGTTCTCAGCTGTGCCCTTCCTCAGACACACGCGAGCAACACTGCTGTTCCCTTCCTCAGACACACACGAGCATCACTGCTGTTCTCAGCTGTGCCCTTCCTCAGACACACGCGAGCAACACTGCTGTTCCCTTCCTCAGACACACACGAGCATCACTGCTGTTCCCTTCCTCAGACACACACGAGCATCACTGCTGTTCCCTTCCTCAGACACACACGAGCATCACTGCTGTTCCCTTCCTCAGACACACACGAGCATCACTGCTGTTCCCTTCCTCAGACACACACGAGCATCACTGCTGTTCTCAGCTGTGCCCTTCCTCAGACACACGCGAGCTCACTGCTGTTCCCTTCCTCAGACACACACGAGCATCACTGCTGTTCTCAGCTGTGCCCTTCCTCAGACACACGCGAGCATCACTGCTGTTCCCTTCCTCAGACACACACGAGCATCACTGCTGTTCTCAGCTGTGCCCTTCCTCAGACACACGCGAGCTCACTGCTGTTCCCTCCCTCAGACACACTCAAGCTTTACTGCTGTTCTCTGTCATGCCCATCCTCAGACACACACATGCATCACTGCTGTTCCCTTCCTCAGACACACACGAGCATCACTGCTGTTCTCAGCTGTGCCCTTCCTCAGACACACACGAGCATCACTGCTGTTCCCTTCCTCAGACACACACGAGCATCACTGCTGTTCTCAGCTGTGCCCTTCCTCAGACACACGCGAGCAACACTGCTGTTCCCTTCCTCAGACACACACGAGCATCACTGCTGTTCCCTTCCTCAGACACACACGAGCATCACTGCTGTTCCCTTCCTCAGACACACACGAGCATCACTGCTGTTCCCTTCCTCAGACACACACGAGCATCACTGCTGTTCCCTTCCTCAGACACACACGAGCATCACTGCTGTTCTCAGCTGTGCCCTTCCTCAGACACACGCGAGCAACACTGCTGTTCCCTTCCTCAGACACACACGAGCATCACTGCTGTTCCCTTCCTCAGACACACACGAGCATCACTGCTGTTCCCTTCCTCAGACACACACGAGCATCACTGCTGTTCCCTTCCTCAGACACACACGAGCATCACTGCTGTTCCCTTCCTCAGACACACGCGAGCTCACTGCTGTTCCCTTCCTCAGACACACACGAGCATCACTGCTGTTCTCAGCTGTGCCCTTCCTCAGACACACGCGAGCATCACTGCTGTTCTCAGCTGTGCCCTTCCTCAGACACACACGAGCATCACTGCTGTTCTCAGCTGTGCCCTTCCTCAGACACACGCGAGCAACACTGCTGTTCCCTTCCTCAGACACACGCGAGCTCACTGCTGTTCCCTTCCTCAGACACACACGAGCATCACTGCTGTTCTCAGCTGTGCCCTTCCTCAGACACACGCGAGCTCACTGCTGTTCCCTTCCTCAGACACACACGAGCATCACTGCTGTTCTCAGCTGTGCCCTTCCTCAGACACACACGAGCATCACTGCTGTTCCCTTCCTCAGACACACACGAGCATCACTGCTGTTCTCAGCTGTGCCCTTCCTCAGACACACGCGAGCTCACTGCTGTTCCCTCCCTCAGACACACTCAAGCTTTACTGCTGTTCTCTGTCATGCCCATCTTCAGACACACACATGCATCACTGCTGTTCCCTTCCTCAGACACACACGAGCATCACTGCTGTTCTCAGCTGTGCCCTTCCTCAGACACACACATGCATCACTGCTGTTCCCTTCCTCAGACACACACGAGCATCACTGCTGTTCTCAGCTGTGCCCTTCCTCAGACACACGCGAGCTCACTGCTGTTCCCTCCCTCAGACACACACGGGCATCACTGCTGTTCTGTGTTGTGCCCTTCTGCACGTAACACACAGCGGGTGTGATGGCAGCCATGATAGCGACATGTGTCTGTCCATCTGCCCTGTAGCTTGATTCTCCCAGTCATGCCCTCTTGATGATTTAACACACATTTACACTACATGCACTTGACATGACATGCATTCTCCACTACAACAGGATTATTGTGTAGCCCTCTATGATGCTTGTTGGAAAGACTCAAAACTGTCTGCTACTTGTTGTCTGTGTTCTGTTGCTTTGGGTAAAAACATTTGCTAAGTGAGAAAATGTAAAGCTGTGTGTGGAAAATTGTGTGTTCACCTTCTACCTGTTGTGTAAAGCTGCTTGTCTGGGGTGTGTGCAGGCAGCATTCAGTTCCAGAGAAGCTGCAGATTGTGTGTTCATCGATGAGCTGTTGTGTAAAGCTGCTTGTGTGGGGTGTGTGCAGGCAGCAGTCAGTTCCAGAGAAGCTGCATATTGTGTGTTCATCTGTGAGCCATTGTGTAAAGCTGCTTGTGTGGGGTGTGTGCAGGCAGCAGTCAGTTCCAGAGAAGCTGCAGATTGGTGTTAACAAAATCAGCATGGCGGCGTATGAGGAGCTTCATTATGACAAGGAGCAGCTGAGAGATGCTGGTGAGTTTCTGCCTGCACAGGTCCACTGGAGCTGCCCCAGCAGTGTCTACACAGTACTACTTCATCAGTGTACACAATACTACTTCATCAGTGTCCAGTGTACACAATACTACTTCATCAGTGTTAAATGTACACAATACTACTTCATCAGTGTCCAGTGTACACAGTAATACTTCTTTTTTTATCAATATATTTTATTGATTTTTCAATAATAACAACAAGAACAATGCATTACAACAATACCGTCTGGGAACAAAAGCAAAAAGGAAATGTAATACACATAGTGCATCTGTGTACCTAAGCTTAGTATACAGCATATGAAATATCAAACAATTTCTGAGAGATACATTCCAGTAGTAAATATGTATAAAAAATACTAAAACAACAATAAAAGAAAACCATAACACAGAGCAAAAGTTTCTCTTTTCCTATACAATTTCTCCTACATTCTATATGGGTAACCAATGTTCCAAATACATCACCTTGGAAACAAAATCACTTTGCAGGCTCACCCCCCCTCCCCTCTTCATCTTCTGGTTCATCTAAAATATTTCCCAGGTCTTTATGTTCAATAAAATGTATAAACAGGCCCCATATCTTTTTAAATATGCCCTGTTTATATATTTTAGTATATAGGTGATTTTCTCCAAGGGTAAGGTTAAGGACATGTCCCTAAGCCATGGACTTATTCGTGGCCTATTAACGTTCTTCCATGAAAGAGCTATTAATCATTTTGCTTGTAACAAACATAAATTTAAGAAGATTTTCTCACTTTCCTGTATATCATGCCCATTTGGATACAGACCAAGGATGAATAATTTGGGCTCCAGGGTCAGTTTTATTGCTAAGATCTCTTCTATCATGAGTCTCACCTCTTCCCAAAACGTGTATCTTTTCACATTGCCACATACAATGCCATAGAGTCCCTTTTGCCTGCTCACACTTAGTACAATCATCTGGGAAATTACTACTGAATTTGTTTAACTGGAGTAATCTATGGCCTCATTAACCAGTTATACTGCAGTTGTAAGTATTTAAAGAAATGCTTACGTGGGATATCATATTTATTAGACAATTTTTCAAATGACATGAGACTTTTATCCTCTGGATTAAATAGGTCTTCAACCTTTAATTTTCCTTTATCAGCCCAGATTTTGAAACCAGCATCAGACCTGCCAGGAATAAAGCTATCATTACCCCATATTGGGCTGAAGTAAGATAAAGGCTGTGTTTCACCCAAATATCTTCGCACCTCGTTCCAGACATTTATCATGTGCTGTACAATGGGGTTAGATTTTTGTTTTCTTAGTTTTTTTTTTCAAATTTGCAGAGTACATATACATAGGGAGAGGTACCCTAAGCGAATGAGATTCCATCTCCATCCATTTAGTAACAACTTTAGTTGTATAGTAAAACATGATAGTTCTCAGCTGAGCAGCCCAGTAGTACCAAAGAGGATTAGGGCACTGGAGCCCCCCTCTGTCATAAGGTAAGTATAGTAAAGATAACCGGAGTCTGGGGTGCCTGTTGTTCCATATGAATTTGGAAAATAACTTCCTCAATTTTAAGAATAAGTCAGAAGGAGGGGGTAGAGGGAGGTTTTGAAACAAGTAAAGTATCTTAGGTAGTACATTTATTTTTAGAGCACTAATTCTTCCAGTTAAAGAAATTGGCAGGGGCATCCACCTAGGGATTGAGTTAGATACAGAATCCATGAGGGAGTCGTAAATCCTCCTCACCACTTCCTCTATGTTCGGTACAATTTGTATGCCTAGGTATGTAAAGCAGTTTGTTACATTAAAGGTAGACACCTGGGGGATAGGATTGTCTCTTTCTTCCGAATTAAGTAATCAAATTGAAGATTTTGATTGATTGATCTGATAGCCAGATACTTTACCAAAAGCTTTAATCAATTTTAAAAATTCGTCAATAGATTTATCTAGATTTTTGATGAACAGGATCACATCATCCGCGTAAAGTGCAATGCGATGTTCCACTTCCCCTATGGTTATACTTGAAATGTTGGGATGCGCCCTCACCACTATTGCGAAGGGTTCAATAGCAAGAATAAACAGTAGGGGGGACAGTGGACAACCTTTACGACACCCTCTGCGAATATTAATTAGGTTAGATACCAAGTTGTTGGTCAACACTTCAGCAGTTGGATTATTGTAAAGCAGTTCCACCCATTTACAGAAGTTTTCTCCGCATCTGAAACGTCTAAGAACTTCGAAAAGATACGGCCATTCGACCCTGTCGAAGGCCTTTTCAGCATCCAAGGAGAGTAGAGCTGTATCTGGCGCCCCCTTTTGGCTATGTAAAATGTTTAGCACACTTCTAACATTGTGGAACCCCTGCCAACCTTGTACAAATCCATTCTGATCATTTGTGACTATCCCTGGTATTTTATCATGAAGTCTGTTAGCTAAAATTTTACATATTTTACATCTGAATTTAATAAGCTTATTGGGCTCATGTTCTCACATTTGTCACTGGGCTTCCCTGGTTTTGGAAGCAATGTTATTAAAGCACCTCTTAATGATGGTGGGAGAGAGCCATTTTGAAATGATTCATAAAACATCTCTAGTAAAGGGAGTTGCAGTTTTGCTTTAAATTTGTTGTATATGTCTATGGGTAGGCCATCTGGCCCTGCAGCTTTCCTGGGTTTCATACAATCTATTGCACCAGATATCTCCTCCAGTGTCAACTCCGCCCCAAGCCCTTTACTCTGTCCCTCCAGAATGACAGGAATGGCAAGGCCATCCAGGAAGTATTTTATAGAATCCAGATTTAATGAGTTGTCAGAGCTATACAGTTTTTCATAAAAATGTTTGAAAACATTATTTATTTCTAGAGGTTCTATTGTAAATGTTCCATCTTCCTTCTGTATTGTTGTAATGGCTCTCTCAGTTTGCAACTGTTTAATCCTCTAGGCTAACAATTTCCCAGGTTTTTCCCCCTGATCAAAAAATGTCTGTTTGAGCCTCAGAAGGCTCACTGCCGCCTTAGAAGCAGACATCTCGTTGTACTGAGAGCTCAATACTAACAATTCCTGGTGAATGTTCGGAGAGCCATCTTGAAACATTTTCCTCTCCGGGGCTTTTATTTTGGAATCCAATAGATTCATTTTTTAATTGACTCTTTTCGATTTGGAACTCGTGTAATTAATAATTTGGCCCCTAATGTAAGCTTTAAATGCCTCCCACCAGATGCTAGCTGATGTCTCCGATGTATTTATCTCAAAAAAGAAGATTATTTGTTGCTCCAAGAACTCTAGGAATTTGGGATCTTGCAACCACCTAGGTTGGAATCGCCATCTCAGTGGACCCCCTATTAAACCTGCATCCATGTATAACAATGAGTTTGGTGCATGGCCCGAAATTACAGTGCTGTCATAAATACAGTCCTGTATTTTCGGAATTAAATCTGCAGAAATTAAAAAATAGTCTATGCGAGAGTAACATTGATAAGTAGCAGAGTAGCATGAATACTCAACACCATCCGGTTTCAATTCCCTCCAAATATCCCGTAAATTCAGCTCTTTCATAAATTGATGCATAGTCTTCCTACTCCTTGCATGTGTCAGATTCGGACCCGATGACCAGTCTTTAGTTGGATTTAATGTACAATTAAAGTCCCCAGTGATAATGTTATTACCAGACAATGTTGAAAGGGTTAAAAACAAGTTATTAAAGAATTTGGGGTCGTCATCATTGGGGGCGTATACATTGACTAAATTCAGACTTTCTGATAGGAGTCTACCCTGTACTATTAAGTATCTTCTGGCTTTATCCTCAATTACATTGTGCGTGTGGAAAGGTATTGATTTATGTATGAGAGTCATAACTCCTTGTGCATGTGTAGAGAAAGAAGCTGAAAATACTTGCCCCTTTTCCTAATCTTAGAATTATCTTGTACCAGTAGATGTGTTTCTTGTAGAAACACAATCTTTGAATGCATGTTTCAACCTATGTACCACCTGTTTAACCTTTTTTAGTTTCTGTAAACCTCTGCAATTCCAGGATGTAAATTTAAGCCTGACCTCATTTGACATAGTAATTAACACACATATTAATTCCCATATAGAAAAAGAGTAGAATTTTACACTTGAGAAACAAACCTAAAAACATGAACAATGCTAATCTTGAACTCTGCGTTGTATATATCCCCATAACCCACAGCCCAAATATACAGGCCCCTCCCCCCTTTACTTTCAACTTCTCGGTACATCTGTTAACAACTCCACACAACCGCAAGGATTGTCCTGCTGTACTATTCCCACCACTCCTCGACTTAAAATCCACTGCCATTAATCAAACAACAAATTAACTCACGAATGATTATATTAAACCAAATCAGTAGTAGCCTACTATGTCAAAACTCCGAAACTGCAAGCGATTCAACATTTCTGCACTTGTTTTAAGATTACCTTGCGTAGGCTATTATCTCCCTGAGAAACAGGCACGCGCCAGCTCAGCTCAATCAGCTATATAGTCCTGTAGCCAATACAAGAAATCCAGGCCAAATCTATAGGAAAAATAATAGTTTTAAATCACTCTGAAGACCTATATTCACGTAGCCTATGGTGTCCTTGTTCTGTTGTTGCCTTCGTATCAGTCTCAGTGGCCTACAAGGGATGGAACAAAAGACAGGGCAGTCCCATGCAGGACAGTGTCCACGTCTCTTGTTGTCATAGTAGACAATTTAGAAGAATAAATTAGAAAAATGGGCACTCTGTAGGATAAGTCCAATACGCCCAGGCAATAAAAATAATAACTCAGGAGTCTTCTCTGGGAGCTGTCTCTGCAGTTAGCCTAAAGCTCTCTTTGCTTTTGCAAGAGCCGCTTTAGAGCGAGAAAGAAAAAAGAGAAAAAAAATGTCAGCGTCAGCGCATTTAATGTGTAGGCTAAATAGGCTAGTATTTATTCAGTACCCTCCGCGCTTCACTTGATCCCCTCAATAAGCTTCTCCACGTCGCTGGGACTACCAAACGTGCGTGTCTGGCCCCCGTGTGTTACCAGTAGTCGGGCAGGGAACAACATGCCATACCGAATCCCCATTACTCTAAGCTTCTGTCGCACGGTGTCGAACATGTTCTGTGGTTTGTGCACTTCGGCGGACAGGTCTGGGTAGAACCGCACGGGCTGATCCTTAAATAGGACTCATTTCTTTGCCCTCGCTGAGTTCATCACAAACGTCTTTTCCCTGTAGTTCTGGAATAGCATTATGACTGGTCTTGGTGGCGCATTCGTGTCCTTTCTCACTCCGATTCGGTGTGCTCTTTCCAGGGTCCGCTTAGTGTTCTCCATTCGAGAAATGCGCATGCATCCGTCTCTTCTACCTTCTCTGGCAGACCGATTAGTCTCAGGTTTGATCTTCTTGATCTAGACTCGAGGTCGTCCACTTTACCAGCCAAATCCTTATTTTTAGCCTCCAGTGACTTAACTTTAGCTAGCAAGGATGCTACATCATCTTCCGCGGTAGATATGCGTACTTCAGCCTGGGTCATACGTTCTGTACAACCACTTATTTCTTTACGCATGCCCTCAATGGCGGCAGTTAAGCCATCAAATCTTGCAGATATTTCAGCTTTCATATTCTTGATAGCTGATAGGATTGTTTCAGGTTTAGCACTTGTATCGTCCTCTTGTGAAGTAGGCCAATGAGTTTCGGCGTCGTCTTCATGCTCAGCCGTTTGGCCTGACACTTCCATATTTTTTTCCACTTGTATAACCGACTGGTGTCCAGACTTCGACTTATTTTTGTGGGCATCGATGTATCTGCACTTTATCTGACTAGCGATTTGTTGTTTAAAGCAGGAATGTGAATTTTAATCAGGATTTTAAAGGTTTTTCAGCGGAGCCGAGAGGAGCACGTCTGCCTAGCACGCCACCATAACCGGAAGTCACACAGTACTACTTCATCAGTGTACACAATACTACTTTGTCAGTGTCCAATGTACACAATATTACTGAATCAGTGTACACAATATTACTTTCTCAGTGTCCAATGTACACAATACTACTTCATCAGTGTTAAATGTACACATACAACATCAGTGTTAAATATACACAATACTACTTAATCAGTGTTAAATGTACACAATACTACTTCATCAGTGTACACAATAGTACTTCATCAGTGTTAAATGTACACAATACTACTTCGTCATTGTTAAATGTACACATACAACATCAGTGTTAAATGTACACAATACAACATCAGCGTTAAATGTACACATACAACATCAGTGTTAAATGTACACACACAACATCAGCGTTAAATGTACACATACAACAGCAGTGTTAAATGTACACACACAACATCAGCGTTAAATGTACACATACAACATCAGTGTTAAATGTACACAATACAATAGCAGTGTTAAATGTCCACAATACTACTTCATCAGTGTTAAATGTGAACAGTACTACTTCATCAGTGTTAAATGTGAACAGTACTACTCCATCAGTGTTAAATGTACACATACGACATCAGTGTTAAATGTACACATACAACAGCAGTGTTAAATGTACATATACAACATCAGTGTTAAATGTACTCATACAAAAGCAGTTTTAAAAGTACACAATACTACTTAATGTTAAATGTACACATACATCAGTGTTAAAAGTACACAATACTACAAACCCCAATTCCAATGAAGTTGGGACGTTGTGTAGAACGTGATTAAAACAGAATACAATGATTTGCAAATCCTTTTCGACCTATATTCAATTGAATACACTACAAAGACAAGATATTTAATGTTCAAACTGATAAACTTTACTGTTTTTTGCAAATATTCACTCATTTTGAATTTGATGCCTGCAACACGTTCCAAAGAAGCTGGGACAGGGGCAACAAAAGACCGGGAAAGTTGAGGAATGCTCAAAAAACACCTGTCTGGAACATTCCACAGGTGAACAGGTTAACTGGAAACAGGTGAGTGTCATGATTGGGTATAAAAGGAGCATCCCTGAAAGGCTGAGTCGTTCACAAGCAAGGATGGGGCGAGGTTCACCACTTTGTGAACAACTGTGTGAGCAAATAGTCCAACAGTTTAAGAACAACGTTTCTCAACATACAACTGCAAGGAATTTAGGGATTTCATCATCTACAGTCCATAATATCATCACAAGATTCAGAGAATCCGGAGAAATCTCTGCATGTAAGCGTCAAGGCCGAAAGCCAACAGTGAATGCCCGTGACCTTCGACCCCTCAGACGGCACTGCATTAAAAACCGACCTCATTGTGTAAAGGATATGACCACGTGGGCTTAGGAACACTTGGGAAAACCATCGTCAGTTAACACAGTTCGTCACTACATCTACAAGTGCAAGTTAAAACTCTACCATGCAAAGCCAAAGCCAGATATCAACACCACCCAGAAACGCCACCGGCTTCTCTGGCCCGAGCTCATCTGAGTTGGACTGACGCAAAGTGGACAAGTGTGCTGTGGTCTGGCGAGTCCACATTTCACATTGTTTTTGGAAACCATGGACGTCGTGTCCTCCGGGCTAAAGAGGAAAAGGACCATCCAGATTGTTCTCAGAGCAAAGTTCAGAAGCCAGCATCTGTGATGGTATGGCGGGGGGGTGTTAGTGCCCATGGCATCATGGGTAACTTGCACATCTGTGAAGGCACCATTAATGCTGAAAGGTCCATACAGGTTTGGGAGCAACATATGCTGCCATCCAAGCGACGTCTTCTTCAGGGACGTCCCTGCTTATTTCAGCAAGACAATGCCAAGCCACATTCTGCACGTGTTCCAACAGCGGGGCTTCGTAGTAAAAGAGTGCGGGTACTGGACTGGCCTGCCTGCAGTCCAGACCTGTCTCCCATTGAACATGTGTGGCACATTATGAAGCGCAAAATACGACAACGGAGACCCCGGACTGTTGAGCAACTGAAGTCGTACATCAGCAAGAATGGGAAAGAATTCCACCTACAAAGCTTCAACAATTAGTGTCCTCAGTTCCCAGACGCTTATTGAGTGTTGTTAAAAGGAAAGGTGGTGTAACACAGTGGTGAACATGCCCCTGTCCCAGCTTCTTTGGAGCGTGTTGCAGCCATCAAATTCAAAATGAGTGAATATTTGCAAAAAAAACCCCAAAAAATAAAGTTTATCAGTTTGAACATTAAATATCTTGTCTTTGTAGTGTATTCAATTGAATATAGGTGGAAAGGGGTTTGCAAATCATTGTATTCTGTTTTTATTCACGTTTTACACAACGTCCCAACTTCATTGGAATTGGGGTTTGTACTTCATCAGTGTTAAATGTACACAACACTACTTCCTCAGGGTCCAGTGCAAGCAGCAGTCTTCCTTTAGAACCAGATAAGACATAATCTATGGTGGAGGCTGATTTATCAGGTCACATGACTGAAGGACATGTTGATTTGACCTTGTGCAATATCTTCTGTGTCTTAGCTGTCCCCCTCGGAGTGGTCATCATACCTGGAGACAGTGACCTGGAGACCTGCCGCTCCCACATCCAGCGCCTTCATGACAACCTGGAAGAGGTGTGCCACTGGTGCATTGTGTGTGTGTGTGTGTGTGTGTGTGTGTGTGTGTGTGTGTGTGTGTGTGTGTGTGTGTGTGTGTGTGTGTGTGTTATTATATTGAAAGTGAAGCTATTCTTTTAGTTGTTGGGAAACACTCACTAGCACCCTCTGTTGTTGTAAAGTTACTCAAACGTTTATCGGAATGAGAATACTTTATTCACCCCGAGGGTAAACGGGGTTGTATTACAGACACTCACGCTCTAGTAAGAAAGAACTAACAAGATACACGATTACAACAAAATAGAGACAAATAGAAATGAGAAACAGAAACAAATAGAAATAAAAGATAAAATAAGAAATATAAATAAGAACCAAATATATCAACAAGCATGGTGCACATAACACCCTATCTATACTGCACTACCGCAGCACAAACAACACCCAACAGGGTAAAACAAGTGGAAGGGCCAGTCTGATGACTATTAATTGCGAGTGTCTGACCCTCTGAGGGAGGAGGTATAAAGTGTCTGACCCTCTGAGGGAGGAGGTGTAAAGTGTCTGACCCTCTGAGGGAGGAGGTGTAAAGTGTCTGACCCTCTGAGGGAGGAGGTGTAAACTGTCTGACCCTCTCAGGGAGGAGGTGTAAAGTGTGATGGCCACAGGCAGGAATGACCTCCTGCTTGTGGTGGTTTTCAGCAGAATGAGTCCATCACTAAAAGTACTCCTGTGCCCGACCAGCATGTCATGGAGTGGGTGGGAGACATTGTCCATGATGGCACATAACTTCAACAGCATCCTCCTCTCAGAAACCACCGCCAGAGAATCCAGTTCCACCACCACAACATCATTGGCCTTGCGGATCAGTTTACTGAGCCTGTTTGAATCCGCTACCCCTCAACCTGCTGCCCCAACACACAACAGCAGACAGGAGAGCGCTGGCCACCACAGACTCACACCACATCCTGAGCATCGTCTGCAGATGTTGAGGGACCTCCGCCTCCTCAGAAAGTAGAGACGGCTCTGTCCCTTCTGGTAGAGGACCTCAGTGTTCTGAGCCCAGTCCAGTTTATTGCCTGTATACACCCCCAGATACTTGTAGTATTCTTACTAGTAGTTTATGTTTATATTTTAACAGAAACCACATAAGATTTATCATAAATCTGCTCCTTTAATTAGAAGTAGACAAAATAGATGTTTAAATACAATTTGTGATGTGGCAGCCAGCTCTGCAGGGAAAACTGCGAATGATAATTTGTATTAATCTTACCCGGGGAAATATAAATAATGTTAGAAAATTTTTAAAAAAAAACAACAACAATCAAACTTAAACTGCAATTGCTTTATAAACTACTTTGTCCTGACCAGAATAGAAAATAGTTTTTACTCTTATTATTCAAAAACATTTGCTCCCACTTATTCTATTGTTGGACAGACCAAAAAAAAAAATGCTGAAATATGTAATTGTATTTTATTATGTAAAAAAGTATTAATCATATCAACAAAGTGTGATGTATAGGGCACTGTATTGTTTATAAAGGTGGGGATACCTGCGTCACTGTACTGTTTATAAAGGTGGGGACACCTGCAGTCACTGTATTGTTTATAAGGGTGGGGTACCTGCAGTCACTGTATTGTTTATAAGGGTGGGGATACCTGCAGTCACTGTATTGTTTATAAAGGTGGGGACACCTGCAGTCACTGTATTGTTTAAAAGGGTGGGACACCTGCAGTCACTATTATTTATAAGGGTGGGGACACCTGCAGTCACTGTATCGTCTATAGGGGTGGGGGTACCTGCAGTCACTGTATTGTTTAAAAGGGTGGGACACCTGCAGTCACTATTATTTATAAGGGTGGGGTACCTGCAGTCACTGTATCGTCTATAGGGGTGGGGGTACCTGCAGTCACTGTATTGTTTATAAGGGTGGGGATACCTGCAGTCACTGTATTGTTTATAAGGGTGGGGGTACCTGCAGTCACTGTGTTGTTTATAAGGGTGGGGATACCTGCAGTCACTGTATTGTTTATAAGGGTGGGGGACACCTGCAGTCACTGTGTTGTTTATAAGGGTGGGGATACCTGCAGTCACTGTATTGTTTATAAGGGTGGGGATACCTGCAGTCACTGTATTGTTTATAAGGGTGGGGACACCTGCAGTCACTGTATTGTTTATAAGGGTGGGGTACCTGCAGTCACTGTATTGTTTATAAGGGTGGGGATACCTGCAGTCACTGTATTGTTTATAATGGTGGGGATACCTGCGTCACTGTATTGTTTATAAGGGTGGGGACACCTGCAGTCACTGTATTGTTTATAAGGGTGGGGTACCTGCAGTCACTGTATTGTTTATAATGGTGGGGATACCTGCAGTCACTGTATTGTTTATAAAGGTGGGGACACCTGCAGTCACTGTATTGTTTATAAGGGTGGGGTACCTGCAGTCACTGTATCGTCTATAAGGGTGGGGGTACCTGCAGTCACTGTATTGTTTATAAGTAAACATTGTGTCCAGGTGAACTGATTCACCTTCCCGTGACAAGAGATCAGAGGGTTTCTTACAGGAGATAGTATACTATATTACTACAGTATACTATATTACTACTATATATTACTCGTAGATAGTAATAGATGGTGATTAGTAGATCAAGGTGGATTGTAGATTAATAAATTAAGGTTGGAGAATTAGGGTTAGGGTAGGGAATGTTCAGAATTTAGGAGGAAAATAAGTGTCAAACTAGTTTTGTATAAAACCACAACCCATATACCCAGTGGGCCTGCTGAATGATAACTGCTGTTGTGTTGTGAACAAGGACCAGTGTGTGTGCTTTCATTCCCACTGGTTCTCCCATTCTAGATGGAGGTATTAAGGTACTTTGGAAGCTGGATTATAACTTTCCCGTCTCACCAAGGCTATCTCTTGGGAGACAAAACCGAAATACTGGGAATGAGTAATAACTGATTGGTGTGAACAACAAATGGAATTGTAACTTGTTCTAAGTGCTGGGCGGACCCTTCACTCCTGCACTTAAGATGTGTTTAGAATGGACGATGGAGAGGCACCTTTTTAAACAACTGTTGGGGAACCTGTCTGGGGGAAAGGGGGGACACTGAGAAATGTTGGAAAGTTGTTTATCTGTCACGGGAGGTGGGAGGGGGTGATGGGCAGTCTTAATGTGGAGGGTACAGTTCTGTCATGTCAGCTGATGTGACCGTGCCTTTCATGTGAAAGTGTAAAATGTCACTGTTTGATTGACCCGCAAATTGTCTTGAAAGTCACCAATATGTCTGTTCACACAATAAGAAGAAAACAATAAAAAGTAGAATATAAATGAAGTTATTTGATTAAATGATTTGATCAATCTTATAGCAATGTCAAACCTTATGTGGACGTAGTTGTACTCAGCATCTTAATGACATGTATCAAGAGGAAGCTAGATTTCCCTGGATTTCTTCTTTCTGCTCATGCAGGAAGGCAGTCTGATGACAACAGAGAGCCTACCCTCACAGAAGCTCCCCCAGAAATGGTGCTTCCTCGACGGTAAGTCCAGAGAAAGCATGGAGCTTTGTACTGTGGAACCAAAATTATGTTTTAATTGTTATATATCAACTGAAGTTTATTTTTCAGGCACAACTGCAGACCGTTTCTACAGGATTGACCGTGCCCAGGTATGGCTGTCACCACATCCATAAACCTCCTCTTTGGCCTTCCTCTTCTCTTCGCTGGCAGCTCCAAGTTCAGCGTCCTTCTCCCAATATACCCAGCATCTCTCCTCCACACATAGCCAAAACATCTCAGTCTTGTCTCTCCTGCTTTGTCTCATAACTGTCCAACCTGAGTTGTCCCTCAAATATAATTGTTCCTAATCCTGTCCTTCATCACTCCCAATGAAAATCTTAGCATCTTCAACTCTGCCACCTCCTGTCTTTTCCTCAGTGCCACTGTCTCCAAACCATATAACATAGCTGGTCTCACAACCATCTTGTAAACCTTCCCTTTTACTCTTGCTGGTATCCTTCTGTCACAAATCATTCCTGACACTCTTCTCCACCCACTCCACCCTGCCTGCACTCTCTTAATTCACATCTCTTCTACACTCCTCCTTACTTTGGACAGTTGACCCCAAGTATTTAAAGTCATATACCTTCGTCACCTCCACTCCTTGCATCCTCACCATTCCTCTGTCCTCCCTCTCTTTCACGCATATGTATTCCGTCTTGCTCCTATTGACTTTCATTCCTCTTCTCTCCAGTGCATACCTCCACCTCTCCGGGCTCTCCTCAACCTGCACCCTACTCTCGCTACAGATCACAATGTCATCTGCAAACATCATCGTCCATGGAGGCTCCTGCCTGATCTCGTCCGTCAACCTGTCCATCATCATTTCAAACAAGAAAGGGCTCAGAGCCGATCCTTGATGTAATCCCACCTCCACCTTGAACCCATCTGTCATTCCAACCACACAGCTCACTACTGTCACACTTCCCTCATACATATCCTGCACCACTCCTACATACTTCTCTGCAACTCCCGACTTGCTCATACAATACCACACCTCCTCTCTCGGCACCCTGTCTGTATGCTTTCTCTAAATCTACAATGACAGAATGTAACTCCTTCTGACCTTATCTATACTTCTCCATCAACATTCTCAAAGCAAACATCACATCTGTGGTGCTCTTTCATGGAATGAAACCATACTGCTGCTCGCTGATCGTCACCTCTCCTCCTAACCTAGCTTCTATTACTCTTTCCCAAATCTTCATACTGTGGCTGATCAACTTTATACCTCTGTAGATGCTACAGTTATGCACATCACCCTTGTTCTTGAAAATCGGTACCAGTATGCTTCTTCTCCACTTCTCAGGCATCCTCTCACTTTCCAAGATTGTCACAGAAAGTTGAATCAGTTTATCTGAACACAACATTTATTGAGAGAAATGTTTCTTCGCTCATCTAAGTGACCTCTTCAGTCTTATCTGATTGCAGGTTTCCCCACGCTTATAAACAATACAGTGGCATAAGGGTTGGGATACCTGCAGTCAGTTGAGACAGAAGAGGTCACTTAGATCAGTGATTAAACTTTTCTCTCAATAAACGTTGTGTCCAGATGAACTGATTTAACTTTTTGTGATTTTCTTACCTGGATTATTGAGCATTCATAAAGATATTTCCAAGATTGTGAGAAACAGTCTAGTTAAAAACTCCACTGCCATCTCTTCTAAACATCTCCATGCCTCCACAGGTATGTCATCAGGACCAACTGTCTTTCCACTCTTCATCCTCTTCATAGCTGCCCTCACTACCTCCTTGCTAATCCACCTCACTTCCTGATTCACTATCCCCACATCATCCAACCTTCTCTCTCTCTCATTTTCTTCATTCATCAGCCCCTCAAAGTACTCCTTCCACCCTTTCAGCACACTCTCCTCGCTTGTCAGCACATTTTCATCTCTATCTTTGATCACCCTAACTTGCTGCACACCCTACCCAGCTCGGTCCCTCTGTCTAGCTAATCGGTACAAGTCCTTTTCTCCTTCCTTAGTGTCTAACCTGTCATACAACTCACCATATGCCTTTTCCTTTGCCACCTCTCTCTTCGCTTTACACTGGGTCTCCTTGTACTCCTGCCTACTTTCTTCATCTCTCTGACTATCCCACTTCTTCTTTGCCAACCTCTTCCTCTGTATACTTTCCTATACTTCCTCATTCCACCACCGTGTGTGTGTGTGTACATACACACAGGGTGTTGTGATGCGTCTAGTGCAGCAGTGTGTAGTTGGAGGGAAGGTGCATGTGTTCTTCCAACCCGCTTGTGTCCTTCCTGCCCTTAGCTTGCTGCCGCTGGCTAGCCTTTGTGGCGAATAGGGAAGCATCCTAGCGTGTAACCCTTCCCTTGCCAGTACATAGCCTCTCCTTCACCAAGACTCCTGCCAGGCCTCCCCGTGGCCACACGTGGTAACTGAGGTCTTGCGGCCCCAGGCTAACTTGGCAGGGGATCTCGGAGCAGTAGTGGGCCCCAGAGATATGGTGTGCAGGCCCACCCTGGTGGACATGCCCTGGCACCTATCAACCACTGCCCCGCTGCCTTGTGGGTGAGTCTGGAAGACATAAGGCTAAGGGAGCTTACCCCAACAGAAAAGCAAGCTGTGGCGGCACGCTTCGAGGCGGTTTCCGAAAAACTGGATTTCCGGCAGCCCCCTGCAGTTGTGTGGAGGTGCCGGTCGTCTAGGGATCCCCCTTGCCATCGGAACCATCTCCTCTAC